>NC_138177.1:66719254-67058435 GCF_964165515.1 Mesoplodon bidens | reverse complement strand
TGATCTCTCTCAACCTTAATTACCTCCCTATGCGCCCTATCTCCAAATAGTCATATTAGGGGTTATGGCTTCAACATATGGCTTTTGGGGGAGACACAAGTCTGTCTATAGCCCCTGGCTTTGAAGCTTTCTGTGGTGTGGTACTCTCAACTCACCATGGTCATCTTCAATCTAGCCACTCTTAACCCTTCTTCGTTTCTTGAACAGGTTAATTTCTTTTCTGTTTAGGACCTTTATGCAAACTATTTTATTTGCCTGCGACAACTAGCATCACCCCCTGCTTCTGCCCTTTCTCCTGGTGATTCCTTTTTACCCTTCAGGTCTGAGCTTTCACCTTCTCAGGGAAGGCCTTCTATCTGCAGATACCCTTATTATTCTCAATCCCTGTGTGCTGGACGTTTCTGTCACAGGACTTAGCATGCCTTGTAATTATTTCCCCCAACATGTAAATTCCACTAGGGCAGCAATTCATATACTCACTGATGAGGCTATCCAGCATTTAACACAGAACCTGGAACATATTCTATGCTTGATAATATATATTGAGGAATGAACGAATGAGTAACAGACACTCTGCCTCCTAGGAATGAATAATTCAGAGCAGGATTAGTGCATTTTCATAGGTAGTCAACGAACAGGGTAGAGTGTGACATTTACTTTTGGTGAGAGCAGACCATGCCTTTTGCTTTACTATTTCACCAACAAATCTCCCTTTTTTCCAGTTTTATTCTTGTGGTAAAACACACGTAATATAAAAATACCATTTTTAAGTATACAGTTCAGTGATAATAAATATATACATACTGTGCAACCATCACCACCATCCATCTCCATAGCTGTTTTCATCTTCTAAAACTGAAACTCTATAACCATTAAATGATAATTCCCCATGTTTCCCTCCCCTCAGCCTCTGGCTACCCTCATTCTACTTTCTGCCTCTCTGATCCCACTTTTGTTCTCACCAGTCCTTCTGAACACACAATTCAGTCAGAAGTCTGAATTTGAGTCCTATTTCTGCCCCCTCCCTCATATTCTGGTGGATAATATTGTACAAAACTTATCATTTGCTAATTACCTTGTAATTATTATTACAAAGCTAATATCAATGTTGGAAACCCATCTGGAGTTTCCTTTCTAGAACCACTTTAACAGTGAGGGATAAATACTGCAAACCAATTTTTCACAACTGGGAACCGAGGAGAGACACTGCTTCGTTCAACAAGCACTTCCTAATGGCTTCTCATGGTCCAGAGACGATGCTGGACCCTCTGGATATGGGAATGGATAATACAGGGATCACAGGCTAGTGGGAGGATGGGAATGTAAATGAATGAGTTGAAGAAAGGGATGCTGGTGTTGGCACAGCACTCACCACACAGCAGAGTGGATGGAACCACAGAGGATGTGTGGTCAGTTCTGTGAGGGCATGATAGTGAGAAAGGGGAGGCTGGTGATCATGTCACTGTTGGTGGTGAGTTTACCAGTCAAAAGGAAGAGATGAGCAAAGGCTTGGAGGCTGGAGATAGGCTGGGGCTTTCAAGGAACCACTTCGGCCTGCTGAAGCGTGTGTTTCAAAGAGAATGTGCCTGGCCCAAAGACTTGCACATAGTAGGCACTTAGTTAATAGTCAGTAAATGAATGAGTGGATAAAAGTGGCAGGGGGAGGCCAGAGACATTGGGAGAGGCAAGGTCATGGAGGGCCTCGTATGCTGTGCTAGGGTTGGTGATGGGAGTTGAGAGGTGGCCAGTGAAGTCTTCTTTAAGCAGGGAAGAGAATTGCAATTTTTTAAAAATCCCTTTGGCTGCAGAACAGAGGATGTATTGGAGAGAATGAGAGTGAAGCCATAAGCACAGACAGGGAGGGTCATAGCATCAGGTGGGAGATGAAAGTGTGGACAAGAAGGGCATTCAGAGATGGTTATGTAATCCAGGGAGAAGGCCTGGGGCTGGCTGAGCAGTGTGGAGAGGTAGAGACAGGCAGGTGGAAAGCCACGATCTGGGAACTGATTGGAATGTGTGGGCACAATTAAGTTGCATGTGTGCATTAGAGAGAGAAAATTGGAAAGTGTGTGTGTGTGTGTGCGCGTGCACACATACATGTAGGAATGTGCAAGTGACCAGTCAAAAATGATTTCCACTATTGCTTATTTATTTGGCCTAAAGGCTCGTGAAGTACTCCTTATGCCTTACTCCCGATCACATGCTCCAAGTCACATGCAGAAATGAGCAGAACAGCTCAGCCCAGTAATTCCTCCCTGACTCACACTAAGCTGTTTCCAGCCAACTTAATTAATCACTCCCCCCTTATGCTCACACAGCACTTTCCTCCATTACACTTGTCACACCACTATTTTTACGCGTTTATATAATACTTTCTCCTTGTTAGCCTGTGAAATCCTTATGGATGGGAAAGCGCATCATTTATCTTTCTATCCCCAGAGCCTAACTTATTCAAGCACATAGTAGGTTCTCTAATGTTTGTTGAATAAGCTAAAGGAAAAGCAGCAGTTTTGTAGCTTACTTAGCCAAAACCTAAAGTCTCCAAAGCAAAGTCTCATTATTGCCTCCTGTATTTTGGAAACAATACTAATAATAGTTACCAACTTTAAAGAACCTGCTATGTACTAGTTATGATGCCAGGTACATTATGTGCAATGTTTTGAGAGGTTCTTGGAGTTTAAAAAATCCTAGGAGATGAATATTATCAACTGCCTTCTACGGATGGCAGAGGGAGGCTCATGAAGGTCAAGTCACTTACCAAGTTACACAGCTAGAAAGTACAGAGCTACAGCTGGAACCAAAGCCTGGCCCCTTAACTCCTGTGCCCTGCAGCCTGCAGTTCCCTGTGGTGCCCCATCCCTGCACTCTGTTTCTTGCATGATGGCAAAAGTCACTGCCCTTCCTGTGAGAAATGAAAGGTTTAATCTGGTCAAAGGAAACAGTGTTTCCTCTGTGCTCAAGGAGGTTTGGCCAGTTGCAGAGAGGGAACCAAAAACAATATTATCCCAGAGATGTGGCCAGTTTGGGTTAACTCCAGCACTGGAGGCTGGGAGCTGGTTCCCAGGAGCACAGGAGGAATGATAATCGTTCAGTTGAATTCCAAGCTCATGGCGGGTTGAGGATAAAGGTTCCCCTTCCCTCGAATGTTGGCCTTTTTCTTTTCTTCCCCTAGCATTCAGGCAGGATGCTTTCTACTCTGGGGGGGTCACTTCCAAGTTCTGCTGCTACTGGGTTGCAAACTCCAGCTTTACTGAAGGTTTGCTATTTCCAACTCTAGTTACTATGGTGGATTCAAACAGAAAGGCAAAGACTCCCTATCCCAGATTGCCTTGCATGTAGTTAATATTCTGTTAATATTTTATTTGTTGATGGGTCCTAACTGGCTGGTTAGTCTTTGCAAGCCTCCATTCATGGATAAATCACAGTTGGTCTTTCCAGGCTCTTTAGCTCTTTTCCCAATGCGTTTCTCATTGTCGTGGGTAACCCAGGGAGAAATAGGAAGCACAGAGGAGGCTCTCCCACATGGGCAGGTGGGGGTATCCAAGGGAGGTGTTTTAGCTTGTTTTCTTTCTGCCTGACTTTTCTACACTCTCCAGTTTGGATGACTCATCCACACAGTCTTTTTATTTAGCATCTTGGGACTGAATAGCACCTCCCAGGGAGCCCTAAGCCCTGGGAACTGGGCAGAAATGAACACGGGAGGTTGTGAATTTTGGGCAGTCAGGGATTTGGGGGCTGCAGGGAGGTATCCTACTTCCAAAACCACTTCCCTCATCTGCTGGACATTAGCTTCATTCCCTTAGGCTTAGATCTCTACTTTAGACACACTGTTAATCACCTCTCTCATTTCATAGTATTTATACCTATGTGTTGGGGTTTGGGCAAGGGTTTAAAAAAAATTATGGAAGGGGATCCATGAAGAGTTTGGGCAACTTGTAGGGAAGGGAGAGGGTGAATTTAGTGAGACCTGAAGTCAGTAAAGGTCACTCATTTGGGAGACCCTGAGTTCTGCGGACAGATCTTCCAACATCTAGTAGTTATGTAAGATATATATAGTTATAACTGTTAAGAATATGGCCTTGCAGCCAAACTGGCTGAGTTCAAGAGTTAACTTGTTACCTACTAGTTTTCTGGCCTTGGGCAGGTTAGGGAACTTCTCTGAGCCTTATTTACTTGTATGTAACTTAGTGATAATAATCATTTTTACCTCATAGTGTTGCCGCAAGGATTGGATAACGCGATACATGTAGAAAACTCAGAATAGTACATGACACGCAGTAAACACTCATTAAAATGAGCTATTATTAATATTTGGTCTATCTAAATAAAGTCTGTCCCACCTGGTATGTCAATCTCTCTCAAATAAACCCTCTGGGATTTAGCATTAGAAACCTAAGCTTGCAAAAAGTTAGGGGTGGGAGGAAACTTAGAGACTCTGTTTTGTAGTTGAGGAAATGTAGGCCCAAGATCGCAGAGTGAGTCACGGAGGCATTAGCAAACAGTGCCCTGTCTGTTGCCCAGAACATGTTTCTTCTCACAGAGCTGCCCATCATTGGCCTGGAAGGCAGATGGACCAGTCCTCCAGGTGTGACCTCATATCTCCTAGTAAAGCCATCTCCTCTCAAACAGTGGCACAATTTCTATGGGAGTCTCTCAGATAACATGGTATAATAGGTTGTGTTCAAAGACCAGTGAGGTAGAGAAACTGCCCCAGCCACTGATCCCTGGGTTGAACTTGGTGAGGGGAGTTCAGTGGAGTCTGAGTGTCCTGGAGGCCTGTGTGTAAAGAAGTCATTGATAGGGAATGAGGAACACAAAAGTTCTCAAAGATACAGTTGAACATCTTATTTTTGAGTCGAGGACTTGGGAAATTTTTGTCATGATGGTTCCTGCAATGCTGAGGCATGTTCTTAACAAAAATGATGCTCCCTAGCTCATTTCTTTCTTGTTAAAGGTCTCAGTTCACTAGTCTTAGACATATTTACAATGACGTTGGGGAAAATGGACTCCTTTAAGAAAAAATGTATAAAAATGATACAGCCCAACCTTAGAGAAGATTTTTTTTCTGGTGAAGAGGACTTTACTCATCATCCTATCAGCTGAACACATTTGAGTCTTTTTCTATAAACACAATGTTTTATAAATTTGAAATTATAGAGCTAAACATTTCTAAGAAAACTCAAGTCCTGCTCTTGCTGACTATTCTCAGGGTAGTCAGTCTGACTTCTTTTGGGGGAGGAAAATGTTGCATCCTTACAAATGGGAACATTAGAGTCTATTTCTGTGATGGATGTGGTGGAAACCAGACTCTAAGCCTGAACTCTGCTTCTGTGTTTGCTGGATGACCTTGAGAAAGTGTCTTCACCTTTCTGGATTTGCTTTCTAGCTTTTATAACATAGGTTACTGATGCACGGTGACAGTTACCAGCTGGTTTACTGTGTACTGTGCTCAGTCTTGACACAGGCAAAACGTTTCCAGGGACTCAGGGTAAATTCTCATCTGTGTGGTCTTTGACTGCAATTTAGTTGATTGATTTATATGATTTGTAATTGTGGATTGATTGAGAGCTTTTACTATTTGTTTTTCTTCTATGCTCCAGGTCCTCTCCTCTCTGTGGCAACAGGGTTCATTTACCAGATCATTTTGTCCTTCTATTTTCATTAATTAATCCACTTAAGCCAACCCAGATCCCAGGAGACCTTGCGTAGATGATGGGGGTGGTAGGAGAGTGAATGTTTCCAGTGCAGAAATGTTCACAACTGAAGGGAGCCATGAGCTGTGTGCAGAACTCCACTCCTCTGCCCTGAGTCATCTTATTTGCTGCTTCATTTCAAGAGAGGAAGGTTAATTTTGGGTCCCCTTTGGAACATTCAGGGGACTCTTGCCAAATCCAGGATAGCCTTGAACGGTAACCTCATGAGGCCCCTGGATGTGTCTGTGTGTCTGCTTTGGACCAGACCCAAGGTGCTGCCCTGTGTCCTATCCACAGTGAGGGTGGAGGATGGGGCTCAATGTTTATCTTGGTAGACCTCACTTGAACTGGACACTGCTGTTTTGTTGGCTCAGGTTGAAGTATACCTCTCTTTTTTTCATTGTTTGGGGACTCTCTCCCCTGAACTTGGTCTGCTGATGATTTCGACCCCTGTTGCTCATGTCCTCTGGGATCATAAGGAGAGCACTGTTTCTCCCTGCCTGCCCAAATCTAATAGTAGTCACTTAGGACCAGCATGCATGGCTACAAGTACTATCAGGTCAAAAGTCTAGCCAGTGAACTAGAACTTCACTTCTCTCCCTACTGGGGCTGAAGCCCCTGGGTAGGTGGACCTGTTAGAATACACATAGTCTGTGCCGAACTACTCCTGGGGCAAGAACAGGGTAGCCTGCTTGCTGCCTAGCTCAGGTTGTGAAGCACAGTGGATGCAAGCAAGCATGCTGGTGCTAGGCTGGGTTCAAATGCCAACTCCACTGCTACCTGGATTTGTTTTTTTTTTTTTTTTTTTTTGCGGTACGCGGGCCCCTCACTGTTGCGGCCTTCTCCCATTGCGGAGCACAGGCTCCGGACGCGCAGGCTCAGCGGCCATGGCTCACAAGCCCAGCCACTCTGCGGCATGTGGGATCCTCCCAGACCAGGGCACGAACCCGTGTCCCCTGCATCGGCAGGCGGACTCTCAACCACTGCACCACCAGGGAAGCCCCTGGATTTGTTAACTTAGGCAAACATGTCTCAGTTTGCTAATTTGTAAAATGGGTGTATTTTGAGGGTTTTGAGGATATTGTATTGAGGATTAAATGAGCTAATACATTAGATTGAAGCATATGTAACTGCTGATATTTTAACTGTTGTAAACCTATAAACATAACAAAGATTAGCAGAGTGCTTTATTTTTTTTAAAGATTTTTTTGATGTGGACCACTTTTAAAGTCTTTATTGAATTTGTTACAATATTGCTTCTGTTTTACGTTTTTGGTTTTTTGGTCGCAAGGCATGTAGGGTCTTAGCTCCCTGACCAAGGATTGAACCCACACCCCCTGCATTGGAAGATGAAGTCTTAACCACTGGACCACCAGGGAAGTCCCTAGTAGAGTGCTTTAAAAACATGACTTCTATATGCTGTCTAAGAAACTTACTTCAAATATAATGATATAGGCATGTTGAAAGAAAAAGGGTGAAAAAAGCTATACTATAAAAATATTAACCAGAAGAAAGCTGGAGTGGCTATATTAATATATGTGAAAGTCCTCAACAAAATATTAGCAAATTAAATACAACAATGTATTTATACATTCTTTTTAAAGAATTGTATGCTACAACCAAGTGGGATTTATTCCAGCTATGCAAGGATAGTTCAATATGAAAAATCACATGATTACATTAATTGATATAGAAAAGTCATTTGACAAAAACCAACACCCACTCATGATAAAAACTCTCAGCAAGTTAGGAATAGAGGGGAATTGCCTCACTT
The DNA here is from genome assembly GCF_964165515.1 of Mesoplodon bidens. Lineage (NCBI taxonomy): Eukaryota > Metazoa > Chordata > Mammalia > Artiodactyla > Ziphiidae > Mesoplodon > Mesoplodon bidens. The sequence continues at coordinate 67,050,968 of NC_138177.1, read as the reverse complement.
GATAAAGAATATCTATAAAAGGTATATAGCAAACAGCATACTCAATAATGAAAGACTGAATGCTTTCTCCCTAAGACTAGGATCAAGACAAAGATGTCTCTTCTTGACACTCTTATTCAACATAGTCCTGGAAGTTCTAGCCACTGCAAAAAAGAAATAAAGGAATTGGAAAAGAAGAAATACAACTATGTTTAAAGATGACAGGATTGCCTACTTATAAAATCCCGAGAAACCTACCAAAAAACCCCCCTCCTAGAACTAATAAAGTGTTTCAGCAAAGTCACAGATACAAACTCAACAAGCTCATAAGGTACAAAAATCAGTTGTATTTCCATATACTAGCAATGAACATGTGGGCACCAAAATTAAAAATACAATGACATTTATAATCACTCAAAAATACTTACATATCTATTTAATAAAATATGGACAGAACTTGTTTGCTGAAAATTATAAAACCTGAGAAAAGAAATCAAAAGGACTAAATAAATGGAGAAATATACTATGTTCATGGATCAAGACTCAATATGGTAAAGATGCTAGTTCTCCCCAAATTGATATATAGGTTTAGCACAACTCTTATCAAAATATTAGCAATTTTTTTAATGAATATGGACCAGATTACTCTAAAGTTTACATGGAAAGGTCAAGGAACTATAATAACTAGAACTATTTTTGAAAAGAATAATGAAGTGGGAGGAATCAGTCTACCCCGTTTGAAGACTTAAGTAGCTACAGTAGTCAAGACTGTGGGTACGGGCAGAAAGAATAGACACACAGATCAAAGGAACACAATAGAGAATCCAGAAATAGACCCACACAAACATGGCTCTGTGTGGCTTTATTTTGCAAAAAAGCTCTAGATCCAGAGTCAGGATGCCCAAGTTTAGGTACCAGGACTACTATTCACTTGCTGTGTGGCCTTGGACCAGTGACTTCTTCCAGTTCTAAAAGTCTTTGATTCTTTGGGTCTAAATCACTTAACTTTTTCTGTCTCAGTTTCCTCTTCTATTTAAAGGGGACATCCTGTCCTCTTTCTTCCAACCCTCTGTTTACGGGGGGCGGGACAAAATACCTTTCTCTTTTATGTATCAAGGATTCTACAAGCCCAAAGAATTACTACATTGATTGAATTATTTTTTAAAAAAAATAAATTTATTTATTTATTTATTTTTGGCTGCATTGGGTCTTTGCTGCTGCACGCAGGCACTTCTTTAGTTGCAGAGAGTGGGGGCTACTCCTTGTGGTGGTGTGTGGGCTTCTTGCAGTGGCTTCTCTTGTTGTGGAGCACGGGCTTTAAGCACGTGGGCTTCAGTAGTTGTGGCTCGCGGGCTCAGTAGCTGTGGCTCGTGGGCTGTAGAGCGCAGGCTCAGTAGTTGTGGCTCACGGGGTTAGTTTCTCTGCGGCATGTGGGATCTTCCTGGACCAGGGCTCAAACCAGTGTCCTGTGCATTGGCAAGTGGATTCTTAACCACTGCGCCACCAGGGAAGTCCAACATTGATTGAATTCTTAATAAACCTCAACACCATCAGAACTTGACTCTGTGCCCCCAAAGTCAAATGCCAAGAACCTTAGTGTAATTTGTTAATTTGGTTTCTTTGTTTCTCTCTAACACCATCAGTTCCTCATCTGGACTTCTTAAGGAGCATGAGGAATGGGACTCATTTTTGTGGAAATGTTTTTGGAGTTCTCTAAGGCCCAAAGTTCTGGGTTTGGCTATGTAATAAACTCCTGAGAATGTCTGTGAATAAGACATTTATAGTAATTTATGAGAGGTTCAAAGATAGATGCTGTGTTTCCCAGTAGAATACTTCTGCTTGTGTGGGCAGAAAGATCTTGAAATAATTCAACCAACTATCAGCCAAACACCCAAAGAGGATTATATGTAAATTCATGTTGTGTGGGTACTGGGAGCTTCGAAAGCCACATACATGGAATGCAGATACACAGATAGACACACACACATATACAGTCTCTCTCTCTCTCTCTCTCTCTCACACACACACACACACACACACACACACACACACAGAGCAATAGCACCCTTAGCATCTATGCCACCTTATGTGTTTAGTACCATAGATAGTCCTGGTTAAAACCAAATAAGAAAATTTAAAATATATAGATGTCGTTAACACCCAAACTTTAACTGGGCCATGAGAACTTTCCTCTCTTATGCTACTGAGGCAGTACGGTATAGTGGTTAGAAGTATGAATTCTAGAGGCAGACTGCCTGGGTTGAAATCACAATCTCACCATTTATTTGCTATGTTTTTAGACATATTGTTTAACTACTTTGTGCCTGGTTTGCTCTTCAGTATAACTGGAATAATACCTATCTCATGTATGTATGGAGTGGAACAGTTGGAGGCCCACTGACCTAAAATAATTTCTCCATATATCTTGTCATGGTACTGTTGCCATAATACCCCTACAACATTATTCATTTCTTTTTTTGAGTCACTAAATACAAGGATTTTTTTGAGGTGGGTCGGTGGAGTGATTTATAAACCAGCTTATTAGACTGAGAGGCAGTTTGAAGACCTGGGTTAGGGGCCTGGGTCTAATCTATGGGCTCCTGTTCATAAGGTTTATAATTGTGGAGAAATCAGCTGGGAGTCCCTGAACCTCATTCTAACCTGTACACTGAGGAGGCTAGACTGTATGATCACTGAGGTCCTTTCTAGCTCTAATGTCTGAAGAGACAGGGTGCTCCTTAGATGAAGAGATTGTTTTCCTATGGAAACTTAATAATAGGTAGATATTCATCAAGAACTGTTTCTGTAGCTGCTACTTTTCTTAGCCCTTTGACCTGTTTAACCCTTGCAGCGATCCTATGAGAAGGCTTTGTCATTATTCCCATTTTCTAGATATGGAAACTGAAGCAGAGAGAGGCTAAGTGATTTGCCCAAGGTCACATGGCTATTAAGTGGCAGAACAGGGATTCACCAGATAATGGAGAGTACACATGCTAGGCATTTTATTCAGCAGCAGCCAGTGCTAGGCAAATAATAATTAAAGAAGAGGGTCTGTGTGAGAATACCTGGAGCTTCATATAAATCCTCAGTAAACGTTTACTATTCTTGTTGTTGACTATGCTGATACAGATCTGGTGGGGATGGAGGAAATGCTTGAGGCACTAAACCAGAGGTGATATTGCCTGGACGAGACTGGGGTCAAGGAAGAGTTTGAATACTAAGACCTTGACCTCATCAATTTGGGCCCCAATATAGTTACTAACCTGATCCCACGATGAATAATGAGTATTTAGAGTACACATACCAAGCATTAATGGGGTAATTGAGTGGATTATTTTTATTTATTTATTTATTTATTTATTATTTTTTTTGCGGTATGTGGGCCTCTCACTGTTGTGGCCTCTCCCGTTGCGGAGCACAGGCTCCGGACGCTCAGGCTCAGCGGCCATGGCTCACGGGCCCAGCTGCTTCATGGCATGTGGGATCTTCCCGGACCGGGGCACGAACCCGCGTCCCCTGCATCAGCAGGCGGACTCTCAACCACTGCGCCACCAGGGAAGCCCGAGTGGATCATTTTTGTGTGTCCCCTTTTATAAGTTGGTAAAACTAGAGAAACAAGACATGATGTAGGTGGGCATCTGGTGTTTTCACTCGCAGCTTTTAGAAACTGCAACCCAATCTACTAAAAGTTTCCAGGCTGACTCAGTGCAAAGGTGACTGTTGTGGAAAATTTGAATGAGATTGGTTCAGCAGCTCCGGTGTTATGCAAGTGAAGGGATGAAGGCAGTTGAAAGAACTTTTGCTCTGGACGCATTCTAAGTGACTTTAACCAAGGGGAATAGTTGAGCATGGGTTAAGGGTGAAACATGTGAGACTAACATAATTGTCCCGTCAAGCGCCAGCACACAGAAATGAACAGTTTCTTGTTCTGTACAGTGTGAGACTTCTTCTGTGTTTCCTTTCTCTTCATGTGCACAGATGCCTTTACCACCCAAATGCCTTTACCATTTGTCGGATACTTCCTAAGTGTTTTACATGTTACCTCCTTTGGTTTCACGGAAGTCATATACCACAGGTATAACCGTTATAGTATACTGATAAGGCCGCCGAGGCTCAGAAAGGTTAAGATCTTACCTAAGGTAAGGAAATGGTTCAGCCAAGATTTGAACTCAGGGGGCACCTGGCTCTAGAGTCTAGGCTTTTAACCACAATGCTATACTGTCTCTATAAAATCTGCAAGGTTATTGAGTTTAAACTCTGTTAGTTGCAAAGCATTTTTACTCTATTTCTATTAACCATCTGAACTGTGTGTGGGTTATAGATCTGTCTGTAAGGAAGACTCTGCAGGGGGGTGTCAGTAGACAAGATACTCCAAAAGCTGTCCTAGGTTGAACTCACCTGTTATGGCTGCCACAACCCTGGCTGAAGAAGGTCCAGGAAACTACAAATGATGGAAATGTAACCTGAGAATGCTCAGTTCCCGGGAGCCCCTGGGCACCTGCCAATCCATGGCTCGGCTGGTTCTGGCTGTGGTGCTGGCTGTCCTCAGAGTCTTGTCAATGAGTTGATACTTTGGCAGCTTTGTTTTCCCTGTGATTCCCTTACAGTGTTCTGCTAGGGAATCGCCCACATTTTGTTGTGTGATGCGGTTCCTTAATTCAGTCTGGTCGACTGGACTTTGTTCCACTAATCAGTGTTGTCATATGTGTTATTCTGTGCATCTCTTCAGGCCAGTGTCAGGGCTGCCCTATGGGTTGGGACCATGGTTCTGATGCCAGTTGTAACATGATCAACAGTTGCAAAGACAGCCAATGGCAAGAAAACAACACAGTCTGTCATGTAGCTGAATTCATGGCCACACACGTGAATTCACATGAATGTCTGTTGTGTGTGGTGATGGCTATACTTGTAGTGCCATCCAAGTGCCAGTCATTGTTTTGTCCTCACCATGACCCTGCGTGGTAGGTACAGTTATTAAACTCGTTTTACAATTGTAGAAGCAAAGGGACAGAGAGGGTATGTAACTTGGCCCGGGTCACTCAGTAAACAAATGGAGGAATTAGCATTTAAAGCTAAGCAGTTAAGGCCCAGCATCTGTGCTCTTGACCACCAGGCTATCCCAGCTGCCCTCTGCTAGGCTTCATAGGGGACGAAGTGACAAATAACACAGGACCTTCCCTCAAAGATTGCCTCATTGGCCTCATTTATTTAGATTTTTGGTAGTCTTTGGGTTTACATTAAGTTGATGGACTTCTGGAAGAAATATAAAGTGTCATTTATAAGTAACGCTTCAAGGTTTTGTCTCAGGCAAATTTTCCAAAGTGTTTCCCAAGAATACAGAAGGCAGTGCTGAGCCATTAGGGCATAAGATCATTTAGTCCCACCTTATTATCTGTGGTTGATAATAATGGCCATTGTAGGGTTTCCCTGGTGGCGCAGTGGTTGAGAGTCCGCCTGCCGATGCAGGGGACACGGGTTCGTGCTCCGGTCCGGGAAGATCCCACATACCACGGAGCGGCTGGGCCTGTGAGCCATGGCCGCTGAGCCTGCGCGTCCAGAGCCTGTGCTCCACAATGAGAGAGGCCACAACAGTGAGAGGCCCGCGTACCGCAAAAAAAAAAAAAAAAAAAAGGAAAAATAATAATGGCCATTGTATATTGAGTACATCCTGTGATCTGGGCACTTCCTAAACACTTTATGTGTGTTTTCTCACCTTATGCTCACAACTGCTTTCTGGGAGTGGACTCTGATTATTCCCATCTTATGGAAGATGAAATTGAGGTTCAGTGGTGTTATATAAACTGCTTGCGGTCACACAGCTAGTAAATGGTAGGGCTTGGTCTAGGAACCCAGGCAGTCTGGCTCCAGAGTCCATGCTTTTAATTAACCACCACTTTAGGATGGAAAGATCACTGGGGTTAGGACATTCATGCCAGCTCTGCCAAAATGTCAACATGTGTAATGCTGGCCATTTCTCCGGTTCTCATTCATTCATTCAGCAACTGTTTATAGCACACCTACTGTGTGCCAGGCGTGGTTAGTGCTGGACAAATCCTGGTAAATAAGACAGACTTGGTCCATGCTCTTGTAGAGTTTACAGTTGAATGATCAGTTTCCTCATCTGTAAAAGACAAGAATTAAAATATATTAACAACATTTCTCATCCTTCTGAAAACCCATGCTTCTTTTTATAAATATAAAATATTATGCCTTCCCTAATGGTTTTTGAGATTTCCAAGTAAGTGAATTACCATGACTAAAAATAAATTAAAGCAATTATAATATTGAGTAAATTTTGTTTTGAATAACACAGGCCCTCATCCCTACCCCTAGGGAGATTCTTATATGCTGACCCCCCCAACCCTTGGCATTCTTTCGGTGAAGAATCATTGGGATGGTATTCTCACTCTAACAACAAAGGATCTACAGTTAAATTTTCAGTTGCTTTGAAATGTTGGCATTGTGTCTAATTTGTGTTCATTCTTTCGCCAAGTTTACGCTCTTGGGTTTGTGTGGCACATAAAACTTTACTCATCCCTTTTACTGAAAACCCCTTTGCCCAACCAGGGCATTGTCGTGAGTCATGAGCTCTCTCACCATCTGATGTTTCATCATCTTGTTTATGGAGGGAACACCAAGGAACACGCCCATGTGTCTGACACAGAGGCCCACAGGCTCCTCCTCTTTCAGTGACCCTGTTAGATGAAGCTTTTGGCTCTAGGAAATGTCTGGGCTGTTTGTACTTTGCATGTACTTTGCATGGGAATGATGCTTCACAGACCTCTTAGGAACACCAAGCGGCTTATGTGCCTCTTGAGAAATGGGCTCTGGAAGGATGGGCTTCTCTAACATACTGCCTTGCACTTGCTTATGTGTTACCCATGCTGCCCTCTAATTGCTTCGGGGACTCACATGTAAACTCTCAGGTATGGTGTCAGCATGCATAGTAAATGAGCACGGCAAACATGCTTGTTGTACTGAAGAAGCAGAGAGCAGGATTCTTCCAAAATTTTTTTTTTAAAGATTTTTTTGATGTGGACTATTTTTAAAGGCTTTATTGAATTTGTTACAATATTGCTCTGTTTTATGTTTTTTTGGTTTTTTGGCTGTGAGGCGTGTGGGATCTTAGCTCCCCTAGCAGGGATTGAACCTGCACCCCCTGCATTGGAAGGTGAAGTCTTAACTGCAGGACCACCAGCGAAGTCCCTTTTTTTTTTTAGTTTTGACCAGAACATGAAATCTATCCCCTGAACAAATTTTAAGTGTGCAGGACATTGTTCATGACTGTAGGTACCATGTTGGACAGCAGATCTCCAGAGTATAACCCTCTTACTTAACTGAAACTTTATGCCTTGTTGATTAATAACTCCCCATTTCCCTTTCCCCCCATCCTCCAGCCCCTGGCAACCACCATTCCCATTTTTGATTTTATGATTTTGACTATTTTATATTTTTTGTGTAAATGGAATCATGTAATACTTGTCTTTCTGTGTTTGGCTTATTTCACTTAGCATAATGTCCAATTATGATGAGAATTTATTTACTTGGGGTTCTATAAGGAGTGATAGGTGTTGTGAAAAAATGCAATTTAATTCAATAAATGTTGGTGCAGGCACTATGTTCAGTGACAAGCGTATAGAGATGAATAATACCAGTGTCTAGTGGTGTGCTGGCAAATGATTAACAACGGGCTGTGTGCGGGAGGGAGGAGCCCTAATGTGGAGCATTTGCTGATTTCCACACTGTAAAAATACTCTGGTTGTTTTAAAATACCATGGTTGATTTCAAGCTACTGACATAATGTCAACTGGCTTGCAGAATTCTTGAAAATTGAATAGTCAGCTCTCATGAGCCTTTATAAGCTGGTCCTGTACTCTGTTGCCAATGACTGCTTTCAAGAAGTTGTCAGTTTAGACTGGAACATAGATAAATTGCAGTGCAGTATGATAAGGGCAGAGATAGAAGTACGTACAAGGTAGAAAGCTATTGTGGGAGATGGTGATTAAATTCTGTGATGGGCACGTCCCCTGAGCTGCAGGGGCAGGAAAGATGTGTAAGGAAGGCAGATGGATAGGTGGAGACAGGACCTTAAAACATCGTCATTGTCTTCAGGTCAAAAGGAAACACCTCGGTCAATTTTAAGGCCCCTCTCAGTCTAGCGTCACCTTTCCTGGCTAACCTTTTCTTCTGGTCTTGGGAACACATCCCTGCCTTAGCTCACACTATATCCCTCCTTTGCAAAACACTTTCCCTTTGTCTCCATTTCCCTGCTTTCCTCACCCTCCTTTATGAACTCTTTCAAGTCTCGGAAAGTGTGAACCATAAAGGAAAAGATTGATAAAGCAGATTACATCAGAGTTAAGAATTTATGTCCATCAAAAGTCAGTGTTAAGAAAGTGAAAGGCAAACAACAGAGTCAGGGAAAATATTTGCAGCACTTCTAACCAATGAAGAGCGTGTATTTAGAACATATTAACATACCTTACAAGTCAATAAGACAAAGGCAGAAAAAGGGAAAGAGACTTGAACAGGAACTTCACAAGCATGGATCCCCAAATGGCATATATGGAAAGATACTTACCTTCACTAGTCATTGGGGAGGTGAGATACAACTACCCACCCACCACTAAAATGAAATAGATTTGCACTACCAAGTATTGTTGAGGATATGGAACAATGGAAAATAACATACATTGCAGATGAGAGTTGGAATTGATACAATTATTTTGATAACTTTTTGGTAGTATTTATTAAAACTGAACATATAGGGCTTCCCTGGTGGCGCAGTGGTTGAGAGTCCGCCTGCCGATGCAGGGGACGCGGGTTCATGCCCCGATCCGGGAGGATCCCACGTGCCGCGGAGCGGCTGGGCCTGTGAGCCATGGCCGCTGTGCCTGCGTGTCTGGAGCCTGTGCTCCGCAATGGGAGAGGCCACAACAGTGAGAGGCCCGTGTACCAAAAACAAACAAACAAACAAACAAAAAAAACCTGAACATATACATACTCTATGTCTCAGCAATTATTTTCCTAGATATATAGCCCACCCTCCCTACCCTCCCAAATACATATGGTCACCTAAAGGTATGTACTGGAATGTTCATAGCAGTGTCAGTAGTAATGGCTCCAAATTGGAAACAACCAGATGTTCATCAATAGTAGAAAGTAAGCTGTGGACCATTCATAAAGTGGAATCCCATACAACTACAAAAGAGAAGGAAGTATTGCTCTGTATAAAAACATGGATGAATCTCACAAATCTAATATTAAGCGAAAGGGGCAAGACACAAAGAATACAAATGAAATTATTCCATTTATACATAGTTCAAGAACAAATAAAACTACTGATGGGGTTAGAAGTCAGTTTCCTGGTTACCTTTGGGGAGGAACAAGGGGGTGAGTGATTGGGAGGGCCATGTTGGGGGCTCTGATGATGTTCTTTTGCTTGCTCTGCATTCTGGTAACATGGTATATTCATTTTGTTATAATTCATTGAACTATACATGTCTGATTTGTGTACCTTTCTGTATGTCTTAGAGTTTCATTGAAAAACAAAGGAGCTTCTGAACCAAAGTGTTAGAAATAGAGGCAAGTGTGTGTTTTCTTAAACCACTTTTGTATTTTCTCTTTCAGCCTTTCCTACCTTTGTGAATTTAATCATTAAACATTAACAGATATGTTGAGAGTGACCATATGCCAGGAACTATTTTAGATACTGCGGATGTATAGGGAAAAAAATAGAAAAAAATGATGCTATCACGGAGCCCACATTTTCATGGGGACAGAAAGGCAGTTGAACAAATACATAAAATGTCAGGTGGTGATAATTGCTATGAAGGAATATTAGGGGTTAAGAGTATAGAGAGTAATGGGGCTGGGGGGAGAATTCAGGTGCTGATTAAGTTTTGTATAGGGTGAAGAAGACTCTGATAAGGCAGCAGTTGAGCAGGAGCCTGAATGAGGTGACAGAGGAGCCTAGGAGGTATATGGGTGAAGAGTATTCCAGGCAGAGAGAACAGTAAGTGCAAAGGCCCTGTGGTGAGACCCCCAGCTTCCCAAGCCAGAAACTTGGGCCTCACTCTTGGCTTCTTTCTCTCTTCTTCACCCTCTTATTCAAACCAAACCACAAATCCATTTAATTCCATACAGAAACATCTCTTAATTTTTTCACTTTTTCTCCATCCTTAGTATTCTTGCCTATTCGGGCAACGGTTTCTTAACTCTGCCTTCTCATGTCCCATTTTTTTGGAGTCCCCTGATGGAGTTCCCCTTGTGCTCAGAGTAAATGCTCTACAAGACTCCTGCTTTCCTCTCTGGTTTCATTTCTTGCTGCTTCTGCCTTGTACCCCATGCTCCAGTCAAAAACCAAAATAAGTCCACTTCCCCAGATTCCCTCTGAGCCTCTGGTCTCTGGGACTTTCCACATGAGGATGCTTCCTCTTTTGCAGCATTCTTTCCCCTCCCCATCTACTTATTTCAGGCTTTGCACATCCTGCAGGTCTTGCCTTGATATTGTTTATTCTGGGAAGTTTTTCCTGCCCCTTAACTGTTGGCCAGGTGTCCACCCCAGGGACTCTCATAGCACCCTGTGTCTCTTACTCGTTGCTCTCTTATGTCAGTCTGTAGTTGCCTTTTAGTTTTCTGAACCCCTCGATAAACTCTAAGACACAGGTGGGAAGTAACTGTTTCTGTTTTGTGTCCCGGTGCTGAGCGCAGTTCCGGAAGTTTAGAAATTGCACAATAAATACTAAATGAATGAATGTGTGTTGAACTAGATCCCTATGATATGACAACAGTCTAGGAGTGTTTTTATTAGTCACTGATAGAAATATTTTACGGTCAAAACGATCTTCATTAACTCTCAGAAGCCAGACCAGCTTTGTGTTTAAGTTCTTGTTCCCGGTAATTTTGTGTTCCATAATTTCTCAAACACATAAATATTATCTTTCAAATGTTAAGATTATCTTATTTCACTCAATCCCATGTAAAACTTCAATTCAGAGAGCTTTGAATCTATTTGCAAAAAAATTCAAATGTTGGGCTTCCCTGGTGGTGCAGTGGTTAAGAGTCTGCCTGCCGATGCAGGGGACACGGGTTCGTGCCCCGGTCCGGGAAGATCCCACATGCCGTGGAGCGGCTGGGCCCGTGAGCCATGGCCGCTGAGCCTGCGCGTCCGGAGCCTGTGGTCCGCAACCAGAGAGGCCACAACAGTGAGAGGCCCGCGTACCGCAAAAAAAAAAAAAAAAAAAAAAAAAAAATTCAAATGTTGAGACCCAAATGTGTTCCTCCGGCTGCAGAGCAGTATCATTATTGTGACTTATTTCTAGAGTTGAGAATTTCTAGAAAAAAATTCCAAGTTAAACTGTATTAGTTTTGTCAAGTTTTGGGACTGGTAGGTGGACGTTCTTTCCAATTTATCACGTATGGAAATGAAAGCTTTTAGCATGAGAGAGTGGGAGAAGCAAGAGAAAGAAATAATAGAAACAGCAAAAGTAGTTCTTATGCTGATGGTTTGTACTTAGGTGACAAGTGATGCTACTGATCCCTGAGGCATGAGAATTAGAAGAGAGTTGAGCTGGGGCTTAAAATGGGGATGGGGCACTGTGCTAAATCCTCTCAAATTGACCTTTAAAGATCGTTTTAACAGGATTATTTAGAGAATTATAAATATTTGAGCATCAGACACACTCATAGCTGCCATTTATTGAGTGCTTGCTATATGCCAGGGAATATAAATGCTTTAAGTAGTTATTTAATTATTTAATTCTAATAACACTTGTGTGGAATCAATACCATTATATCCTCATCTTGCAGATGAGAATGTAAGGCTCAGAGAGGTTGAGTGATTTACCCTAAGTTACACAGCAGGTCAGTAGTCATGCTGAGCTATCAACGCATTCTCTCTGGCTTGAAATGTGCAAGGGTCCTGAACGCTAGGCTCTATTGCCTCCCATATCAAAAGACAAACCAACTACTCATTCTAAAGCAAAATGCATCTTACTTTAGGTTATCTATTCCTATGGATTATCCATGGCATAATCCACCCCTTATGCTCCTGTTCTGGTTAAAGGGTAGGAGAGAAGCAATAACAAACCCCATGCAAATGTGGGCATCTGAACTACAGAAGACACTGAAGCATCAACTTTTTCACCAAAAAACACTGAAAAAACTTCACCAAGCAAGGATTCATAAAAGAAGATCTCGAAATTGTGGGTGGGGCAGGTGAGTATACTCTTTGAGCAAAAAGAGTCCTTCCTCTTTGGGGGAACATTGATCCTGGAGAGAAAGAGAGAGAACGGCTGGCCATCTTTCCCCGAAGGGCCAGCGGCCCCCTCTCTGGCCTCTGGGCTCAGAGCTCTGGCTGAGGGTGTGTTTGTTTGGCTGTGACTCTTTTCCTGCAGTTCCCCTCTCTAGGTGTCATATTTCGTGAGCTTGAGGGCCAGAGCCTGCCACAGAGCTCCAAGCTCCCGCCTGTTTCAGCCTGAGTCCCTGGCTTTCATCCCTGCCTCCTTGGCCAAAGTAGGGTGAGGGTTTGAAAAATGACACTGATTGGATGCACATTTGATGGGGGTGATTGCTGGACAAGCACCTCACCCATCCCCAGCCCAAAATGAAACTGACAGCTACGCCCTCCTGGTTGGGGCCCAAACCACCACCTTATTAAGAGAGGCCCCTTCCCTCTCCTCCCCACTCACACTCTTGCAGCTTGCCCAGCTCTTCCTGCTGAAATCAGAGGTAGGCCATGTGCTTCGCAGCCTTCTTCCCTGCTCTGTCCTCTGCCCAGCCACTAGTTTTCCTCTGACAGAAAGCCCCCGCTTATTTAACTGGGCTAATCCTCTGCTTCAAGCTCCAGAATTCACTTCTGGATTTCTGGACCTTGCGTCCCTGTACTTAGCTGCCTAGAATCTCCATTTCCCTGCTGAGGTTTCCATCAGAGGCCAACCCAGAGCCCTCTCCACGTGCCTCCACTCCTCTTCTTGATGAATCCCCCATCACCCCTCTGGGTGGAGGTGAAGGTAAGGTTGGTGGGGCTCAGGCATCTGGCGCCTGAGCATCATCTTAGGGCGAAAGCACAGAAGAGAATTAATAACACATTTATAAGCAACTCTTTCTCTGCTAATTTGTTTGTTGAACTTCATAGAATTCATGGATTAAGTTTATTGGTTAGAGTGTGTGTTTCTTAGACAAGATGAAATTAGAGACTGTTTTTAAGAAGAACCAAGGACTGTCTTCCGGGAGTGCACAGAGCAGCTCAGCTATCGGAGACAAAGTGGTCTCCCGGGAAGGTCGGAGAACCCAGGTTGTGAGGCCCCCTGACAAGAAGAAATTGAAACTACAAAATCTCACATAATCATTTGCTGAAAGCTGAAGTATCCCAGTTACTTTATAACTAATATAGCATTAGACATACTTGGAGGAATATATTCCAGGGAGAGAATGAATCTGGCAACTTTGCATGCTAACCTGGACTGCTTTTTGTTAGGGCAAAGGAGGTGGGGCTTTTTGTTTGTTTTTGGTATGTTTGTTTTTGCTGCCAAGGGGTTGTAATGTCCTGATTATTTATTATTATATGGATGAGCCCTAGCCATGTACTAGGGATAGTCAAAATATATTTACTATGAGATGAGACATGCTCCAGTCGTTTAAACATCTCCAGTTGTAATAATAATAGCTAAGATTCGAAGCCAAGCACTGTTCTAAGTATTAGATCACGGTGGTCCTTTTAGGAAGTTCTGCTGTTAGTATCCCATGTTTTAGATGAGGAAACTGAGGCAGAAGCATTACATAACTTAACTTAAAATCACACAGCTAGTAAAGATCAGAGTAGAGATTTAAAGCCAGGCAATCTGGTTCCAGGGCCTGCGGCTCACCTATGGAGCTATGCTGCTTGTTATGATTGTTGAAGGAGGGGTTACAGCATTAGATGGTCTAGGGTTCTCCATTTCTAGCCCTGAGGATCTAGACTTACTGATTGGAATGCTAGCAAGTGCCAATTAAACAAATCTTCTCTGAGACCAAGAACGAAATCTAGGAATTTGTTGGTGACAGATGTTTGTCATTTATCTTCTTGTCCATGTGCCTTAGAACTGTCTTCTCAGGACACCTTGTTAAAGGAAACTGAACACTGAGACAGCTGACTGAGGGGAAAACCCAGAAGGTGGGAGAGTTGAGAAGGGGGAGAGATCAGACAAATGGCAAAGCTCTGTGGGGTACTGTGTCCAAGCAGAGCAGTCCAGGGATTCAGTTCTCAGAAGCTGTCCAGGTAGATGCTCTGCTTACCAGAGGGAATTAGCCCCTTGCTGTGTGCACGCTTGAGGCTGTTCAAAGCCCAGGGAACTATGTATATACAATATCTTGTAATAACCTATAATGGAAAATAATCTGAAAAAAATATATATTACTGACTCACTTTGTTGTACACCTAAACTAACACAATATTGTAAATCAACTATATTTCAATAAAAAATTAGAAAACCCCCCCAGCACATCAGGGGAGGCACGGTCTCTGACTCATTCAAGGTATCTAATCCTGCTGCCCCTTTAGACCTGCCCAGTACGAGGATGTTTCAATTTACCCTTCCATCTCCTGTATTTTCACTCTGGATGTGCCGTGGTGATTATTTTTCAGGGGAGAAGGAAGAATAGTACTTATCTCAAGCCGAGTTGAGATCCAGCCCAATGATTGGGGTCGGGTTATTCTCCTCCCAACTCTCCCCTGCCTCCTGCTGTGTGGGTGCAGCTTACGCATCTTCAGGGCCGGAGAGGGTCGTGGTGAGGAATGTGCCCACCAGCAGAGGCTGACCGCTGGGAAGCTCGTAGGCACCTTGCAACCCACAGCTCTCCTCTTGAACTATAAGGGCGTCCAAGGAGCCTATTCAGAGAGCTCCTCCCTAACTGTTCCCATTGCTAGCTTTGGAGGGCTTCTCCCATCAGTCATGGGCTCCTAAAGAATATGCTTTATTCCTAAAGGCCTGTCCTGGGTTTTCAGAGGAAAAGGAGGAGAGATTAGTAGGTTCTCCCGAGCCTGAAATTGCTCTGTTTGATTCACAGGGCGAGGAGCTTTTAATATGTAATCCTTTGGGGGCTTTGGGGGTGTTGTGAGTGTATTTTCTGAGGCTCTCCATATCCTTATTTAACCAGAATTATCTGCAACAGGATGCTCCCTTGGCAGGGAATGCAGGAGAAGGCCAGCATAGACTGCTAACTTACATCAGTGCACCATGATGCCTGGGAACATGGGCAGAGGGCAAGGAGATTTTGAGAATTAACTAGAGGCTTTTGCATTTGTCAATGCCGTCTAAAAAAACTGTTTGCTGAATTGAATTGAAACTTGTCTCATTAGTATTATAATTCTAAATGCATGTCTTGCTAGGCCATTAACGATTTAATGATTGCCTTCATAAGATCTATGTTGGTTCCACTCACATTCATTTATATCCCATCGTTTCAATTCTACATTAATTTTGGACACTTCCCTGATGTCAGTTGTTTGAAAAATAATGTTTACCCTGTCCTGCACTGCAATTGCAATTTCTGTGAAAAACTGACTGTCGTAGTTGCTCTAACTTGGGGTTGGTTACTTTTATGGACGTTGGCTTTGAAGAGTATGGGGTGTTGTTGGAGAACAGTTGAAGGCTGAATGTGGTTGTGTGATCTGGTTCCTACAAACTGTCAGGCTGGTGGCTGGATACAATATGTCATTCTCTATTTTGTGTGTGATTCATTTAGAGCATGAGAAAATAAAAGCCAAATGTAGAGTATCTTCAACGTGTTCAACTTCTCTTAAGTTTGTTTTTATTTCCTTTCTCTAAGAATCACTCATTATTTCTACAAATGCCATCAATTTTATGCAAGTGAAAACCCAGTTTTAGCTTCATAACACCATGGATATAAGAATAAGAGCAAAAGTTCTATACTAAAATTCTTAAACGTCAATACCAAGAGTTTTGGATTTGCAAAGAGTTTAGATAACACTCAGAAAGATCCCTTCTTCCTGATTAGCTTCCATTCTCACCTTGGCCTGTTATGTCAGTTGGTATGAGGTTCAGTTAGTCAGGAAAGTGATGTCCCACACATGCCCTAGTACAATCATAGGCATTTTCAAACAGAGATTGTTACTAATGAGAGAGCTTCTTTATTTTTTTCTCCTACCTTTTAATAGTCTTATTTATTATTATTATTTTACTGAGGTATAGTTGATGTACAATATTATATAAGTTTCAGGTGTACAACATCGTGATTTTTAAAGGTTATATTTCATATCTAGTTATTATAAGATATTGGCTATATTTCCTGTGTTGTACAATATATCCTTGTAGCTTTTTTAAAAACTTTTTGTTTTATATTGGAGTATAGTTGATTAACAATGTTGTGTTAGTTTCAGGTGTACAGCAGAGTGATTCAGTTATACATATACATGTATCTATTCTTTTTCAAATTCTTTTCCCACTTAGGTTGTTACATAATATTGAGCAGAGTTCTCTGTGCTATACAGTAGGTCCTTGTTGGTTATCCATTTTAAATAGAGCAGTGTGTACATGTCAATCCCAAACTCCCTAACTATCCCTTTCCCCCTTCCCTTCCCCCTAGTAACCATAAGTCCGTTCATGAGAGAGCTCCTTTAAACTGCCATGGTCGACACAGAGGTGGCACCCAGCACATTTGCAGTGACCGTAACTTTACTGTGAGCCTATCTCTCACTATGTTTCTTGCTTGCAATAGTGTAGGATCCAAACCTTAGGATTTGCTGTCTTGTTTTCAGCCTTAGCTCACCCTTCACTTGATGTTCATTCAGTAGCAATACCCTGGCTTCCACTGGGAACACTATCTTCTGCCACTTTGGGCAAATGTCCTCCTTCCTCTCAGCCCTGGATCCTCTAACCAGGCTTGGGACTTTGTGAGTGCTTTGCCTATTGGGCTATCGTGGACCCTACAGCCATGACCTAGATCCCTGTGTATGCTACACCTCTTTTCAGGGAGCTAGGTCAAGGACATCATGAATCTCATTTGAGTGCTAGATTGAAGATTTACACCCAGGTGAATATTTTGTTCTGGGCAGCCTGAGACTCTGAGACTCCAGGATAGTAAGGATGGTATTGAGCTTTCAGAATTTTTATCATATGATTTCAGTGTTGGGATCCTTTGGTACATGCAAATCTCTACACAAGAGGAAGTTATTTGCATAGAAGCATGAGCATGCTTGAGTTGGGTCATTCTTTTACTAAACATGTTTAAATGTACATTCTAACCAAAATTTTAGAAGCAATGGCACTCCAGGACTCTAACATTGGGATTTGGGACCATGACAAGCCATTGGAAGAGATATTCTTGGGATGATGCAGCTCTGAGGTGTTACTCAGAGACATTAATTTCTTACAGGGCACTGTGAGGAACAGGACAGAGTCCATGCCCTCAAATTGTTTATAGCTACTGTGTAGAGACAGAAAAGGAAACTATACTCTGTGTAATTAAACCAATATTTACCTTCCCATATTCTGTCTTCTACATATGTTGTAGTGAAATGAAATAAGAGAAACACTGAGCAGTGTTGGTTTATATTTCAATGGTATTCAAGACCCTGATAAATAATTCAGGATTTAGGGGGATCAGGACATGAGAGGGGGAACTCAAAAACAAAGATAATTTACCAATGTATACTTACAAATTAAAACACTTTAATAACTAGGATTTTATGACTGACTACAATAAATCTAATTATTCTTTACAACTATTAAGTGGCATGAAATAGGTTGACCATATTTTCTTGGAAGAGTGATCCATTTTACCCTCCAGATCCACTTGTGACTGAAGCTCAAAGTTGTTGTGAACAATTTGGCTGTAGTAGAGAGTAGTCTTGTTATGCCACTAAAGTCTTGTTATGCCACTTTTGCCACAGAGTCTGGACCAGATGGTATATGCATAACAAGAAAAGTGACAATGACCACCTCTGATGTGTGCATGTGTATGTGGTGTGAGCATGTGAGAGAGTCCATATGTCTACAGGCCGTATGACCCTTGGGCTGGAAGTTATCATTATGTGAGACTTCCAATCTATATCAGCATAAATAAGTCGTTCTTTCAACTCCTGGGTACCTCTCAGAAACAGTCTATATCTGGAAGGGAGGGATTCCATTGTGGCACAGTGGTTAAGAATCTGCCTGCCAATCCAGGAGACACTAGTTCGAGCCCTGGTCTGGGAAGATCCCACATGCCGTGGAGCAACTAAGCCCATGCCCCACAACTACTGAGTCTGTGCTCTAGAGCCCACGTGCTACAACTCCTGAAGCCCACACGCACCTAGAGCCCATGCTCTACAACAAGAGAAGCCACCACAACGAGAAGCCCGCGCATCACAATGAAGAGTAGCCCCCGCTCACCTCAACTAGAGAAAGCTCATGCACAGCAATGAAGACCCAATGCAGCCAAAAAGAAAGAAATTTATAAAAAAAAATTTGGAAGGGCTTTTCGAAGTTTAGCTAGCACAATCGCCTGCACAGAGAAGGACTCTTTCCTACAGTCTCATAAATAAGATGATTATTCAGCCTTCACTTGAATGAACACTTCCAGTAATGAGGAGCTCATATCCTCATAAAGAAATACACCCCAATTTTGGATGGTTCTAATTTTTAGGATGTTCCCCTTTAGTTTTAGTCAAAGTCTTCCTCTCTGAAACTTCCTTAGTTATGATTTTGAATGTCTGTTGTATAGCCTGGATCTTTCTACTTCAGGACAGTGTATCATGTATATGAAGACCATTAACTCCCAATGGAGTCTTCTTTTTTTTCCAGTTGGGACATTCCAAAGTCTCCTTCAGTGAATCCTTTTGTTTGCTTTGTAGAGAAATAACCTCTCCCCTCTTCCCACTCACTGTGTATTAAACTCCTTGAACCTGTGGATCCTGGAAGTTCTGCTTCCTTGGACTTCCACAAAGTCTAATACACCTGTCTGAGGAAAGTCTCATTCTTCTTATTAGTTCCAGTTGTACAATTTTGAGTCTTCTCTTGATCCTCTTTGTCTTATTTTTCTTCTCAGCATTTTTATCACACAGGCATTATTGTGCATCGAGTACTGAATCCTTTTTCTTATCTTTGCTCCTTTGCAGTTATTGTCACTCTGCCTTCCTTCTTGGATTATTTCCTCCATTGTCCTTTGAAAATTTTTAACTTCTTCATAATCTGCAGAAAAAAGAGATATCTTTAGTGTTTTTCCTTTCTCTTCCAGCTGTAAAACTGGATTATATTTGCAGCCCATGAGTTCAAAAAGACCAAGAACAATGTAAAGTCTTATATTCATTCTCATTTTGCTTGGATGTTGTCTACCCAACTAGATTCATGTGTGTGACTCAGTATAGATGATTTGTTGAGTGTCTATCACTACTAAAGTCTCTGGGTATGCAGTTTGTTGATGTGGGCTTAACAGTAGTTGCTTCTATGGGTAGTTTAAATTTTACCTCCAAACTATTTCAACCTCATGGCTCTCATTTTCCTCTCAATAGCTATAGCACTTTTACTTTCTACCATAGAATGTAATCACATAAACTTTGGTACTGCTCATTGTGAAGAAGGAACAGAATATGAGAGAGGGCTTGTCCTTTGCAGTACTTCCATTTGTTTTGCAGATTAAGAGACAGAATCTCAGGGAGAATATTTGGTTCATCCAAGGTTACATCATTAGTTGAGCAACTGGTCAGATACTGTTTCTGCTAGACCACTTAGCTAGCTAACTCTTTTGAATTTAGTAGAGAAGGAGGCTTAAACTGTGATATTTCTGACCTCTGTTGTGTGCACGTGTGTGTATGTGTGTGTGTGCGTGTGTTCATCTTTTCCCTTTTGCCAGCTAGCACATTTCCTGATATACGGTAAGTTCTCAATAAAAGCTGGTTAACAAATGGTTAAAGTCTTTTTTTTCTCCTTTTGAAAGTTGGGAAGATGTTTAAGGGGAAGAGACCATATTGAGTAATGAGGAATTAAGTATAACTAGGGAAGTTGTATCTTGGGAGAGAGAGACTGTGAGTTTGTTCAGAGATAGATAAAGCAACATGCTGGGTGCCATGGTGCCTACAGAGCATGTGTAACTCAGTCCCCGATCTCAGTGGGTTTATAATGAGAGGAATATAGTTGGCACTATACAAATGGGATAAAAATAGAGACAAGACTGCATCGTATGAAAAAACAATTAACTTCCAGTCCAAGAGAGAATATGTCAAGATCAACGAGGAGCTCAGAGAAGGGAAGGTAATAGAGGGCTTACTAGTATGTTGTTCTTGTTGGAAGGGTGGTGAGTATGAGGAAGGAAGGGAGCCCAGGTGGAAAGTGAGAAACAGGTGTGCTCCAGAACAGCATTATCCATTTAGTTCCAGCCACGAGTGGCAAACAGACCACAAACCCACAGTCAGCTTAAATTCCTGAGACGGAAGAGATTAAGAATGTAAAAACGGGAAAAAGAGTTTATTGGGCACCTACTATACATTAATTCCTGAGCAGCTGCTCCATGGCAGGCAGTGTGTTAGGTGTTGGGGATTCAGCAATGATCAAGGGAAATTCTCTCTCTGCTTTTGTGGAACATAAATTCAAGTGCCGGTCAGGCCGTGTGCTAGGAACCAGCTATTCCAGGTTCTGGTTTCCCTGTTTAATGGATTTTGCAGTAGCTTCTTTCCCTCCATCCAGCACCAGCTTTCTGCCGAGTCTCTGTCTTTCCCAGGCCTAGTTCTATCCTCTGTGAGCATGCTGGGATCCCCACGGATTGGTGACACCACCCGCCATTGGATGCATATTCCTGTAGTTACTGCCGAGTGAGGTCCTGGAAAAAGGAGCTCAATCCTTCATTTAACTTCAGACCTTCCGCTTCCCTTTGAAAATGTCTGACTGACATAGTTATTGAGAAACCTCAGCCTGAAAAGATCCTAAAGCTTAGAAAAGAGGTGCCCATGTGTGTTTGCTGTCAAACACAAATCACTGGCAACCCTTCTCTTCACTTCCTTTTCTGGTAGAGGCACCACGTATTAGAGGGTTCAGGGCATGGGGTTGGCGTGGTGTAGAAAGGGCACCTCCATGGCCCTAAGTCCCATCTGTCCTAAGTGCCATGTTCCCTAACCACCAGGGACAACCTTGGAGCAGTGGAGTCACACAGCCTGAGAGCTGTAAGCGGCAGGGGAGCCAGATTTGCAGAGTATGTGCGTGGGCCTTTTTTCCCGTCTCTGTGGAGGAGAGGATGTCTGAGGAAAGTCTCATTCTTCTTATTATGCATGTTCTTCACCATAATTTGACACATGCCAATATCAAACAACTATCTGATGGGGCCTCTGATCAGTCACGGACCATTTTACAGAACGTGGGTTGACTAGGGACTCTTTATGGTGGGCTGAACAGCTTAGTTCTTGCTTCAAGGAGTGGGCCTTGTAGGGTCTGCCAGCTTCCCCTGAGTATTTGCCTTTTGGCTTTGGGGAAGCCCCGAGGGAGAAAGTCCTTTCCATGTCACCACAGCTCCTTCCCTTCTGATGAATGCTTGCTGTTCTGCTCAGCGGATGCCTCCCAGGGCCCTGGGGGGGAGACCAGCCTCCTTTCTGTGGAGACCTTTGGCTGGACTCCTCTGGCTCTCCTAGAGGTGAAAGACCGCGGTTCCTGCAGCCTCAGACCTGGCACCAGCTCACCTCTGGTGGATCCAGGACCCTGATCTCCAACCTCACCCCAGCCGGGGCCTCTGTGTCCCAGAGTGACCTCACGGGCTCTCCCTCCGACTGGCTCTTCACAGTCCCTGCCGTCGTCGGTGATTTTCATTCTAGACATGAGCCAATGGATTCCTGAAAGGGGTGTGTGGGCTCCCCTCACCATCTCTGCTCTGGCCTCGGTCTGGCAGCACTCTCCTCTGTGGTCTGGGCAGGGAATGATGATGAACCCGGGCTGCCCGTTGTTTTTGTTTTGTGATATTTAAAGCAACCTAAGCTCTCATTACTGTAATACAGTATGTGCCTGGGCTGGAGGGAGGAGCAGCATCCCTCCTGGACCAGGGGCGGTTCTGCGATGTTGCGGTGAAGAGCCTGGGAAAGTGCTTGGAGCCATGGCTGACAGAGTTCAAGCACCAGAGCTGAGAGGGGCTGCAGAGCTCCCCCACTCTCGCTCATCCCAGCCCCCTCACTTGAACCAGGAGGGAGCTGAGCTCGTTCGGGGAAAGAGAATGCTCAGGCAGTAGCGTGGTTAGTGGCAGAGCTGGGACTAAACTCGGGTCCTGAGGTGGGTTTGCTGATAGTGGGTGCAGCTTCTGCTTCTGCCCTCCTCATTAGTTCAAGATCCGTTTGAGGCCCTGAACTTAATTTTGTATTTGTAATTTTATATTATATTTCTTACTAAAATGGACCCTTCCAATGGTCTAAGCTTCAAGAGCCACAGAAGCATCTGCCCCTGCCCAGACCTTTCTACTACACTGAACTGCCTGTGTGTGTGAGTGGAAGGGGCAGATGTGAACACTGAGCTGTCCCAGTGCTACGATGCCAAACGCAGCTCTGAGGTCAGGTTCCTGAGAGGCTCCAGGTCAGCCAATGAGAAACAAGGAGCACAAGTTGGAGGCAGGTGTGTTGGATCCTGCAATCCCACTCCTGGGCATATATCTGGAGAAAATTCTAATTAGAAGAGATGCATGCACCCAGTGTTCATAGCAGCACTGTTTACAATATCCAAGACATGGAAGCAACCTAAATGTTCATCTACAGATGCGTGGATAATGAAGATGTGGTACATGTATACAACGGACTATTAGCCATAAAAAGGAATGAAATAATGCCATTTGAAGCTACGTGGATGGACCTAGAGGTTATCATCCTAAGTGAAGTCTGTCAGAGAAAGACGAATATCATATGATATCACTCATATGTGGAATCTGAAATATGATACAAATGAACTTATTTACAAAACAGAAACAGACTCACAGACATAGAAAACAAACTTATGGTTACCAAAGGGGAAAGGAGATGGGGGGGATAAATTAGGAGTATAGGATTAGCAGATACAAACTACTATATATAAAATAGATAACTAACAAGGTCCTACTGTATAGCACAGGGAACTATATTTAATATCCTGTAATAAACCATAATGGAAAAGAATAGGAAAAAGACTATATACATATACATGTGTGTGTGTGTGTGTGTGTGTGTATCTGAACCACTTTGCTGTATACCAGAAACTAACACAAATTGTAAATCAACTCTACTTTAATTTAAAAAAGAGGTGGAGGGGGCTTCCCTGGTGGCGCAGTGGTTGAGAGTCCGCCTGCCGATGCAGGGAATGCGGGTTCGTGAACCGATCCGGGAGGATCCCACATGCCGTGGAGCGGCTGCGCCCGTGAGGCATGGCCGCTGAGCCTGCACGTCCAGAGCCTGTGCTCCTCAATGGGAGAGGCCACAACAGTGAGAGGCCCGCGTACCGCAAAAAAAATAAAAAAATAAAAAAAATAAAAAATAAAAAAGAGGTGGAGGGAGGTAGGGACTGCCTCCTGAAGACAGACTCACTTGCTGGCAATGTGATAGAAATCTCGCAAGTAGAGGAGAGCTGAGCATACCTTTGTGCCCGAAGAGAATGTCCAATTAAACGGGACTGGGTGGGGAGAATGTGGCAGCATCCAGCCCCTAAACCTCATCAACCATCCATAAGTAACCATATATTGAAAGCTGTTGCATTTGCTACTTGTGTGATCTTGGGCAAATTATCGACACTCTGTGTCTCCATCTTCTCATCTCGCAAAATGAGGATAATAATAATAAAAACCTCAGAGAGTTGTTATGAGGGCCAAATGAGAAAATTCATATTGCCTGGTATATAATACGTGCT
Source organism: Mesoplodon bidens (assembly GCF_964165515.1). Lineage (NCBI taxonomy): Eukaryota > Metazoa > Chordata > Mammalia > Artiodactyla > Ziphiidae > Mesoplodon > Mesoplodon bidens. The sequence goes on along the minus strand of NC_138177.1, from coordinate 67,027,170 downwards.
CCAGAAATATTTATTATTACTCTCATAAGCACTGAGAGATGAGAAATATTCTTGCCCTTCAGGAGCTCACAGTTTTAGTGTGGAGACAAGATTTTCACAGACATATACAAGCACAACTAGGAAGCAATGTAAGTCACTGTATGGTATCTGCTAAGTTATGGAGTATAGATGTGATGGAGTCGAGAGAGGAGACTCCGTTATGACCTGGAAGAAGTGCCAAAGAGGAGGTAAGAGACTAGTTGAAAAAGCCGGCACACTCCATATCTCAGCTGTTAGCAGTGAAATGGATGGGCAACTGCCATTCCTGGATTCTAAGGACCCCTCTGGTCATCCATTCATCCGCGCAACACATTCACTGATTATCTCTAGACTCTGCACTGGGAATTCAAAGAAGGCATGAAAAGGTCCCTCCCTGCAGGAGCTTACACAGTCTAGCTAGGGAGGGAGCATGCAGAGAAATATTGCAACTAACAAATGTTACATTCATATCTATTTACATCTCCAAGCCAATCATCTGAGCCCAAAGGTGGGATGGGGCAAGTCAGACAGGTGTTCAGAACAAGAGTTTGAAGGAAAGCATAGATCTACTTGGTGAAAAGGAGCAACTCAAAAGACATGAGGTCTTATTCAAAGAGCTGGTAGGTGTGAGTCTTTCTGCAGGAGAGGTGGAGTTGACTAGAACATTCTGAGACTGAGACTGGGGAAGTTTTGAGGCCAGGATCGGGCAGGCTTTTGGTCTCCCACTTGGCCCTGGCAATGTAGGGTCTTTGAGCTGGGCTAGGAATTGGAGAGGGTTAGGCCTGGCAGGTTGGAGAGAGGAGGCTCTTTACACATCAAGAGTAAGTGCCAGGCACTGGTGATGCAAAGGGAAACTTCCTGAAGTCAGATGAAGTCTGCAGATGTTTCATAGCCTTAAATAAACTTATATTTTCTGTACCTCTTGGTTCAGAGGCTGCCAGTGAAAGTAACATAGAAGGGAATGTCCAGCTAGCAACGTGAAGGAAGCATGAAATAGAAATGGTGAGAGGCTGAACTTCTCTTCATCAGTGACTTTATTATTTGGGCAAGGATCGCAGGAGCTGCAGGTGCAGAGGGAGTGACTTGCTTGAAGAAAACGGTAGCATCCAGGAAAGGAATCCCAGACACTTGGTCCTAACCCAACCGCTGAATGAAGTTTTCAGGCTCTGGGATTTGGGCAGGAACTCCTGAGCTGTGTTTGTCCAAGGTCTTGGGGCCCATGAGTCTTCACTCTTAGTGTCTATATGTCCCCATGCCAATAGTTGCATAATACCCCGTCTTCCACTTTGCTCTGCTACTCCTAAACTCAGAGCAAAATGAGAAGATTAAATTTATCACTACTGCTCCATGTCCTTGCCCTGCTTGTTTTTCCTAAGACTTTTGAGTCTAAAAAGACCTTCCAAGTCCCTGAGAGGGTCTACAAGGTGTCAGAGCCTGGTAGTGATGGCAAATAAGCTGGTCAGCTCTGAATTCCTCTCTTTCTCTTTTTCTCTCTCAACCTTGAAGGTCTTCATGAGCCTTTGCCTCTTTCATTGGCCAGACCATTCAAACGTTGGCAATTTTTCATGATTCCTTATTTTGTATTTTTCCTTCTTGGTCTTTCCTAAAGTCTATTTGTCCAGGTCCACTTGTACATCTCCTCCTCTATCACACCATCCCTGCAGCCATGGCCTGCCATGAACTTGCGTGCCTGCTATCTTTGTTTTTCCAAATGTTCGCGTGCGCCAGCCATGTAAATCTCCTGATGCTTTTTTGTTGTATTACCTCCAAGTGACCCAACCTATCCTGGGCTCACAATAGATGCCCAATATATACATGTCACCTTGACTACTGATCTTTTTTTCTTCCTGTGCACCATTCTATTCATAATACCACTACTAATGGCTAAATCTTTTTTTTTTAACATCTTTATTGGAGTATAATTGCTTTACAATGGTGTTTTAGTTTCTGCTGTATAACAAAGTGAATCAGCTATATGTATACATGTATCCCCATATGTCCTCCCTCTTGCGTCTCCCTCCCACCCTCCTTATCCCACCCCTCTAGGTGGTCACAAAGCACCGAGCTGATCTCCCTGTGCTATGCGGCTGCTTCCCACTAGCTATCTATTTTACATTTGGTAGTGTATATATGTCAGTGCCACTCTCTCACTTTGTTCCAGCTTACCCTTCCCCCTCCCCATGTCCTCAAGTCCATTCTCTATGTCTGTCTGCATCTTTATTCCTGTCCTGCCCCTAGGTTCTTCAAAAAAAAACCATGTTTTTTTTTCTTTTAAGATCCCATATATATGTGTTAGCATACTAAATCTTAATAAGTACTTACTATCTTCCAGGCACCAGTGCTTTAAGTCCTTTATATGCATCATCTCATTTAATTTTAATTGTGACACCATTTTCTACTTTTACCCATATTTTGTACTTTCGAGATCTATAGAAAAGTGTTCTTTTTTTTTAAGATTCCACATATAAGCATTATCATACAATATTTCTCTTTCTCTGTCTGACTTACTTAACTCAGTATGACAATCTCTAGGTCCATCCATGTTGCTGCGAACTTATGGTTACTGGTGTGGGGGGGAAGGTGTGGGGAGGGATAGTTAGGGGGTTTGGGATTGACATATATACACTGCTATATTTAAAATGGACAACCAACAAGGACCTACTGTATAGCACAGGGAACTCTGCTCAATATTCTGTAACAAGCTATTGAGTAAAGAATTTGAAAAAGAATAGATACATGTATATGTATTACTGAATCGCTTTGTCGTACACCTGAAACTAACACAACATTATTAATCAACTATACTCCAATATAAAATAAAAAGTTAAAAAGAATTAACATTGTGCCCAGCCAAAAAAGGAAAGAAAAGTACCTTTCAACCCAGAGGTTTATTAGTTTCTGGCTGTTTTAGAAGTGCTTGACCTGTATCATTGCTGAAAATGTTCACTACAGAATATGGTTGCAAAGTTCTAAAAGGTGAAATCCTTGCTTCCTCGCTCAGCTGATGGTTTCAGAGAAGGTGAGGGGTCTCCCTTCTCTTCATGGCAAGAGCACTGGTGTTAACCCTCATATACAGGAGTCTCTGAATACGTTAAGGGAAAGACACCTAGGTTTCTTTGCTGAAAAGGCAGATGCTGGCTGGTGTCTGGGAATGTGGATCCAAGTGTCTCCCTGGAGTTCCTCCTGCAGGCAGGGAACTGGAAGCAGCGTTCATTGGCATCACACCAAATCTCTTCTGAGGTTCAGGAGGGTTTCCTATGGCTGGATGAGATTGAATTTATTCCTGTCCCAGAGGTGCTTCAAGCCCATGTTGATTGGGCCTGTGCAAATTAGTAAGTAGCCTGATAGAGTCATGTGTTCTTAAGAGGCCAGCACGGCCACGGAGCACAAGAATAGGGCAGCCCTGGTGGAAATGGCGTGTTCTTGGCCCTCAAGTTCTTGGCCCTCGCGGCTTTGGGCGGCTTTATTGGAAGGTCTTGGGGGCGTGGGTGCTCTCTCATGCGGGAACAGAACAGCACTCGATCTAGCAGTGTGATCACATCACTGTCCCCCAAGACGTGGCCACCGCCCTTCTCTCAGCCCCAGGCTGGTTTCTGCTGTGCTGGCTCATAGTTAAGTGCATGAGTCTTTTATGACCTCTGAATGACTGTACATAAAGGGTCAAGTCACTTTCTCCAAAGGCCGCCTCACTCAGGATGTACCCAGCAAGGTTTAGTGTGCTTGTCAAAGGCGAGGAGTTTGTATTGTTGTTCTTGCCTCTTTTATTACCATTGAAATGACCTGCCAATCAACTGGCACCCACTGTGTAGGTGTCAGCTGATACAAATATAAGGAGACGGATGGGGGAGGCATGCTTTTTGCCCCTAACTTGCAAATTTATTGAGGAGACAAGGCCTAGGCACAGTAAAAATAAAATAGAAATACAAATATACGTGAACATTTGTGAGCCGGGCATTGTTCTAAGTACTTCCTGTGTAATAACTCATTCTATCCTCACGACATTCTGCAGGAGCAGGTGCCATTATTGCCCTCATTTTACAGGTAAGGAAACAGAGAGGCCAAGATTCAGGAGTGTGTGTGGCCAGGTCTACATACCTGGTGCAGGAGGAGACAGGATTCAAACCCAGCAAGTCTGGCTTTGGCCATGGTGGCTGAGAAGGGCTAGCTGAAGAGCTAGTCCTACCTCTGGGGTAGGGGCCCAGGTGCAATAGGAAGGGGGGATCCAGTGAGTAAGATGCTGCTTCTGGATTCACTGCCAAGCCCTCAAGGGAAAGGCATCTTGTACGTGTAGACAGTTAGTCTTTCAACTCACTTCTGGGTTTAATGAGAGAGCTGTGTCTCTTGCTTACCATTGTTTCCATCTGACCCCTTTACTGTGTGGCCTATGTTTTCACTCTAGGCTTTGAGGCAATGGACAGATTGGTGATAAGTAAAAACTTGGCAATGTTCAAAACCCAACACTTACGTTTGCAAGGAGGCTGTGCCTTACTTACCCAAGGAAGTTTTTCCAGTTATTTCTTGCCGTGTAATAAATCACCTCACAACTTAGTGGCTTAACACACGACAATCATATTATTGTTCTTATCACTCATATTTCTGAGGTGACTGGCCTCAGCTAGGCTGTCTTGCCCATGGTCTCTCCTGTGGTTGCCACAGGTGGTGGCTGGGACCAGAGTCACCAGGGAGCCTTCCTCACTCACAAGTGTGAGAGTTTCTGCTGTGGTCTGCAGGGATCTCAGCAATGGTATTGGCCAGAAGACCTACACATGGCTTCTCCACGTGGCCTGGCTTCCCTTGCCACATTGCCGTGGGTTCCCAGGGCAAGTCTAAGAGAGAGAGAGAGAGAGAGAGCTCAGTGGATGTGTATCACCTTCTGGGACCTAGCTCTGGAGTTTCACAGCCATCACTTTCACTGTATTCATTTTGTTAGAAGTGAGTCACTCTGTCGAGCTTGTATTCAACAGGAAGGAAATTAGATCCTAGCTCTCCATGGGAGAGTGTCACAGAATTTGTGGACAAATTTGAAAACCATCACAGAGATTTTCCAAATAACTTCACTCTGGTTTAAAGAAATCAGTTACTGAGATGGACAGGGTCTAAAGAAGGTGTGTGAGCTCAGAGTTTAAGAAAAGAAAAACAGGAGGTTGGGCCAGGCAGAGGCAGTGTCACCAGAGAACCAGTGCTAACCTGGGTGACCAGAGGCCTGGTCCTGCCTCTGACCAGCTGTTGACCATGTGGAGGCCTGTCTGCTTTGGGGGCTGCCCTACCTTCCTCACCTTTAACCACAGAGGACTGAGAAAGATGGGCACTCAGGTACCTTCAAGCTTTCGTGGCGGTGGGCCTATACTTTTGAGTTCTTCATTTCATAACCTCCAAAACCCTCCAACCGTAGGCCCTCCTGCTGACATCAGTGTGCTCAGTAGTGGTGCAGGCGGCCCTCTGATCATCAGCACAGGCATCAGGGTTCCTGAGGAGCCTGGGGTAGAGGGTGGGATGCAGAAAGAAAATGAGAGGGGCTGGGTGGGACAGGTGCCCAAGTATGGGATAGTGGAAGTCAGGGGTGGGAGTGAAATATCCCCATGAAGAGCCTGGGGCTGCTAGAGCTCAGTGAGGTTAAATGAGCTGCCCAAGGTCTTAGCAGGCCCGGGGATACTGATCTTCTAACGGACCCTTTTGTGTTTGGAAAATGCCCTGCCTTCACTTTGTATTTACTCTCCTTCCTCCTCCCACTAATCTCATGACGGCATTAGATTTGACATCCCTAATGCTTATACTGTAGAAAGGATAACAGGCAAATGATGCCACACCGTGGATGTTTTGTGGTCCATTCTGCCCCCAGCAGGGGGAGTGTTTTCTGTGACAGTGATTTCGCTCAGCGTTCTCTGCTCTTCCTGGATGGCGAGTGAGAGGATGAGATAGCTGTCTGGCTCTTCCCCACCAACCCTCCACTGCTTTGGCAAACTCTAGTTGCCTCCAAAAAAGGTGAAAAGAGTGAGGAAAGCAAAGTGCTCTTCTAACAAAGGCAGGAGCTAGCTGTTGCATCCTCCTCTGAACAGTGAAGGTCACCTTGGGTCATCCTTTGTGCTTTAACACTTACAGATTGGGCCAGTCTGGGCCTTTGGCTCAGCACTGAGCAGCTACATTTTGAGAAGCAAGAGACTGGGACTCCCAGAGGAAAGCTGGGAATGAGAAAGACATCAACAAATCCTTGGGAATCAAGATAAAACATGAGTACAGCGATGGTGTGTGTGTGTGCGGGTGTGTGTGTGTGTGGCAGGGGTGTGTGTGTGTATGTAGGTGTGGCTCATCTTCTGCCAAAGCCAAGCTCATTTCTGCATATTTGTTTGCTGAGTATTAAATACTCCAAAGATTGCTCTTTCTATTTGTTGAATCTGAAATGAAAAATGACTCAGCAGAGAGGAAAACAAGCCTTGAATGCCCTGAATGGCCTCTGAATGAAAATCTACCGCTGTATAGCATGTGGCTTTTCTTCTCCCCACCAAGTCCTTCAACACACACACAAATACAAGTACCACACACAGTTGTGCACACACTGCATCTCGAATCGGCTCCAGTTTGACCCAAGTCCCTTTATCTCATTTCCCTTCCCACTCCAGCCTTTCCAGGGCCCTACCCCTTCCTGTAGGAAGATCTGTCTGAGTTTAGGTGGAGGGACCCTGGCTGCAGGCCACAGCTGATTTTCCAGAAGGGCAGGCACTTCCTATTTGGCCCCTTTCACAGGCTCAGTCTGAAGATCCCTCAGGAAAATCTGAGACTTTTTATTCTTCGACAAAGTGGTGGGCACCTCAGATTGTCTCTAGCTTTTGGACTTGGAAAGATGGATTGTCTGGGGAAAATGACCATCTGCCAAATCAGATGTGCCCTGCTTTGTATAGAAACTGTATTCATGAAAAGTTGAGTACAAACTGGATTTAGGTATACTGAATCATATTCTGAATTACTGGAAGGATTTGCTGTCAAAGGAACCCAGTCGTGGATCCCTTTGTGAAGTGAAGAATTATTTTGTAATGTGGAGACTCCCTCAATGATTTATGAGTTTGGTGAGTAGATGGAACATTATACTAAATGTTATTTTAAATGTATTGTGTGGAAACTTGTTATTCAATTGTACCCAGCACTGAAGGCTTGTTCAAAGAATTATTCTGTAATGTGGATAAACATTTCATGATTTATGAGCTTGGCAAGTTCAGACATTGCTTAAAATGGGATATACCTCTAGCACTGCTTCAGAGAAAGAGGTGGTTTTTACTAATAATCAGACCTGGGGGAAAAATGAGAGCTCTACTATCTGTAAGTTACAGTCACTTCAAAGAGGCTTGGGAGAAACAAAGAACTCAAACTTTCCATTTTGTTAAGGCAAGAAATCCGAAGGGTTGCCTGCTTTGCTTACTTTCCTTATCACCGAGGGGGAATGATGCGGCTGTTTTTCCAAATAAATGCAGTTAACTATTATAGCAATACTTATAAATGTGTTTCTTTTTATATTTAAATCTATATCATCTATCTACCTCTCTATCTATCATGTGTCTATTATCTCTCTCTCTCTATTTATCTATCTATCTACCATCTATCAGTCCTATAGTAAATAACAAACACTGTAGTAGGACTTGTATTTTGGAGCACAGAAAGCTGTTGCTCCACTGGTACAGAGAGCCTCATACCCTGAGATGTCTGGGTGTCTGAGTTAGGTGAGAGACCTTAGCTTCCTGCTCACCCTTTCTCACTGAGCTGTTCAAAAGTCATTTCAGCACCCATCTCCCAGGGTTCGCAGCTCTATCCTCACTCACTCTCCTATTTGAGCACTAGAGTAGAGCTTATTACTAGGGATGTGGTCTGACTTTCCCCTCCGGCTTTATTGAGATATAATTGGCATATAACATTGTGTAAGTTTAAGGTGTACAGCGTGTTGATTTGATACACTTATATATTGCAAAATGATGATCGCCATAGCATTAACTAACACTTTCATCCTGTCCCATAATTACCATTTCCTTTTTGTAGTAAGAACATTTAAGATCTACGCTTTGGTACAAAATATAATATTATTAGCTATAATCACTATGCTGTGCATTAGATCCCCAGAACTTATTCATCTTATAACTGGAAGTTTGTACCCTTTGATCAATACCTCTCCATTCCACCCTACCCCCAGCCCCTGGTAACCACCACTCTACTTTCTGATTCTCTGAGTTTGGCTCTTTTAGATTCTACATATAAGTGATAGCATAAAGTAGGAAATGGTCTGACTTTTTAAGGCAGTTGGAAAAGAGGAGTTTGTTACTGCCTCAGCTGTGTATAACCTGGAGCTGCAGGAGACACAGGACTGACCAGGAACGAGCCCTATCTGTGTGAACTCTCCACAGAAAGGGATGGTATCAGGCAGGATGTGCTGATGACTTGCTCTTAAACCATGATGTGGCCCTGACTGTGTTTCAGAAAGAAGCCTTTGAAGCTCACCCAAGTACAGAAATAACTTGTCAGAAGTTTGATTCTAGGTTCTTTTTAAAAAAATTCCTGATAATTTCTGGCTGTGGCTGTCACACTCCCATCTGCCTAACCTTCCATTTACTTCCTGGTTTTTCTGATGGCTTTGACCCATGGCCTGTCTAGATCCTGGTGCGGGCAGTCCTGAGTTGGAGAGTCAACCATCTCCCATCGGATCTGGGAGGTCCTGAGTCGTGGCTCCTTTGGAGTCAGTTTGGAGTGTTCATCCAGCTTGGCTAGGGCAGAGGATTCTGACTGTGAAGCAGGAAGTGGGGTTTTCATTACACAGGACATATACTCTCTGAGCTACATAGTCACTGACATTCCTTGGAAACTATTGGGCTGAGGGTGAAGTAACACTGGCCGTGGAGTCAGAGGAACTGGAAGAGTTTTAACTCTGTCTCTAGTTTTGTGACCCAGGCAAGTTAGAACTAATCTGATATTGATGTAGAGAGAAGCAAGATCCCTAACCTTAAATGACTCACAGTCTGGCTTGAAAGACAGACAGAACTGTAATTCAGCATGATGAGTGGGAACCAGTAGCCAGACCAGGTAAGTCTGCCTAGGCTGTGGGTGAAGTGACTTAGGGACTCACTTTCCTGCTTTGTAAAGGCAGGTGGTAATCTCTCCTTTCAGCCTTATTGTAAGGCTTGATGATTATGCATTTGTAGGTATGTACTAAGGGGCAGGTGTTCTAAAAAAAGAAATGTATACGTAGCAACTCTCAAACTTTTTTTCTTTTGCTTCTCTATTTATCCGCAAGATATACTAATCAATAATATCTCTCAATACTGCAAGTGATTCTTAAAATAAAAGACAGGTTCACCCAATACCTTGAACCTGTGGGATATGCATGGTTGGTTGGAAAACACCCTCGAGATTCTGATAGACTGCCCCCAGGAATTTTTTTTGTCAGAGAAACCAATGTGAATGACATTAACAGGGAACATATTTTCTTTGTTAAAATCAAAACATCGCAAATAAGACTAGAGTTTCCCTTTGATCACCATTTCCAATCTCCCCTGCCAAACACTATGATCTCTGAGGGAACTACTATTAACAGCATTTGCCTTCTAAGGTTCCTTCCTCTATCCTCACATACCAACCTATTTGAGCATTAGAGTGTGCACTAGATTAAAGCTTGTTATCAGCATGGTGTTTAACTTTCTAGATCTTTTATATACATAAAAATGTATGTGAATGTGTGCATATATATCCATAAAAGTATGCAATGTGCTTCATATAAATCTTGAAACCTGCTTGTTCACCTAAAAACCATGTCATGGACATCTAACCATGCAATTACATGTGGCTCTAACTCATACTTTTAAGCTATTGCATAGTATTTCATAGCAGGAATATGCCACAGTTTATAGTACTCCCTTATTGATAGAAATTTTTCCAAGTTTTGTTATTTAAAAAAAATATTGTACCCACAGTGTTCAAGGGTTCCAATTTCTCCACAATCTTGTCTACATTTATTGTCCTTCATTTTTTTTTTGATAATAGCCATCATGACAGATGTGAGGTGATATCTCATTGTGGTTTTGATTTGTATCTCCTGATGATTAGCAGTGTTGAGGATTTTTTCATATATCTGTTGGGCATTTGTATGTCTTCTTTGGAGAAATGTCCATTCAAGTCCTTAGCCCATTTTAAGGAATTTTATTAGGTTTTTTGTTTTTGTTTTTTTGTTTGTGTGTGTGTTTCTTTTTTGCTATTGAGTTATATGAGTTCCTTATATATTTTGGATATTAATCACTTATTATATTGTTTGCAAACATTTTCTCCTTTCCTGTAGGTTGCCTTTTCATTCTGTTGATTGTTTGCTCTGCAAAAGCTTTTTGGTTTGAGGTAGTTTCACTTGTTTATTTTTGTTTGTGCTGCCAGAACTTTTGGAGTCATATCAATGTAGTCATTTCCAAGGCCACCGTTGTGAAGTTTTTCCTCTGTGTTTTCTTCTAGAAGTTTAACGTTTCAGGTCTTACATTTAAGTCTTTAATTCACTTTGAGTTGATTTTTGTGTATGGTGTAAGATAAGGGTTCAATTTCATTCCTTTGCATGTGGGTACCCAGTTTTCTTAATGCAATTTATTTAAGAGTCTCATTTTTCCCCATTATATATTATTGGCATCCTTCTTGAAGATCAGTTGGCCACAGCCTCTATGGAAAACAGTATGGAGATTCCTCAAAAATTAAATATAGAACTACCACATGACCCAGCAATCCCAATTCTGGGTATTTACACAAGATAGTTAAAATCAGGATCTTGAAGAAATATTAGCACTCCCATGTTCATTGTAGCATTATTCACAATAGTCAATATGTGGAAATAAACTGAATGTTGACAAATGAATGGATAAAGAAAATGTGGCTTATACATACAATGGAATATTATTTAGCTTTAAAAAAGCAAATTTTGCAATATGCAACAACATGGATGAACCTTGAGGACATTATGTTAAGGGAAATAAGTCAGTCACAAAAAGACAAATAGTACATGATAACAATTATGTCAAATTCATAGAATTAACGAGTGGAACAGTGGTTGCCAGGGGCTAAGGGGAGGAGGAAATGGAGAGTTAATCAACAGGCATAAAGTTTCAGTTAAGCAAGGTAAGTAGGTTCCGGAGGTCTGATGTACAACATTATACCTATAGTCAACAATAATATGTTGCACACATAAAAATTTGTTAAGGTATGAATGGATTAAATGCTCCAACCAAAAGACACAGGGTTGCTGAATTGACACAAAAACAGGACCCATATATATGCTGTCTACAAGAGACCCACTTCAGACCTAGGGACACATACAGACTGAAAGTGAGGGGATGGAAAAAGATATTCCATGCAAATGGAAATCAAAAAAAGCTGGAGTAGCAATACTCATATCAGACAAAATAGATGTTAAAGTAAAGACTATTACAAGAGACAAAGAAGGACACTACATACTGATCAAGGGATCAATCCAAGAAGAAGATATAACAATTATAAATATATATGCACGCAACATAGGAGCATTTCAATACCTAAGGCAACTGCTAACAGCTTTAAAAGAGGAAATCGACAGTAACACAATAATAGTGGGGGACTTTAACACCTCACTTACACCAAGGAACAGATCATCCAAAATGAAAATAAATAAGGAAACAGAAGCTTTAAATGACACAATAGACCAGATAGATTTAATTGATATTTATAGGACATTCCATCCAAAAACAGCAGATTACACTTTCTTCTCAAGTGCGCACGGAACATTCTCCAGGATAGATCACATCTTGGGTCACAAATCCAGCTTCAGTAAATTTAAGAAAATTGAAATCATATCAAGCATCTTTTCTGACCACAACGCTATGAGATTAGAAATGAATTACAGGGAAAAAAACGTTAAAAACACAGACACATGGAGGCTAAACAATACGTTATTAAATAACCAAGAGATCACTGAAGAAATCAAAGAGGAAATCAAAAAATACCTAGAGACAAATGACAATGAAAACACGACGATCCAAAACCTATGGGATGCAGCAAAAGCAGTTCTAAGAGGGAAGTTTATAGCTATACAAGCCTACCTCAAGAAACAAGACAAATCTCAAATAAACAATCTAACCTTACACTTAAAGGAACTAGAGAAAGAAGAACAAACAAAACCCAAAGTTAGCAGAAGGAAAGAAATCATAAAGGTCAGAGCAGAAATAAATGAAATAGAAACAAAGAAAACAGTAGCAAAGATCAATACAACTAAAAGCTGGTTCTTTGAGAAGATAAACAAAATTGATAAACCATTAGCCAGACTCATCAAGAAAAAGAGGGAGAGGACTCAAATCAATAAAATTAGAAATGAAAAAGGAGAAGTTACAATGGACACTGCAGAAATAGAAAGCATCATTAGAGACTACTACAAGCAACTCTATGCCAATAAAATGGGCAACCTGGAAGAAATGGACGAATTCTTAGAAAGGTATAACCTTCCAAGACTGAACCAGGAAGCAACACAAAATATGAACAGACCAATCACAAGTAATGAAATTGAAACTGTGATTAAAAATCTTCCAACAAACAAAAGTCCAGGACCAGATGGTTTCACAGGAGAATTCTATCAAACATTTAGAGAAGAGCTAACACCCATCCTTCTTAAACTCTTCCAAAAAATTGCAGAGGACGGAACACTCCCAAACTCATTCTGTGAGGCCACCATCACTCTGATACCAAAACCAGACAAAGATACTACCAAAAAAGAAAATTACAGGCCAATATAAATATAGATGCAAAAATCCTCAACAAAATACTAGTGAACAGAACCCAGCAACACATTAAAAGGATCATACACCATGATCAAGTAGGATTTATCCCAGGGATGCAAGGATTGTTAAATATACGCAAATCAATCAATGTGATACACCATATTAACAAATTGAAGAATAAAAACCATATGATCAGCTCAATAGATGCAGAAAAAGCTTTTGACAAAATTCAACACCCATTTATGATAAAAACTCTCCAGAAAGTGGGCACAGAGGGAACCTACCTCAACATAATAAAGGCCATATACGATAAACCCACAGCAAACATCATTCTCCATGGTGAAAAACTGAAAGCATTTCCTCTAAGATCAGGAACAAGACAAGGATGTCCACTCTCACCACGATTATTCAACATAGTTTTGGAAGTCCTAGCCATGGCAATCAGAGAAGAAAAAGAAATACAAATTGGAAAAGAAGAAGTAAAACTGTCACTCTTTGCAGATGACATGATACTATATAAAGGGAATCCTAAAGATGCCACCAGAAAACTACTAGAGCTCATCAATGAATCTGGTAAAGTTGCAGGATACAAAATTAATGCACAGAAATCTCTTGCATTCCTATACACTAATGATGAAAAATCTGAAAGAGAAATTAAGGAAACACTCCCATTTACCACTGCAACAAAAGGAATAAAATACCTAGGAATAAACCTACCTAGGGAGACAAAGGACCTGTATGCAGAAAACTATAAGACACTGATGAAAGAAATTAAAGATGATACAAACAGATGGAGAGATATACTGTGTTCTTGGATTGGAAGAGTCAACATTTTGAAAATGACTATACTACCCAAAGCAATCTACAGATTCAATACATTCCCTATCAAATTACCAATAGCATTTTTTACAGAACTAGAACAAAAATCTTAAAATTTGTATGTAGACACAAAAGACCCCAACTGCCAAAGACTGCCAAAGCAGTCTTGAGGGAATAAAATGGAGCCAGAGGAATCAGCCTCCTGGACTTCGGGCTATAGTACAAAGCTACAGTCATCAAGACAATATGGTACTGGCACAAAAACAGAAACATAGATCAATGGAACAGGATAGAAAGCCCAGAGATAAACCCATGCACCTATGGTCAACTAATCTATGAAAAAGGAGGCAAGGATATACAATGGAGAAAAGACAGTCTCTTCAATAAGTGGTGCTGGGAAAACTGGACAGCTACATGTAAAAGAATGAAATCAGAACACTCTGTAACACCATACACAAAAATAAACTCAAAATGGATTAAAGACCTAAATGTAAGACTGGACACTATAAAACTCTTAGAGTAAACATAGGAAGAACACTCTTTGACATAAATCAGAGCAAGATCTTTTTTTGATCCACCTCTTAGAGTAATGGAAATAAAAACATAAATAAACAAATGGGACCTAATGAAACTTCAAAGCTTTTGCACAGCAAAGGAAACCATAAACAAGACAAAAAGACAACCCTCAGAATGGGAGAAAACATTTGCAAACAAATCAACGGACAAAGGATTAATCTCCAAAATATATAAACAGCTCATGCAGCTTGATATTAAAAAAACAAACAACCCAATCCAAAAATGGGCAGAAGACCTAAATAGACATTTCTCCAAAGAAGACATACAGATGGCCAAGAAGCACATGAAAAGCTGCTCAACATCACTAATTTTTAGAGAAATGCAAATCAACCTACAATGAGGTATCACCTCACACCAGTTAGGATGGGCATCATTAGAAAATATACAAACAACAAATGCTGGAGAGGGTGTGGAGAAAAGGGAAACTTCTTACACTATTGGTGGGAATGTAAATTGATACAGCCACTATGGAGAACAGTATGGAGGTTCCTTAAAAAACTAAAAATAGAATTACCATATGATCCAGCAATCCCACTACTGGGCCTGTACCCAGAGAAAACCGTAATTCATAAAGACACATGTGCCCCAATGTTCATTGCAGCACTATTTATAATAGCCAGGTCATGGAGGCAACCTAAATGCCCATTGACAGACGAATGGATAAAGAAGATTTGGTACATATATACAATGTAATATTACTCAGCCATATAAAGGAATGAAATTGGGTCATTTGTTGAGACGTGGATGGATCTAGAGACTGTCATACAGCGTGAAGTAAGTCAGAAAGAGAAAAACAAATATCGTATATTAATGCATATCTGTGGAACCTAGAAAAATTGTACAGATGAACCAGTCTGCAGGGCAGAAACTGAGACACAGATGTAGAGAACAAACATAAGGACACCAAGGGGGGGAAGCAGCGGAGGGGTGAGGGGGTTGGTGTGATGAATTGTGCAAATGGTATTGACAAGTATACACTGATGTGTATAAAATTGATGACTAATAAGAACCTGCCATATAAAAAAATAAATAAAATTAAATTTAGTGCTTCCCTGGTGGCGCAGTGGATGGGAGTCCGCGTGCCGATGCAGGGGACGTGGGTTCGTGCCCCGGTCCGGGAGGATCCCACGTGCCACGGAGCGGCTGGGCCCATGAGCCATGGCCACTGGGCCTGTGCGTCCGGAGCCTGTGCTCCGCAATGGGAGAGGCCACAACAGTGAGAGGCCCGCGTACCGCAAAAAAAAAAAAAAAAAAAAAAATTAAATTTAAAACGTTAAAAAATAAAAATAAAAAAATAAAAATTTGTTGAGGGGAGGTCATATTAATTGTTCTTACCGTAATAAAATAAAATTTTAAAAAATATTGCAAAGTACTTCTTTGTGCCTACCTCATTGTGCACGTGTAAATATTTCCCTAGGGTAAATAATAAGTGGAACGTATGGATCAGAGTCTCTATATATGTTTTAATTTAAATTATCTTTTAAGTTGTATACCCAGTGGCAGAGTATGAGAATATCTATTTCTCCACACTACTGCCAAATTTCATAGTTTCACACAAAATTTTTGCCAATCTGATGGATAAAATTGGTATTCAACTACTGCTTTAATGTTTGTCTTTCTTATTCTAGTGAGGTTGAGTGCTTTTAGATGTTTACTGACATTATATTTTTTCCTCTGTTAAATGCTTTTTATTGACTTGGCCCATTTTTCTAGTGTTTTTAAAAAAATGATTTATAGAGGTTATTTATTTATACCAGAAAAATACATACACACTGTTTTGTTCTAAAATTTCAAATATTTATCTTAGCCTGTTGCGTGTCTATTAAGTTTATGATGTCATTTACCTCAAAGATGTTTTGAATTTTGATGAAAAAATTTATCATTCTTTTCATTTGTGGATTTTGCTTTCTATGTCTCATTTATGCAGGTTTTCCTTTAGCTCACAGCAGATTCCCAATATTTTCCAGAAATAATTTTATAGTTCTATTTTTACATTTTGGGCTCTTTATTTTTGTGTGAGATATGAAGATACCTTTATTTGTTTTTGAAAATGCTACTGAATCATCTGAAACGTTTCACTGATTCTAAATGCCCCTTTTCTCATATAAAAAGTTCCCACTTATATATGAGTCTTTTCTTGTGTATATGAGTATTGTCTATTCTCTTCACTGTTCTATTTATCTATTTCTTTGTCAATCCTGTATTTAGGGAGGCCTTTCCTGACCACTTTACCTGAAATAGCCCTCATCCATTCTCCATCACATTACAGCATTTTATTGTCTTCATGGCACGTATATCTCTTTAGGTTTCTTATTTATTTACTTGTTTGCTTGTGTATTATAAGCTCCATGATGACAGGGGTCTTCTCTGCCTTTTTTAGCACCTAGAACAGCACCTAGTAGACTTCCAGAAAATAGTTGCTGAATGAATGAATGAAGGCCAGTGACTTTTTATTTTTAAGGTTTGAATATATTTTTTGTCAAAAGAATTTGCACTGTTAAACAAAGAAGTGGGTAGAGAAGGACCTTTTATCTTCTTGAAATTCTTCCATGTATGTTTATGGATTCTATTCACAGGTCACATTGCTTAAATATTGAACCTCTGGAAAAATTCATTCAAAGAGGCAGAAAAGGGTGATGTCTGTTTATTACAAGCTTTGGGGATACTTCCTTTTAGGGTATGGAATTTGGAATAGCCAGATACAATCACTGAATATGTGGCTCAAGACAATCATTAATTCATTCTGCAACTGTTTATCCAGCACTCTGGTAAGTTCTGGGAATGCAATGGTGAGTAAAATAAACATGGAGCTTATGGAGTGCAGAGACTAATAAGACAACCACAACAACAGATATACAATTATAAACTATGATCATTTCTATGTAGAAGAGTTATAAGATTCTTTCAGTGTCTGTACAATCAAGGGGGTAAGAGACTATTTCACTGAGGAAGTAACCATTGAATGGAGATTTGAACCAGATGAAGAGAGGAATTAAACTTTTTAACAGAGGCCCTGAGGTGGTAGGAAATGAAAGAAAAAAATGAAAGAAGTCTGAAAGTAGCTAAATAGAAAGTTTGAGCTGGAGTATAGCTCTGGTGACGTAGCAGAGGCCAGATCAAAGGAGAGTGTAGTTTTTTAAGGAACCTCCATACTGTTCTCCATAGTGGCTGTACCATATGACCCAGCAATCCCACTACTGGGCATATACCCTGAGAAAACCATAATTCAAAAGGAGTTATGTACCAAAATGTTCATTGCAGCTCTATTTACAATAGCCAGGACATGGAAGCAACCTAAGTGTCCATCAACAGATGAATGGATAAAGAAGATGTAGCACATATACACAATGGAATATTACCCAGACATAAAAAGAAATGAAGTTGAGTTATTTGTAGTGAGGTGGATGGACCTAGAGTCTGTCATACAGCGTGAAGTAAGTCAGAAAGAGAAAAACAAATACCGTATGCTAACACATATGTATGGAATCTAAGGAAAAAAAAAGATCATGAAGAACCTAGGGGTAAGACGGGAATAAAGACACAGACCTACTAGAGAATGGACTTGAGGATATGGGGAGGGGGAAGGGTAAGCTGTGACAAAGTGAGAGAGTGGCCTGGACATATATACACTACCAAACATAAAATAGATAGCTAGTGGGAAGCAGCCACATAGCACAGGGAGATAAGCTCGGTGGTTTGTGACCACCTAGAGGGGTGGGATAGGGAGGGTGGGAGGGAGACACAAGAGGGAGAAGATATGGGTATATATGTATATGTATAGCTGATTCACTTTGTTATAAAGCAGAAACTAACACACCATTGTAAAGCAATTATACTCCAATAAAGATGTTTAAAAAAAAAAGGAGAGTGTAGTATAATGAAAAACAAAGACAAAAACAAAATAAACAACAACAAAAGGACCTAAGTGGATTTTAGAGTAATACAAACCCTGGGTTCATGTATGAGTTTTGGTGCCTATCAGCTGTGTAACCAGATCAGTTTTAACCTCTTCCTCCTCAATTACCTTACTGATGAAAACAAACCTCATTGGGTTACTGTGAATATTACATGAGATTGTCCTTGGCATGTGTTAGATATCCATGGTATAATTATAGTACTCCTAGGTTTGTTAATGGTTCTTTTCTTTTGTTAGCTGCTGGACACCCTAATTTTAAGCAAACAAAGCAGAAATAATCACTGGCATTGGAGATTCACAGCCTGCAACCAAGTAAGAGTTTCCAAAAGAAAATTCAGTCAACACTTTTTGAGCAACTTGTGAATCCTTAGTTCAGTTAAAAACTGTTTTTGAGCACCTCCTTTGTACAAGTTATAATGTATTCTTTTGGAGATACAAGAATGAGTCATTTTGAAGCTAATGATTAAATGGGTAATTTTATAACAATGTTATGGAGGGTCTAATAGAAGCAAATTCAGTGTGCGAAGGGAATGAGGTGTAGGAGACACCTGCTTAAAGAAGGAACCACTGGGGAAGGTCATGGAGGGGAGAAAGTAATGGCCAAGAACCCACAAAGAAGGTATCATGAAAGAGAATTGTAGCACTCTTCTTCAGAAGGCTGCTAAGAGAGGGTGGTTACCCAAGGCAGTGCTCGCAAGGCTGAATGGCTGCTCACAAGGAGCTCAGATCTTTGTAAAAGGACATCCTGGATCATGGTCATGGCTTAGTGCTAGACTACAGCCAAGATCAATGTCTCCAAGGTCTGCCTGTGTGTTTCTTTTCCTGTTTGTGGACTCATTTATAGAAACGCAGTGTTCCTGCTGCTGGCAGTGAGTAAGCACTGAGACATATTTTATCTCTCCAAATCAATGCCATGAAACTATGGTCATCACCCTTTTGTGGTCTGTGGATCACTTGCCCCTGCTCCCTACCATGATGCCACTTTAGTCTTTTGTATTTGATTAGTTTTCGGCTCCATCCTCTTCAGGCAGAACTATCTGAATATGTTTTTTTTTTTTTTTCTTACCACTTTGGGTGGGTCAGAGTTCTACTGCCTAGAAAACATCATAGAAAGCTCCTGTTTCCTCAAAAAAGTGTCTTAGCTATGTCATCCTATTATTTACTCTATTCCCATTATTGCCCATTAAAATCTTATTCATCCTTCAAGAATCTGATCAGATGCTGATTTCCTCATTAAACCTTCTCTGATCACTCAAGCTTAAAGGGATTTTGTCTCCCTTTATAATTTTGTTTTACATATTTTTCCTAATAGTGGATCCAGTGTTTGTTGACTATTAGTGTTACCTGGAAGAGAGTTTCTTTTTTAAATAAACTTTATTCTTGAACAGTTTTATATGTACAGAATCATTGCAAAGATGGTACATAGATTTCCTATTTACCCACTACCCAAGTTCCCCTGTTATTAACATCTTACATTAGTGTAGTACATATGTCATAGTTAATGAACCAATATTGACACATCATTATTAACTAAAGTCTCTACTTTATTCAGATTTCCTCAGTTTTCCCCAAATGTTCTTTTTCTGTTCCAGGATCCCATCCAGGATGTCACATTACATTTAGTCGTGCTGTCTTCTTTGGCTCCCTTAGCTGTGTCGGTTTCCCAGACTTTCTAGTCTTGGGTGACCATGACAGTTTTGAGGATTATGTATCAGGAATTTTGTAGAATTTCCCTTAATTGGGATTTGTCTGATGTGTTTCTCATGATTAGGCTGGAGTAATGGGTTTTTGGGAAAAAGACCACAGAGGCTAAGTGTCATTCTCATCACATCATATCAAGGATACATACTATCAGTGTGACTTATCAAAGTTGATGCTAACCTTGATCACCTGGCTTGAGGTAGAGTTTGTCATGTTTCTCTACTGAAAAATTACCTTCTCCATTTCCATACTGTACTCTTTGAAGAAAGTCACTGTGTGCAGCTCACACTTAAGGTGTTGGGGGTGGGGAAGTGAGAGGGGTGGTTATGCATCACCTCCTTAAGAGTAGAGAGGGCTTACCTGGTGACGCAGTGGTTGAGAGTCCGCCTGCCGATGCAGGGGACACGGGTTCGTGCCCCCGTGCGGGAAGATCCCACATGTCACGGAGCGGCTAGGCCCGTGATCCATGGCTGCTGAGCCTGCGCATCCGGAGCCTGTGCTCCGCAACGGGAGAGGCCACAACAGTGAGAGGCCCGCGTACCATAAAAAAAAAAAAAAAAAAAAAAAAGAGTAGAGAGTATCTACATAATTATTTAGAATTCTTTTGCATGAGAAATTTGTCTATTCTCCATTTGTTTATTCAATCATTTATTTATATCAACATGGACTTGTAAATATTTATTTTATATCTTGAGTTATAATCCAATACTACTTTACTCATTTTGTTGCTTAAGTTGTTCCAGCTCTGGCCACTGGGAACTCCTGTTGCCTCTGTGTTCCTTTGCCATATCCCCATCATTTTTGTGTATGCTTTCTCAATTTGGGGCCCTAAAAGATTCTCCAGGCTCATCTGGCACTAAAATATTCTCCAAGATCATCATATTTCCTGCCCCAGTCCTGGAATTAGCAGTTTCTCCAAGGAACCCTGGTTCCTTTTATTGGAGAATGGTATTAGAAGTCAAGATCTGGGTACTAGGTTTGCTCGTTGCTATTGGGGTGTCATAGTTTCTAGGCCCTCTTAGCTTAAATAGCAAGGAGATAGATATATGTGTATGTGTACTAACCTGTGTGTACACATATCTATAAATATTTCCATATGTGACCATCTATATCTCTATTAAGCTAAACATGAGTTCATGCTGATGTCTCAACTCTAATCCACTAATAACATGGATTATTCTGGGGGAGCTTAAAAATACAGAATTTCAGGTACCATTCTAGACCTTACATCTTTTGAAAGGCAAACACATTAACGTCATTGAATGTTTTTCTTGGGTTAATACTGGAATCAATATTAAAATTATGAAAAAACATTGTAAATGTAAGTTTTACTTTATCACCATTCACAATTTGGGTAAGTATTTATCTAACTAAAACTTTGTTACCCACCTATAGTTTGGCTAATTTTAATTCCTTGAGTATATGATCTAATAGAGTTTGAAAATTCTTATATTATATAACTATTGAATGTCCCAGAGTTTGAAAATTCTTAGAGTACGTGACTATTGAATGTCCCATTCAAGTATTAAAATCCATGATTTAAAGTTCTGAATATAGAAATAAACACTGTAAGAACACAAAGATGCAAGTTGTGTTCATTCATGTTGAAAGTATCTGCCTCACTCATTTCCTCTCCTTCTCTTTCTTGTTTTCTTGCATTTTTGGTGGGCTGCAGGCTCCAGTTCCAACACCATCTTCTGAGATGATCCTGATTCCCAGAATGCCCTTGGTGCTGCTCCTGCTGCTGCCTATCTTGAGTTCTGCAAAAGCTCAGGTTAACCCAGGTAACACAGCCATTGCTCAGCCCCATGCTGGAAGACAGCTGAACACTCAAGCCCATCAGTGTTCATCTTGGGAAAGCCACTGCTAAGGGGCCCAAAAGGTCATTCCTCCCTCCCTTTTTTTCCCTCCATGGTGAAACCTGGCCATAGCAGGAACAGAAATTACTGTACTCTCTCTATGACATATTGTGAAAGGGCAGTAGGATAGAATAAAAGGAAAATTTTTAAAAATGGGAGGTAGAAGAAGCAAACATTTGCTTCTGCATCTTCTGGGACACCGAAGGAGAGAATTTTTAGATGGCTTGGAGAAATTCTGCAGGTTGGTTTTCTAGTTATGTTTGGCTGTCTGAGGCCTGTATTTTACTTAGATGTCATGTTATGTTTTGGGGACCCTGGTTTTGTAGGATCTCAGGCAGTTTTCCTTTCCTACAGGGTGTGGCCATGCTCAAAAATAGGTATGTTAGTCTCCTTCCCCCAATTTTTAAAATTACATGTATATTTTAACTTTAAGTTGAAGTATGCAGTTGTATCACTTGTCTATTACCATAGTAATGCCACTTAACAACTTATGCAAAATTGGTGATTTAGTCTGCTCTTTGTTGGACTATTCTTCTGGTCTCTTTTGGATTCGTGCACATATCTGGGAATAAGCTGGTTATTGGCTCATTGAGGATGGCCTTGGCTCTGGCAACTGGGGCAACTTTGCTGTGCTCTCTTCTAGCAGATTAGTATAGATATATTTTAATGTAAATTGCACAGCAGCAAGAGCAGAAAGGGAAACATGCAGCATGTTTCAAGCCAGTGCTTGAGTCATGTTCTCTGAGATATCATTGTGCAAAGCAAGTCACGTGGCCAAGCCCAGAGTCAGAGTGGGAGAGCACAAAAAATTACACAGGGAAGGTCTGAATACCTTCAGGGAGGGGAAGCATGAAGGGTTGAAGTCATTTTTTTCATTTTGCCACAAATATAAATATAGGAAAGTAGATATAGCGTAAGTGCTCAATTTGATGAATTTTACAAACTGAGCACATCCATCTAAGCAGTATCCAGATTAAGAGACAGAACTGTACCAGCACTTCAGAAGCTCTCCTCACACTCTCTTTCAGTCACTTTTCCCCACCCTCACCCCAAGGGTAGTCATTATTTTGTTTTCTAACAACATAAATTCATTCTTCCTTGTTTTGTACTTTATTTAAGTGGAGTCATCTTTTGTGTCTGGCCTCTTTCATTCAATATTTTGTTCATGATATTTATCCATATCATTGCATGCAGTTGGTGACTGTTTCCATTATTGTATATTGTTATTTTATTTGAATATTTTATTTATTCAGTCAACTGTGGATGGGAATTTGGATCATTTCCAGTTTGAGCTCATTATGAATAAAGCTCCTATAACCCTTCTTGTAAAGGTCTTTTGATAGAGGTATATACTCAAGTCAAAAGACTTGAGTATATACCTAGAAGTGGCTTATATGTTTCATATAATCTGTTTTTCTACATGTGGCCAAAGAGTTTTCCAAAGTGATTTTACCAATATACCACCCCATGGCAGTGTATGAGCATTCCAGTAGCTTCATTCTATATTTGGATTCCTGAGGGCATTTTCATTTCCTCTTCTTCATATAGCATGAGTGTACATTTGTGAAATGCTCACCTTATTACTTTCTTATAATAAGCTTAGTTGGTGTATCCCAGATCTGAACTTTGACACCATTCTTTCATTTTTCTGCTTTGTATTCCTCTCACCTAGTTGAAGTCTGGTTGCCTCCTACTACATTTACCAAGCCCAGTGTCATTCTCCCTGCTTTGGTCTCCAAGGAAGAGTTGCTGTGAATGCACAGAATGGTAGGATGTTTTGGTGCTTGGCACACTCATAGAGACTGGTATGACATGAGGCTATTTAAATGACTAAACCAAAAGAGCTAGCCATCTGTGTTTGACAACATCGCTGTAGCCCTGGAACAGAAAACAGGCTGTTTGAAGACAGCAAGCAGTTATCTTTAAAAAATTGTCCCCCATTCCTGGCATCAACTATTTCTACTGGCTCTTTCTGCCAAGGAAAAAGAAATAAAGGTCTTGACTTGCAAAGATCTTTATAGGGACATGGAATATTTGAGGTATGCTGAGGGCATAATACTTCCCTCTACCATTTCTTGTATTTTACCAAGTTAATCTGGAGACAAGCAATGGGAAGCAGTGAGTCTAGTCACAAAGCTTGGGGCTCATGGAGGCTTAGGGCTCACACATACTGATGAACTCAGAGTAGGTACATAATAAATGCGTGTTGATTTAAGGATGACTTTTCAGAAGTCCTTATTGGTGTCACCGAAGGACTGAAAGTAATAGAGTAAATTCTTGGCCAGTTAGATTTTCCCCACAGGCTGGCCATTTGGTATAAATAGATGAAATGTTGGAGTTAAGTCAGGAGAATTGGGTTGTAAACAAATCTTATATACAATCTATTGTTAAATATTGAAATATGTTTTAATAGATTATTAAGTATAAATATTGTTTGGCAAATAGTAACTGGGCTAAGCATTAAATTCAATTAATATATAAAGTCTAAAACAAACACTGATTTAAGCTCATTTTGAAGATTTCACCATGACCATTGGTCAGTGAGCCTTCTGTCTTAGTATGACTTATTCATAATAAGGATATTGAATATTTTAAAATATCAATCTAGACAAAGATGCAGAAGCCAACAGAGGGTGAATAATGTTGCTATTTAGAGAAATTCTCTACAATTGAGATCCTAAGTGTCCTACAGTTGCCACTCCCATGGAGGCTGCAAAGTAGTTCTAGTGTGATACAGGTCAAGGCATGAGGGCAGTTGGGCTGGTGGCTCACTGCTCTGAAGCACTGGAGTTTTGACAGTGGCAGCAAAGCAGGTAGTGGGTCAGGTGATGTTAGTAGCATTTCCAGTAGTGGCAGTGTTGAAATTGGTATTGTCACTATGGGCTGCTGTGGAAGGTTTGCAAGTCCATATGGGAAATACTGACATACAGGTGTGTGTACATAGTCTTGAAGTGTGAAAGGTGTGCCTAGCCCTCTTCTAGCTGCAACAGTGCATCAGGGATTGGGACCTACTGACTGTCAGTTCAAGGAGGAAGTCACTGGAAAAGTTTGAGGCAGTTCCCTCTGTCAACATCTTGTCTCAGGAGAAACATTTAGCTATTGGCATCTGCATCAAAGAATCATACCAACAATTTCTGAACAACATTTCTACAAACCATCAAATGGTTTGGATATTATTAGAACATTCTAATGAATGATTTGCAGTTCATTTGGAATGTAATATTTAACTCACTTAGACAATTATTTTGAGAACAATCCTAGTTACAATCCTGGCTTGGTTTTTTTTTTTTTTTTAATTGAAATGTAGTTGCTGTACAATATTCTGGTGTACAATGTAGTGATTCACAACTTTTTAAGGTTATACTCCATTTATAGTTATTATAAAATAGTGGCTATATTCCCCATTTTGTACAGTATATCCTTGTAGCTTGTTTTATACCTAATAGTTTGTACCTTTTAATCCCCTACTCTCCCCTCTGGTATTGTCCCTCCCCCCTTCTCTCTCCCGTCTGGTAACCACTAGTTTGTTCTCTATATCTGTGAGTCTGCTTCTTTCTTGTTATATTCACTAGTTTGTTGTATTTTTTAGATTCCATATATAAATGATATCATACAGTATTTGTCTTTGTCTGACTTATTTCACTTAGCATAATGCCCTCCAGTTCCATTCATGTTGGTGAAATGGCAAAATTTCATTATTTTTTATGG
Organism: Mesoplodon bidens; assembly: GCF_964165515.1. Taxonomy (NCBI): domain Eukaryota; kingdom Metazoa; phylum Chordata; class Mammalia; order Artiodactyla; family Ziphiidae; genus Mesoplodon; species Mesoplodon bidens. Next base: position 67,001,824 of record NC_138177.1, on the reverse strand, counting down.
CTGAGTAGTATTCCATTGTATATATACACCACATCTTCTTGATCCATTCGTTTGTTGAAAGACATTTAGGTTGCTTCCCTTGGCTTGGTCTTAAATTAGTTGCATAGCACTACTAAAAGTCATTATATTTTTCTTTGTACTTTCTTAATCCTTTCACTAGTAGTAAATGAAGTTGGATTAGATAATGTATGAGATCCTTTGTCACAATCCTACTATGATTTAGTGGTATGGGAACTTTACTGCCCATATTGGAAGATATTGCTAGGCTTTGGGCTTGGAAACGGGGTCCCTGAACTTACATGACTATTCTTTGTAAGAAAGAGCATTTGTCCCCAGCTCCCTGCCACTTCCCAGGCTCAAGGATCTAAAGTCTGAACTTCAGAAGAATCTTGCCTTTAAGGCTAAGCACATAGGAGATAGCTGATGAATATTTTTACAATTTAAATCCTAAAATCCTCCCTAGTGAGAAGTTGAGTCCAGAAACCCCGCCCCAGCCTAGCCTGCAGGAGCTTCATAGTAATAGAAGCCACCTTCCTAGGGCATCTTTTTCTCTAGAGGTGGGCCCAAGAGGAAACCTTTTACACAGAAGAAATAGCACAAGCAATGGCTGGGAGGGAGGGAAAGTTCACATGCAGGGTGATGAGCAAAGGACCCAATAGGGCAGTTTTCCATCCTCCGGTAGGGTCCATGGGTCAAGAATCCTCTTTCTTAACTTGGGCTGGGGCTACTGGACTTAATAGGAGAGCCAAGGCTACCTCCATGGGAAATGGACACCTCTAGACTCCACAATGAAGTACAAGAATACTCCTGGCTATTGAAGTTTTTTGATCAGACACCAGGGTCAGGCTCCTCCAGAATGTATAAAACTGGTGTTTCAGTGGCCATTAAGGGTCCAGAACCTTGTGGAATTCCAGGTAGGAGGAAGTAATAGAAGTAAACTGGTTATTCTGAAAACCTAGTCCTGAAAACCTGAAGTCCTGAGGACTCACTCAGCCAACTAGAAAACTGCTGTATGTGAAGAGCACAGGGGCAATTGTCCCCACTCTCCTGACTTGGGTTGTGACAACTACTTGTGGTTGGAAAAGGGAGAAACACCTCTTCTCTCCAACAAGCAACCCAGGCATTTAGGATCCATGGTACAGAGCCAGGGCAGGGCAGTGCTGGGACTTCCCATTTCCATCCTGGATTTTCCCCTCATAGGAAGCAGGCAACTTGCTAGCAGTTCAGAGCTCTTGGGTGGGGCAGTCCTCCTTTGGTATCTAGAATGTTCCCACTTTGAAAGGAGGAACAAAGACGTTAAGGGGTTGAGATTCAGAGAGGAGTTCTCCTACTGGCTCCAAATTGGTTTTCGGTTCATCCCTGTGGTTTTATTCTTTCCAACATCAGTCCTGCATTCAGTGAGTTCTTAGGGTCTAGGGACCTAGAATGCTGCAATGAACCTTAGAGATATTTAAGTCCTTCCTTCTCATTTTACAGATAAAGGAACTGGGAGTCAAAGGGGGTGAATGATTTGTCCATGACTGCACACATAGCTAATGGCAAAGCAGGGAACCCCGGCTCCTGTCTCCCAGCCCCAGGTTTCTTCCACCAGACTACCCACTCCTCTGGGAGCCACTTGAGGAAATGATCTTTCTCTAATAATCATGTATAGCTGGGCAGCCTCATGGTTTCCTTTCTGTGACTTCTGATGTACATTTATGGGGGTGAGAGGTAATTTGGGTTTAAAGGACAGCCTGAAGCCAAGGAATAGGGTAAGACATCAGGATCCTATAGAGGTCACACTTGGAACCTCGATCTTGTTAGCGCACTCAGCAAGCAAGGCTAGAGCTAGAAGTCCTTCAGGACTGACTCACCCTTGCAAAGAAACCAAAGTACTGGAGATGCTCTGGTGCTTTCTGCACAGAGCTGTCCCCTTCTCCCCACTCCCTCATCTCCCACTAAGGCTGATACCTGCTACACATGTTTCTATACTAAAAATAATTTCTGTTTCCCAGGGTTCTCATTATTCATTTTCTCCAGAGATGTGCTGAGAGGGTTTATGGGGCCTCAACTGTTAATCAGAATGTGGTGCTAGTTCTAGGTTTCTGAAACAAGGCCTGAGGTGCTAAGGCCGTGTGTTTGTACGTATGTGTACGTGTGTACTTCATATGGCTTGAGCAGGGCCCTGGGAAGGCACCTCCTGGGTTGAATTTCTCATAAGTGAGCGATGCTAGCTGCTGCCCAGATTGGCTCTTTCTTGCTTGTGTGTTTGTTTGTCGAGTCTAGCCTCAGGGTGGCCTTTGGTATCCTTCCTGCCAGTAAAAGGATCTTTCTCTGGGGATAACAGGAACTCATTTGCCCCTTAAGCACTCTTAGTTGTGCCAAATGGGGGAAAAGAGAATGCAAATTTTGAAGAAGAATACCAACTAATATTTAATGAGCACTTAATATATTCCTGGTATGATTCTAAGTGGCGTCAACAAATATAATCTTCACAATCATCTTATGAAGTAGGTGGTATTGTTATTCCAGTTTCACCGAGGGGAAATTGAGGCCCAGAAACATTAGGTAACTCAAGATTATAGACCTAGCCAATGCTGGGATTTGATCCTCCTCTGCGGAGCACATTCTTGACCTCTGTGCTCTACTGCCTCCTGGAGTGTAAGACTCATTGGATGTTTGTGCTACCCAATCACATCAAGTCTCCAATGTCATGCTGGCTGAGATGGTGAAGGTATGAGAGTGACCCAGAGATAAAGGAATTTGCCAGTCTCAGTGAAAAAAGGAAGGGAGAACACTGAGCTCAAGTAAAGGCACAGAGCCACAAATAGAAGAAACAAGAGGGTGGAGGTGGTTGTCACCGAGAGGTCATAGGGCAAAGATGAGGTCAAGGTGTTGCCATAAACAGGAACCACATGATTTTGGGATCCTCAGTATGTGACAAGTGCTTTCTGCTTAAAGGCTTTGCCTTCACCCAGTGATAACAAAATGCTGTGCCAATGTCTTCCCTCCCAGAATGCACGTTCCTTTTGCTGTAAGATTTCAACAAATCTGGGATCAGGACATTCTAAAATCTAAACAAGCAATAAGCTTCTCTGGGCCCTCTTTCTAGATTGTCCCCTAAATTGGTGTTTCTTCTTGACCCTGAGGTCGTACTACAGACAGCATGGAGAGTATGTGCTGACAGCAGAGTGTGATGACAACAAAGATGGTGAAGAGACCACGGCAACTGAGAGATCTAGATTCTAGTTCCAGCTCTGTCACTATCTAGCTTAGTGACTTTAGCTAAATCTCTGCACCTCACTTTGCTCCCTTATAAAATGGGAAGAATAAACTCTGCTTTCTGTACTTCACAGGGTTACTATAGGGAGACCAAATGAGATAATGAAGTCAATGGGCTTTGGAAAGTTATATGCAAATATCAGAGAGAAGGAAATTAAAATAACCCAAACACTATAAAACAATAGTTTCTATCAAGCAGATGATGGAGGAGGAAAGAGAAAAAGTGTTCATTAGTGACTATTATCGTCTGTGGTCTCCAAGAGAGACTCAAGTTACCTTTGGAGAATAGGGGTTTCTAACAACCCTGAACTCCGGCCATCCTAATTCCAAGGGATTCAGGACCGTGTGCCCAGGCTGAGCATATCCATGACGGTGTATTTTTTCTGAGGAGAATAGTGTGATTGTTGACTTAGCTCTTGGTCTTAGCCAACAGGCCTCTGAAGAGCATGGATGTGGTAAGATAGCCCTCCCAGAATTTTTCAGTGGTTTGGACACATACACAGTAAAGTAAAGCAAAAGTTAAGACATTCAAAACAATGAGGGTTTTGGAGCAGGGGGGCTTAAGTGGGAGGTGATGAGTTGTTAAAAAGTATGCAACTTCTTTTTTTCCTGCTTCACAGATGTTTATGACTTTGGCTATTGTCTTATTTGGTGTGGTGTGGATCTCTTGTGTCCTCATGATGGACACCTATCACAGTGCTTGGCTTATAGAGGCAATCAATAAATATTTGAGGAATAAAAAGAAGGTAGGAAAGAAGGGAAGTTAAGAAGCTCCCAGGCTTCTCTGTTTTTTCTAAAAAAATGGATCTAAATTATGCCATGTGAGACTTGATCTCACAAAGATGTTCAGAAGCTGAGAAGAGGCCATACGATATCATCCCTTTAAGTGACGGGAGTGCAAAGTAGAAGGATGATAGACTGAAGTTCCCTGAGCTGCAGCTACTAATGTGCAGTAAAGAGATTCAGCCTCTGATGTCTGAGGGCTGAGAGAGCCCTTCGTCTTGCAGAGGTAGAGTTCAGCCTCTGTTTATTCCTAAAAGCTTAAGGTCTCCCTCCTTTGGCTTGTGGGCAGAGCATTTTAGTGATTATAAATAAAGAAAAATGTGCTTAAGTTTACCCAAATATGTGTAAAGCTTTTACTCTTGACTTTTCAAGGGAGGGATTCAGATTTAATCTTTTGGGTGCTGTAAGCTGTAGTCAATATATAAGGTCTAACAATGAAGAATATCTTCTATGTATAAGCATTGCTAACTTAAGAAATGGTTCATCCTGGCATAAGAGAAGCCCTGGCTATGGGGACAGGCTAAAAGCACCTTGAGAAAGCTATAATATTAGTTCATTTGTTTTTAGTAGGTTAGACCAATACTTAGGACTTTGTCATAGCTTTTCTTATTGAAGAACTTGCTCAGTAGTGATGGATGGCTATCCTACTACTACTATACTACTAGTACTGCTACTACTACTACTGCTACAACTACTAATTATAACAGCAACAATGACATGGTATATCTATGGCTACTGGTTGTATTTCTTGATTAAGTAAAATTAATCCTTAATTTCTTTTATGAGGATGAATCTAAATTCCTCTCTTGAAGTGCCAAGAGTAAGAAGTTTACAAATACTGGGGTAAATTCAAACAAAGTTTTCTTTATTTATAACCACCAGGATGTCCTGAAATTGACTTGGCCCACTTCTCTGTGAGGCTAGGGTGGTCTTCTCTTTAGAAATGTGTTTTGATCTTTGATTTTCTTAAGAGGAGGTGAACCCAAAGTCCAGATTGGCCAACAGTGAAAGCAGTTGGATCTGCCTTTACTTGGTAGGGTAGAATTTCTCCACTCTGGGCAATTGGTAAGGGTGTAAGCTTGGATTCTTGGCTATTCAGTGCTTTTTAAAAACTCCTGTGTTTTCTCTGTGGCCTCTCTTCCTGGTGGGTCCTGAACTCTAATCTTTGTTTTGTCAGACTCAAAAACTCAGTTCAGCCTTTCAGAGGGCTTCTCCTTAGGTTTCTCCACTGCGCCTCTACACAGCACCATCATTTGGCAAATGTGCTGAGCAAGAAAAAAGCCGCCTGCTAGGAGGATCCCAGGTCTACTTCAAAAGCTCTTGGATTTTATCCTCTGGTGACCCTCTAACCAGTGCAAACCCCAGAGTCAGCCTCTTGCCCTTGCCTCCAGTTGACAAAGGGCTACACATGACTACAGAAGTTATGCCACCTCTCCGATTCTCCCTTCTCTGAAGCTTCAGTTTCTCTGTTCTCACTACCTCAGCAGCAATCAGATGCCTTCAAGTAGATGATTTGTGAATTTTATTCAGTTCTTCCAGTTATCCTCAGGTAGAGGGTTACTGTAAGCTACGCCATGACACCTGGAAACAGAAATAAAACGTTAACTTTTATCTCGTTGCCATTGTGATTCATATTAACTGATTATGCTTTGCTTTTCGAATTGGCTAGTAGGAAGCTCAGAGACAAATTTGAGGCCCATCACCAGCAAAAGGTATAAAACCAAATGTAATATTTTGGATATAAACCTTAGCTCCATCTTATCTTATTGTCCCTGTTCTCTTTCCCCTTACCCACATTTCTCCACTTATTTGTCTGTTTATTTATTTACTTAGTATCTTATACAGCTTTGGAAACCAATTCCAATCTTTTGTTTTTTAGAATGATCAAAGTAAAAATAGTTAAGAAAATAACACCTAACCTTTATTAAATGTTACTGTTCTAAGCATTACTCTGCTCTAAACATTACTAAGTACTTGACATATATAACTCATATTTCCTTACAACATTCTTATAAACAAGTACTATTATTACTGTTAAACTGAGAGGCTTAAAGCTTAATTAATCTTCCTAAGGCCATAAAACCTTTGAATTGCTTAAGAAAACATGAATGTAACATCCCCTCTCCTTCTCCTATATCATTTACTGAGCCCTATTGCCTTCCAGGAAGTGTGCTAAGTTCTTTGAATACATTATATTAAATCTCCACAACAACCCTGCTTGGCAGGATTATTAAAAGACTAGGAAGTTGAGGTTCAGAGAGGCTTAGTAACTTGTCTTGGGGGTCCCGCAATTTGGAAATGGCAGAATCAAGTTTTAAGCATAGACCTATTTTGATTCCAAACTATGCTGTGGCTTTCTTCTCAACTCCTGACTCATGGCTACCCAGCTGTGTCTTCAACCTACCTCCCTGTTGAGGGAATGAACACACTATTTTACTACGAGTCTTTCACTGACTTTGTTAACCAGGAAGAAGAACATATCTTGTCTGACCCTCATCACAGTACCCGGAAATCCAGTATAGCTTGGGTCCCCTCTTCTGGAGCTCTGCAATAACTGTTTCTGGAAAATATTTTGGGCTTTTAGGAGAACTGCAATTCTAAAGAAGTGTTCCTAAGGGCAATTTAGACTTGGGCAAAAGAGGTCTTGGCAAAATAGTTTCATTGTACCTAGAGGAACCCAAATAATTTTCCTTGGCACCTAGCAAGATCCCTTTATGTAGATATTTCCCTGCACAGTCAACCAGTCTGAAGTAGCCTGCTAGGTGTAGCTTATGGAGAGAAAGGGCCCAAATAACAGCTTCTTTAACTAGACCACCTTGTCCTCTCTGGAGCTGAAAAAACTAGGTCATGGTAGCCTGAGCTTGAAGAAAGAGGAACCAGGGCTCAGGGGATCTGAATTTCAGTCCTGATTACCCTAGTCAGCTGTGCATCCTTGAGTAAGTCAATTCACATTTTTGGGCCTCAGAGATTCTGATATTTAACATGGAGCCGTTGAAGGGATTGGTTTCCTAAAGTTCTGGCTCTAAAGTTTTATGATTGCAAATGTTCCTTTAGGCCAGAGACTGTCTTGGGTCCCCTGGTTGACCCTAATAACTGCACCCCACCCCTGTCAGTCTTACCTTGCCTGTGCCCAGAGAGGCCCAGCTGTCAGCTCTTCATGCCTCAGGCCTTCTGTGTGTCGTGTATGTGTTTTCTTGGAAGCTGCATATAGGACACTCATTGATGGGGGCCTGTGGTCTGGAGCTAACAGTGAGATGGTAAACATCATGGAACAAGCAGCCCTTTCAGGCTCTCAACTTTGGCAGCACAGTGTGAAAATAATTCTTGGAAGCTGGGGCCTGGTGGCCGCTGCTTCTCCTCAGCCTGCCTGCCAGGTTCTACCAGAGCTCAGGATGGACCGAGCTCCCGCCTGGGCATGTAGCAGCCAGTACTGGTAGTTTTCCACTCTGAGAAACTGGAAAAGTGAGTTGGCTTCTCTGTCCAGGAGACTGGTGGATAGTGGAAGCGTCAGGAAACCACCAAGACAACTCAGCAGGCAAAATCAGGTGATACTTCTTTGCTGCAGGGTCTCTTGCTTCCCTTGCTATTTTCTGCCTTTTCATGCTGCTTTATATTTCATAATGTGGAGCTCAGAGGCAGATGGATAGGCTTTGATAAACGATGAGGTAGGCTTGGGGGAAAGCAAGGGGACCTGACAATTAGGACTTGGCAATTCTGAGTCTTTGCTATTGGCTGGGATGCCTTCCACAGAAGGAGTTTACCAAAAATAGGCATATTCAATAGGAAAACCACATTGGTACTGCTAAGAAGTGCCACGTTGGTTGCCCTGGGCCAAGGTTCATCCTGGTTGCAAAGACCCACTAGGATGAGAAAGGCCATCCAAGATCATCTTGTCTGTTTTCCTGTGTCCTTTCTCTGAGGCCCCTGGCAATACTGATTCATCAAGACACTTTGCCTAATGGCTGCTTCGCTGGCTCTTGTCTCTGAATTCCCTTTCCTCATCCTTATATTCCTTGGTCTCAACTTCTAGACCTCCAGCCCCACTCCATTGTCTGAAGAGGGTGTATAACACTTGTGGCCCAGAGCCTTATTCTAGCTTGAGCTGGGGATCCTCCACTGACTAATATTCATGTCAGAATTTCTCTTCCTTTCATGCAAATGCCCACAGAGCCCTTGAAAGAGCATCCCTGACACTCACTGTCCTCTGGAGATGGTTGTGAGCTGGGAACAAGATGGCGTTCACTCTGACAAGCCTTGACCCTTGTTGGGGAAATGCAACTGAGCAGGGTATTTTTTCAGGAAACATGGGCTGAGTATCTTTTGTGGCCAGGCACTTTGGGAGGTTCTGGGGCAGAGAAATGAATCAGTTGCAGCACCTGCTCTGAAGAATTCAACTTGTGGTTAAGTTCACAGTCTCCATTCATCCATCCTTGCATTCATCCTTCTGTCCATCTACCCATCTCTCTATTTCTTTGTCTACTTATTTATTTGCCAAATGTGTGTTGAGCATCTAATGGTGCTCTGTGTTGGCAGATGGTGAGGGGGAAAAGAAAGAATCTGATATGATTACTATTCTCAAAATTGCTTACAGTTTCAATAAGCAGGTAAACAAGCACAAGTAAAATGGAAACTCTCTGGTGAAAGTTGTTACCTAAAAGAACCCCCCATTTTCCCCACCATCACTTTTATCCTCATACCATGTTTTAGTGTTTTCCATAGTTTTGTCACACTACCTGAAATAGTAATAGCTAATAAGAGCTATAGTCAAATAGACAATTTGATTGACTATTTTTTAAAAATTATTTATTTAATTTATTTATTTTTGGCTATATTGGGTCTCCATTGTTGCGCACGGGCTTCCTCTAGTTGCAGCGAGCGGGAGCTACTCTTCCTTGTGGTGCACAGGCTTCTCATTGCTGTGGCTTCTTTCGTTGTGGAGCACGGGCTCTAGGCATGTGGGCTTCAGTAGTTGTGGAATTCAGGCTCAGTAGTTGTGGCACATGAGCTCAGTAGTTGTGGCTCTTGGGCACTAGAGCGCAGGCTCAGTAGTTGTGGCACACAAGCTTAGGTGCTCCGTGGCATGTGGGATCTTCCCTGAACAGGGCTCGAACCCGTGTCCCCTGCATTGGCAGGCAGATTCTTAACCACTGCGCCAACAGGGAAGCCCTGATTGCCTATTTGATTGTTGAAAATCTATTGCCTTTTGTCTCTCTCCCCTACCAGAAAGTAAGGTCCATGAGATAAATCATTTTCTCTATCTTATTCACTACTGTGTCTTCAGAATAGTACCTGCCACATAGCAGAACCTTATTTATTAAATAAATACACAAATAGTCATTAAATAAATATACTTGTTAAATAAATCCATGAACAAATCCATGAATAAATCCATTAATAAATCCATGATAGGTTGCAATAAAATATGTAATGGCCCAGGCTTACAAGGAAGTCTCAGATGTCCGCTGCCTGGTTAAATGTCATTAGTAGGGGCTATCCTTCTGTAACTTCCCAGGCATTTGTTTTTAAGTTCTGTAATAATAAACAACATAAAACTCTTCTTTTACCACTTTTTCAACAGATATTTATTGAGGACACAGTTAATGCTAGACACCCTACTAGAAACTAGAGAGACATCAGAGAGAAAGATAGACAGGATCCTGCCCTCAAAACATGTACTGTTTAGTGGAGAGAATGAAATTAAACAATTATTTGTTCTACAAGTGTGAAAGGTGCTATAAAGGAAAAGAAGTGTGTTATAAGCATTTAACAGAGATTTCTAATTTAGCTGGGGGCTCAGAGGAATTCCCTAAGGGAGGCGTGTTCTGAGAGCTAGAGGATGAGCAGGAGTTAGTAGGTAAAGGAGGGGAAAGGAAGAACATTTCAGGCAAAGGGTACATCATGTTTAGAGAGACCTCGAGGCTGGAAGGTACTTTGTATCGTTGTGAAGTTGAAATAAGACCAATGTGCTGAGATACAGAGAGCAAAGATCTGGGATGTCCCAAGATGAGGCCACATTATCCTGAGAAGAATGAGAAGCTGTTAGAAGGTTTATGTTAGGATAAGACTTTAGGAAGCTCACCTGTGCTACTATATGGAGAAGGGACAACAGGGGAACCAGGAAGAAGAGCTAGAAGGCATTATAGTTGTCCACATGTGAGATGGTGGAGGTTGGGCCCTGCATAGGAGGTGTGGGGAAGGAGAGAAATAGCTGGACTTAAGAAATTTGCAGGTGATAAATTTGTGGGATTTACTGATGGGCCCAGTGATTCTCAGAGGCCAAGTTTACATCTCACCCCTTGATTGCCTCTGAGCAGAGGTAACATGTCACCTATCATCCTGAATTCCTCCTCTCCAATAACTCTATATCCATCTCCAGGCAGAGGTTCAGAGGCCCTGCTCTTGACTCAGGGAGAGCCCTTCTAGTTTTTGTCAATGTTGTTGCCACTGTGCTGTCTACACAGAATGGGCTTAAACCCTTCTGTGTGATGCTTTGGTGTGATGGAAGGGCTGGGGGGGATGAGGACGAGGGGAGCTCTGACACATTTGCATTTTTTTATGTGGAGAGCTGAAGCCTCATCTTCTCCCCCAGTTCCTCTAATTATCAAACTTGATTGTGCATCAGAGTCACCTGGAGGGCTGGCGACACCATACTTTGCTGGGCCCCATCCCCAGAGTGTCTGATCCAGTAGGACTGGGATGGGGACTGAGAATTTGCATTTCTACCAAGTTCCTGGGTGATGGTGACGCTGCTGGTCCTGGGAGCATACTTTGAGGACCACGGCTCTAACTCAACGATAGATAAGGAGAACAGAGCCTTCGGGAGGGAGCTGATACTCGTTTACATGCAGGAGAGTATCCTATGTGGGATCTCGGCCTCTCTCTCTCCCTCTTTCTCTGTTAAATAGGGTAAGTTCTTGTAAGACTTTAGTTAGAACACAAAATAGAAAGGATCCCTGAGCCCGGGAAATATAATGGAACTGAAATGTTCCATGAAGGCAGCTATAGCAGCAGCATCTCTGTTGAAACTTCTTGGTTGCTGTTCCCAGGATAAGCAGTGCCTTGGTGGGGAAGTTCTTTGCAACAATATCATGATTCACCCCATGCGACCCTCCTTCCCCATTTTTGGTTTACTTTACATGTTCCAGGAAGCAGTTCTCATTACACTCATGGTTCAGTAACTAGAGATACATGATAGCCAGGAATGAAAGCCCAGTGGGACTGTGAATGAGGATTTCTCTGGCTGTCTGGCAGAGTCCCAGAGGATCATCCTAGGTCCAGGCTGGGAGGGATCTGGGAGCAGTGTGGCTGCACAGCAGAATCACCCGGGAGACTTTAGAAATATGAAAGTTCCTGGGCTCAGCTTCAGATATGCCAAAAACAAATCTCTAAGAGGAGGCTCATACATATGTATTCTAGAACCTTCCCAAGTGATTCTAAAGTAGTTGGTCTATGGACTGGCTTTTTTTTTTTTTTTTTTTGGCGGTACGCAGGCCTCTCACTGCTGTGGCCTCTCCCGCCGCGGAGCACAGGATCCGGACGCACAGGCTCAGCAGCCATGGCTCACGGGCCCAGCCGCTCCGCGGCATGTGGGATCTTCCCCGACTGGGACACGAACCTGTGTCCCCTGCATCGGCAGGCAGACTCTCAACCACTGCGCCACCAGGGAAGCCCCATGGTCTGGCTTTTGAGAACCACTGCCTTAGAGAACGTCTACTCTGACTCCCTTGTTCTCCACAGGAAGAAACTGAGATCTAAAGAGGGTGTGTGGAGTTTGCTCAGATCCCACATGGTTTAAATCAGGGGTGCTCAACCCCCAGGGCTCGGACTGGCACCGGTCCGTGGCCTGTTAGGAACCGGGCCGCACAGCAGGAGGTGAGCAGTGGGTGAGCAAAGCTTCATCTGCCGCTCGCTCTCCATCGCTCCCCATTGCTCGCATTACTGCCCGAACCATTGGTCGCATTACTGCCTGAACCATTACCCCTACCCCCCACACCCCACCCACTCATCCATGGAAAAATTGTCTTCCATCAAACGGGTCCCTGGTGCCAAAAATTTTGGGGACCGCTGGTTTAAGTGGTAGAGCCAGGAATGAATTTGAAATCACTTGATTTTCAGAGGTTGTATAGTTTAGTGAGGTCACAGCCTCTAGAGTCAGATTCTAATCTGAGTTAGCATTTACTCAGTGAAAGGTCTTGGGCAGTTATTTAAACTCTTACCAGTAAAATGGGTAATAAGTGGGAAACGAAATGAGTGACAAAATACTTATCTCGTTGCCTGCACTTGATAAATGCTTCTAAATGGATGCTATTCTTACCATATTTCATTGAATTTAAGAAACTTCTGACTCTAAGATGTATCATTACTTTCTGTGCCTCTAAGGAAAAAAACAAAACAAAACAAAATTATCTGTGACTCACTATTTGCTTGCAAGATGCACTCAGATTTGTAGAGATGCTAACATGTGAAAAAAAAGGGAAATGTGGTATTCCAATTCTCTTTCCTCCACCCTACGAAGGTTATTATGTTATTAAATTAAATACTTCAACAATAAATGCAGATTTCTGAAGAAGAAGCACACAGTGTACTAGAAGAACAGCAAAGAGGCCAGCATGGCTGACGGGAAGGGTAGGGTGGAAACGAGGTCTAAGACACTCAGGGCACAGATGATGTGTAAGGATTTTGAATTTTATTATGAGTGAGATGGGAAGTTAATGGAGTGCTTTGAGCAGAAGAGTTACATGATCTGATTTACATTTTAGTAGATACATGGGACAAAAGCAGGCCAGTAGGAGGTTCTTGTTCTCTTCTTGGTGATAGGGGACAGTGAATTGGCCTAGATTGGTAGCACAATATTTGTAAAAGGTAGGTGGGATACAGGAATATTTTTAGAGTAGCTAATATGATTTACTATTACCTGATGGACTGGATATGAAGTATGAAAGGAGTCAAGGATGGGCCTCAAGATTTTTGGCTCAAGTCATTGGAGGAATGGAGTTGGCTGAAATGGAAAAAGCTAGGGAATGAGTTTTGTAGGGAGACTATATTTCACTCAACTTTCTTCTTATTCCTCATCTATATCTATCTCAAAGGTTTACCTTCTGTTTTCGATAAATTTTTTTTTTTTTTTTTTTTTTGCGGTACGCAGGCCTCTCACTATTGTGGCCTCTCCCGTTGCGGAGCACAGGATCCGGACGCACAGGCTCAGCAGCCATGGCTCACGGGCCCAGCTGCTCCACGGCATGTGGGATCTTCCCCAACCGGGACACGAACCCACGTCCCCTGCAGTGGCAGGCGGACTTTCAACCACTGCGCCACCAGGGAAGCCCTTGATAAATGTTTTTTAAGCACCTATTCTCTCCCCTGATGTGCCATAAGAAATAAAAGGAATAAAAACAAACAAGATACAGTCCTATTATTTTTCCCTCCAAAAGTTTGGCATCTGTAGGGGAGATAGGACTCACAGAAATAATTATATTACATGGCAGTCTGTACCTACTGCTATAACAGAGATGTTGAAAATGTCAGAAATCAGAGGAAGGAGAAATTTATTGGAAGTGGTACTATCCTCCCTCAGAAATGCTTGCTTTAGTTGAGTATGAGTTCATTAGCCTGCAAAAGGAGGGTGCTAGATAGTAACTTACGCTAGTCTTTCCACTGCAGGTACACTGACCTTGCTGTACCTCCAGCAGCCAAGAACGCTCTTTCCTTGCATTTCCTGTGCCCTTTACACAAAGCAGGTTCCCCTCTGGAGTCACCTGGCTTGCTGTCTTCCTTCAATGAGCTCTCTGCTCAGTCAGCTTATCTCAGAGGTCTTCCTGATCTCTTTAGTTAAAAGAGAACCTATTCCCTTTCTATACTTTATTTTCTTCACAGCATTTACCATCTCCTCCCCTACTCAATTTTTATTTGCTTATTGTCTTCTCTCCCACCCTAGAATGTAAACTCTGTGACGAAAGGCACTTTGCTTTGTTTGCTGTTGTAATCCCATAAAAATCCCCCCCAATCACTGGGTGAATGAATTAATAACAATAGGATATTTTAAAAACCATGGATTTAGTAAGCAACAAGCAAACAAGTAGATTACCATGCTGTGGGTGATGTTGAGATTGGACTGGATTTGGGAACGACCTTTGGTTTCGGAAGGGACAGAGGGTGCCAGAGAGCAGCTCGCTTACTGATCAGCTGAGCTGCCATCAACATCCTGGCATCTTGGGAGAGACAGCTTTCCTCAGGTCATTCTTTTGGCTAAACCAGAGCGGGGCAGTCTGGTGCACGGGGACAAACTTTGTGTTAGGACTCAGAGATGTGATCTAAGTCAAACCCCTATCGCTTAATAGCCATGGGACTTCAGCTGGTTTCCTCATATACAATTTGAAAATAATAGTACATGCCCTCCCTACCACATCGGGTTACTGGGAGGGTAAAAAACAGGTAGGCGGGCTTCCCTGGTGGAGCAGTGGTTAGGAATCCGCCTGCAATGCAGGGGACACGTGTTCGAGCCTTGGTCCGGGAAGATCCCACATGCCGCGGAGCAGCTAAGTCCTCATGCCACAACTACTGCAGCCCGAGTGCCTAGAGCCCGTGCTCTGCAAGAGAAGCCACCACAACAAGAAGCCCTCACACTGCAATGCAGAGTAGCCCCTGCTCACCGCAACTAGAGAAAGCTCGCGCATAACAACAGAGACCCAATGCAGCCAAAAATAAATCAATAAATAAGGTTATTTTTAAAAAAGTCATTATAAATATTGGCTATATTCCCTGTGCTGTAAAATTTAGAAAAAGAGGTAGGCAGTTGGACAGCCCTTTTCAAATTGTGAAGAATTGTATTTTAGGGGTCAAGATGGCAATTGGGGGCACTATGACATGGCTGATAGCCAAAAGAGCCAGGAATGTCTGCCGTGGCGAGCCAGGCCCCCTCCCCAGGATGTCCCTGAGGGAAATATACACACAGGGGACAGTGGCAAAGGGAAAGCAAAGTTCTACTTTATTAGTAGCTGGGCTTGTGTCCTAAATGCCAATGCAGGTGCTCTGGTAAACTGGACTGGGACATGTAGCATGTGGGTTAAAGGCCTCCAGAAGCCTCTCCTTGCCCATTCAGTCACTGATGCTCAGGACTAAAACACTTAGCACATGCAACAACATGTACGAAAAACTTTGAGGAGGGGACCAGAGCAGACCTTTAGTCAGGGCATGGCCTTTGCTGCCTGATAGGATGAAGCAGAAAGGAGGACAGTGCCCTGTGTGTGACTTTGAAACGTACATTGACCTCACTCATTGGTAAATTTGGCCTCATTGGGATCCTGTATTAGTATTTCCTCATCCTTACTCCTCCCTTCAATTTCATGTTCCAGAGTCTTCAGATTTTGAGAATCTGATGCTTCATCCCTAAACCTCCCAGATTCAAGCATAATGATTATCTGCAGAGCCAATCACCTCTGATGGAGAAATTATACATTTGACAAGAGTAGGCAAAATGATACTTTCAAATCTGACTTGGAAAATGCAGTGGACAGTAACATAGAAGAGTTTCAGTTGGGTATATGGCCATGTTTCTTGTCAAAGCTGCCTGTATATGGTTTTGCTTAATCATACTGTTTCTTAAAGTGTCAGCTGGCCCTTGACTCAGAGTCATCCTTACCTTTCCTAGGGTTGGACAAGAATCCAGGAACTTTTCTGGGTGTGATACGGACAGAAGGGCTTCTTGCCTGCAGCTTGTCATGATTATAGTGGATATCCTTATTCTCCAAGCCCTCCATGTTCTTCAGGGACAGCAGTTTGGCTGTTTCTGTGCTAAGCTTGGACACAATGCTCACATGAAACCATTTTCCCTTTGATGTTTTGCTACCTCTCCAGGGAACTTCTAGGAAAGGAGCTTGGTTCCTGTTAGCCCTGTAAGTTGCCTACCTTTGTCTCCGTCTAGACTAGGGAAACCTCACCCACCTTCCTGCCACCTCTACTTCATCCTACGGTTGCTTAATGAGGGCAGGCTTTCCAGGAAGCCATTAGTCTTCAAGCAGTTTCTTATTTCTGCCCAGTAAACATAAATCTCCCATGGGGCGAAGGAACAGGAAGGCCTTGGCTATCTGCTTTGGAAAGGGCCGTGAAGATATACAAATAAAAATCTCAATATATTATCCCACCCCAGAGGTTACTTTTTGAAAAACAGCTTCACTGACATAAAATTGACATACAATAAACTACACACATTAAAAATGCACAATTTGGGCTTCCCTGGTGGCGCAGTGGTTAAGAGTCTGACTGCTGATGCAGGGGACACGGGTTCGTGACCCGGTCTGGGAAGATCCCACATGCCGCGGAGCAGCTGGGCCCGTGAGCCATGGTCGCTGAGTCTGCGTGTCCGGAGCCTGCGTGTCCATGCTCCGCAATGGGAGAGGCCACAATAGTGAGAGCCCTGCGTACCGCAAAAAAAAAAAAAAAGAAAAGAAAAGAAATGCAAGTCTGCTAATAAGGAAATGGGGATGGGCCATAGAGTTATTACCAAATAAAAGAATAAATCAGCACATAACAGTATTGTTAGAGTTTGGACCAAAAGATAAAGTTGGCTGAGGTTCAATGCTTGGAAGATTGAACACTAATAAGTTTGGAGGCAGGGCCAGGAAGAAAAGGCTGAGAGAGTCATAGTGGTCAAACTGGGGTCATAGAGGGGCCTAGTCCCTCTTTCCTGTCTAATAATCAATTGCACTCTAGCTGGGGGTCTCTGAAACTAAAATAAAAGGATTTCCTCTCATTTCTCTTTGGTTTCTCTTGGTTCAGCCATATGCCGCTATCCTCTGGGCATGTCAGGAGGCCACATTCCAGATGAGGACATCACAGCTTCTAGTCAATGGTCAGAGTCCACAGCTGCCAAATATGGAAGGTGAGAATGGATGTCTCAAGAAAACCTGAGTTCTAGGTTGGACAGATTACTGACTCAAGGGTCTAAGGAAGAAGTGTGGTACTTGGTGGGAGCTGGTGGGAATGGGGGAAGGACATCAAAGTGGACCTGCTCTGCATGTTTTCAGGTAAAGAATTTGGGGCCTGGCAGCATGTGCTGGTCTAGCAACCTCACCCTAACCACAGGGGCCCTAGAGCCACACCACCCACAGCAGATCAGCTTATTGATATGCAGTGCCCTTGCTTTATCTCACGTTCTCACCATGAGCTATTGCAGGAAGTGGACTACAGTGGTACATATGGAAAAGTGCAGATTAGGTAGGTCACTGAGAGTTAGGAGACACGGCCCTCTTCTCAGTGGGTGTTTGTGAAACATCAGCCACAGTGCAAGGCATCAAGGCCTTAAATAGACATTGAGGCATCCAACAAATTCTTCCCTCCTCTCAAGGACACCTAACATAGAAGGGCCACCCTCATCCATAAACAAAGTGTGTTGGGTTTCTTGTGGTCTAATATCAGGGGTCATTTAAAGCAATAAACTATTGCTTGTCAAAAATTATTGTCAAAAACTATTCAGCTTGTTAAGAAGTAACCTTCGTCCTGGAATCTAGTTCTTTTGGTGTAAAGCATTGCTTTCTATTAAAATGGAATCATCCATAGGAAAGGCAACCCTATAAACCTTCTCCATGATTTCTGTCTTAGTGTATGAAAGATTAGAGTGATGTTTGGTGGGGTTGGAGGGGAGCAACAATGAGTAGGTGCCGTCTGTGAGAGAAGGCACATTCCAGGGAAGAGGGAAAGGGGTAAGAGGGTCCCAAAATAAGCCTTATAATGATTTCACAGTTTTGTTTGTGGGTAGCTCAGCCTGGAGGTAGTAAAATGAAACCAGATTATTTACTATTCCCTGACATATTCTTACCCCTCACTTTCACCATAGGTTTCCATGGCTTTTTGCTGAGCTTCCATGCTCACCCTGCTGGTTAAAATTCCACTACATTACACAACGCACACTGCAGGTCTTATGATTCCTCCCTCCCCACTCTTATAACTTGATATCCAGGCAAGGAGTGGTTAGCCTTGTTATGCTGAGACTGAAAATGGGGGGTGGGGGTGAGGGTGGTAAAATAACTCAGTGGGGAATAGAGGGTAGGAAGGGTGTCACTGCATGGGACCTCCCTTGAGATCTCTAAATCAGGATGGGAAATAAAGGCTCCATATCATCTGAAGGCCTCTAGCTCCCTGGTGGTGACTGTCTTTCTGGGTTTCATGGTGCCCCAGGAAGAGGGAACTGACCACAAGTGGGTACTGTGGTGACAGTCAGACTGGTAGGGAGAGCCCAAAACGTCCATCTGGACGGGACTCCCAGCCTGCTGTCTCTCTTCAGCACTGGGCAGCTGCTTGCTGGGGACTGGTAAATAACTCTGTGGTTTCGTGGTTCCTTCCTCTACCCCCAACCTTCATCAATCAAGGCTGGACTCAGAAGAAGGGGACGGAGCCTGGTGTCCTGAGATTCCAGTGGAACCTGATGACCTGAAGGAGTTTCTGCAGATTGACTTGCACACCCTGCACTTTATCACTCTGGTGGGGACCCAGGGGCGCCATGCAGGGGGCCATGGCATTGAGTTTGCCCCCATGTACAAGATCAATTACAGTCGGGATGGCACTCGCTGGATCTCTTGGCGGAACCGGCATGGGAAACAGGTGAGAAGAAGACACATCCAGACCCTGGGATGTCTGGGACCATATTTTGACTTAGGCTAGAAGAGGAAGTACACAATTTGTCTATGTAAGTGTGTGTGTCTGCAGACCTGGGATGCCCTTGTAAATGTGTGACCCAAGATGAAGGAGGGTGGGGTGGGGGGCACACATAGGAATATCAAGGCTGCTGAGTGGATACATTCTGCTCCTTGAATTAAAAGGAGAGGTTCCATCAAAGAGATAATGACTTGGGGAATGAAGAAGAGTCAGCATAACTTCATAGCATCTTCTCACTCTTTCTTTTATCTCTCCTCAGGTGCTGGATGGAAATAGTAACCCCTATGACATTTTCCTAAAGGACTTGGAGCCACCCATTGTGGCCAGATTTGTCCGCTTTATCCCAGTCACTGATCACTCCATGAATGTGTGCATGAGGGTGGAGCTTTATGGCTGTGTCTGGCTAGGTAGGTCTCTAGAGAGAGCATGCAGACGTTATTAAAAACCCCAGCCCCTGGGAAATAAAGGCAATCAAATCAGAAAGAGAAATTACTTTCACCAAGAATTTCACTGGAATTACTAATCACCAAGAAGTGATCCCCTCTTGGTTAGAGTAAAGAAAGGAATATTACTCATCCACCCAGGGCTTGGTGCCCCACACCTGGCATACTGTATTCCAAGTCACTTTGCTGACTGTTGCTGAGGAGTACTCCCTGTGTGCCCAGATTGAGTCCTAGGTGGACACATTGCTCAAGATTGCAGTCTTGAAGCCTCAGGTAGTTCCCTAGGATAGTTGTTCTGAGCAGCAGGTGCACCTCCTTCCCAAAGGCACTGACACATCTGTGTTTCCTTTGGCAGATGGCTTGGTGTCTTACAATGCTCCAGCTGGACAGCAGTTTGTACTACCAGGAGGCTCCATCATTTATCTGAACGATTCTGTCTATGATGGGGCCGTTGGGTACAGGTAAATTCTGGGAAACTTTAATCATCAGAGTGGGGGAATGGCCACCATAAGAGAATAATATTTCATTATGGCCTGGGAACAATAATCAATGACTCAATCAGTCAACTAGCTAATGTTTATTTAGCCCTTATACTAGGCATTTTGAGATAAATTTAGATGAAGTAAAATATGTAGTCTTTATTTGGAAGGAACTAAGAGCCTAGTTTGGGAAGACAAAGTAATCAGAAGGAAAACAACAAATTATACAAAGTAAGGGCTAAACTTTGTGGTATGGCTCTAAGTACAGTAGCCATAATTTTTGACCCTCAAAACAAGATGTGTGGTCTGACACAAATAATAGCCTATTTATGGAGACAAAGGGACAGAAGATTTGAAGTTACAAGTATAATATACTGGACAGATAAAGAAGTTCAGAAAGAACGAACCCCCAAAATGAAAATGCTTTAGAAATTGTGAAAAGAAGGAGACTATTAAAGCTTACAATAGACAAGGAAAGATTCTAGGATGAGATGATAATTGGAGCAGAGGAGGTAGGTAGAGGGGAGCAGAGGAAGGGAATCAGGGATGAGGACCAGAATGGCCTGACTATAGCAATAGCTAGAACTGGGAACAGCAGAAGGACCAATGGATACGTGAAATGAACCAAGGGAGGACCATGGTGAAGTATGTTCAGATACAGAATTAATTTAGGGTTGGATAAGAGATGTTCCCACCTATCCCAATTCACTCCAAGTCTTGCCGTTCTTCTTCTACCCCACTTCAACACTTTTCTCTCTTAGGTTAATCTTTGTCGGCAAAGATTGAGCCTGGCAGAGAGGTTAGACCATAGTGAAGTCCACACCAGATGATGGAGGTTGCTGGTGGTTGAGAGAGAGATTAATGAGTCTCAGGAAGAGGAGTGTGGAATTACAGCACTTCCATTGTCTTGGGTGTGAAAAATAAACTACTGCCCTCCAGTTTCCATGCCTTGTGTGAAGCTTCCATGCCCGACTCATCCAGTCTTCTATTACTAATCACTTCCTTTCCATCTACTTAGTCACTGTTCTTCCCCTTTTACATAATCTGTCTTGGCATCATTTCACTTAGCCACACCCAACTGCCATCAACTCAAGGCACAGAGGAAATCAGAGATCAAGTGAATTCAGTTTAGTTTAGTAAGTCTTTGCTAATCAACTGTTACTATGTGCAAGGAATTTGGTAGGGATTCAAATATAATAAAGTCATTGGTCCTACCTTTAAGAAGCTCACAGTTAGGAATGGGGACTAAACAAGGATATAAATTACTATGATACAAGTATAAGAATAAGAGATACACGATGAGTGCTTTGGGATTCAAAGAAACCAGGAAGCTATAAAAGGAAAGCAGAGCATTGGGAGTGAAAACACCTGGATTCATGTCATAAAATTATTTCTGTTTGCTATGAGGCTGAAGTGATAAAAAAAAAGTATATAAGGAAAGCATTTTGTAGAGATAATGTGCTATATACATGTAAGTTATTATCTGATTGGAGGACCAGTTAAAACATAATAGAATAGATGAAATCTGAAATGACCCCAAAGGATGGGTAGAACTTTCACAGGCAGAGAATCTTGAAATGGCACTTTAGGCAGAGGGAATACCATGATTACAAAAGGATCATGGTTGTAAAGTTTAGGGGAATGTCTGGGAAAGATCAGCAGTTTAGTTAACCATGTGCCATATTTATGTAACAAGCCAGTAGGTTAGAAGCATAGCAAAGCAAATTTTGTCATATTTTGGAGGAACTTGAATGTCAGGGCCAGGAAGAAGAGGGGAGGAGGAGGAGTTGTTCTTCTTTACCAACATCATCAACATAATGTGTCACTGAAGGTTTTTAAAGCTGGGGTAGAGCATGATGGGAGTTGTGCTTCAGACAGATTAATCAAGCTGCATTCAAAGATTAGATTTGAATAGGAAGGGAGGAGATGAGGGGGACATTTTCTAATTCCAAATTCTGTCAGATGAAAAGAATTAGTGACCCAGGCCATAATGCTGACTGTGGGAATGGGAATGAGAAAGATACTCATTTAGGGAACATTTGTAGTCTGATTGGATACAGGGGACAAGACAGTAATGTGAGAAAAAGAGTTAGATGAAACAATAGTCTAAAACAATGGAGATGACACTTATTCATTCAACAAACATATTTTGAATGCTTATCATGTGCCAGGGACTCTTAGTGGATATGGAAGAGAAGTATAATTGACAGAAGTGGGAAACCTAGGTGAAAGACTTAGTTTAGAAAGGGATGATGATGGATTCAGTTTGGAATATAAGTTCAAGGGACTGACAGGACATTCAAATAGAGAAATAAGGCAGGTAACTGGAAATATGGCTCTGGATGAACCCCAGAGGGAAGATAACAAAATAATCACAGAGATTTAGACACAGTTAGCTTCTACCTAATAATTGAGGTCATGAGCTATCTAGCTGGGGAGTGGCTAAGTGATGAGATACAGAGTTACCTAATTCAAACTCTCAGGAAATAAATAGTCATAGTAGCAAAAGTTACTTATTTAAATTAAAAAAACATTCTAAAAGTAATATATACTGTTGTAGAAATTCTAAAAATTCTAAAGTATATGAAGTAAAGAGGGAAAGTTTCTTTCCTTATTTATTAAATTTTGATGAAAGAGAAATTGAATAAGCATTCCTTTTAATTTGTACTGCTTTTCTGAAGACTTTCATGGGGATTTATTTTTCTGGGGATAATGGGAAATATATTCATTGCAAGTAAACTTATGTTCTCCTAGCCTTCTGATCTGTAGAGAGAAGAAAAAGATGGCAAAACCTTGGAAGGCAGATCCAGGCTCTGGTCACTGTGGATAAGGCCAGTCAAATTTTATAATTTGCCAAACATTTTTCAATGAACAAATATATTTAAAAATGTACCTGTAAGGCTGGCATAATCACTCTTAATCCTTTTTTTTTTTTTGGTAATTCACAAATTTTACATAACATTGGTTTGCCTATAACCTCATGGGTCACATGGATTATTGCTTGAGTGTGAATACCCCAATCTCTTCATTTGGGAGACTCTTGACATATCTTCCAGAGCTTGAGGAGAGAGAAGTTCCACACTATGGGTTCTTGTTCTGTCCCTCCATAAACAGAAGGAAGGAGGTCTCTTTACGTTCTTCACATAGTCAAATTAACATCAATACACATCCATCCCACCCAGCAGTCAGGTTTCTGGCAAACTCAGCCATTCAAACGGAGCCTTACACTCGGAAGTGAAAAGGCTGCCAAGCTAGAAAATAAAACGAAATCCAGTGCCTGAGACTCTCATGTGGTCCATGCATTTTACTCCATGAGTCTAGTATTCTGCAAATGTAATTAAAGTTAAATATAAATCAGTATTTAAATTTGTTAGAAGTTACTTTTTCCCCCTTTTGTTCGATATCGAATCAAGTTGTTGGAGATGTGGGGTAGAAGAAGGCATGACTGGCTTCCCTGGATTTGATTCACTGAACAATGACAAAATGCAGTCAAAGGAGAGTCAGAAAGTTTCCAACCAGCTCTGGGACCATTTATTTAGTGATGAGCAAGTGCCACCATCTGCTGTAGTATTTGTTCTATGCATTCATACATTTACTCATTAATGGATGAATTAGCCAAATGCATTTGATAATATTGAATCATTATATAGACTTGTTATGTTAAGTATATAAGAACAGGTAAGGATGCAATAGATCATAGAAAGCTTTTCATATAAAATGATTTTAAAAAGGTGTTTAAAAGTTTTGCTGTTATAGAGTTAAGCATCAAATATTTTGTAAAATTCATTTATATGAAATTCTTAGTTCTCCACTGATGCAGGATAAATGAGTCAGTACTACAAAATATATTGGATTTTTCATAATTCTTCAACCTCCAAGATAATCAGCTCTTACAAAACCTGGGGTGAAGAAACTGGGTAAAATCTCTTCCATGAATATGTAATTAACTCCAGGTTCCTCTCTCCCTTTTCCTTCTCCTCTTTTGGCTTGAGCAGCATGACTGAAGGGCTGGGCCAATTGACCGATGGCGTGTCTGGCCTGGATGATTTCACCCAGACCCATGAGTACCATGTGTGGCCAGGCTATGACTACGTGGGCTGGAGAAATGAGAGTGCCACCAATGGTTACATCGAGATCATGTTTGAGTTTGACCGCATCAGGAATTTTACTACTATGAAGGTCAGTGGAGTTAGGCGTAGAAGCCAAAATCATGGTGTAGGGAAAAAGCATGCTGTAAAGAACCCTAGGGTGGTGCCAGCAGAATGGCATTCAAGTACATATTCTGCTGCTAACTAGCTGCATGCATTTCTTGAGTCACTTCATCTCTCTGGGCTTGTTTCTTCATTTGTAAATAAGGATGTTAGATAGGTTACTGTTTCACAATGTATTTGGCTGTTGTTGTCTCAACACCAGAGTGGACATATCCATTATGCAAAGTGGGCACAGTGTCTGGGACCCACGCTACTTGTAAGGCCCATGGAAATGGTTTAACTTCTTTTACTGTCAGAATAAAAGAAATGAACTTTAACATTGAAAGTTATTACCTTTTTAACAAAACAGTTGCAAAATATAATTTTAACATATTTTTTGTGGAGGGAGTGGCCCACAAAGGCAGTAGTGACGAGGGCCCTTGGAAGTCATTCCATGGCCCTGCCCAGCACTCTGCAGGGAGGGGACACACTCTTATCAGTAAGGGTGTCTCATTGCAGCTCTGATTCTCAATGGAAGAAGAAGGAACTTTGTATTTTGAACCACTTCTCACCCCTGAGTGTTTCCTCCATGCCCACAGCACTAAGAAATCATGACAGAAGATCCCATACTGTTCTGTTCCCAGAGTTCTTTGTTTCCTATCTATTATCATTTATCTGTCTATGTGTCTGGCTCTCTTACTAGACCTCAAGCTCCTTCTTAGACTCTGCTTTCTGATCTTTGTACCCAAGCGCCTGGCACTTAATATATACAGGCTCAATAAATGTTTGCAAGTGAACAAATGATATCCTTTATTGCCTATTCTAGCCATTTATGGTTATAAATATCTCTGCCACCTGGGGTAGAAGGAGGAGGAGATATGATGAACATCAATAAGACACTGAGAATATAATAGTATTTTCCTAACTATAAGCAGAAACTTGAAGAAGGACTGGGGCCAGGCAGGAGGAATCGCTGTGACTCCTGGCTGGGCCACCATCCGGATTCTAGACCTCAGGCCCAGGGTTTCAGTTTGTCTTCTCTGTGGGACCTCCGTGACTCTTTGGCCAGTCAGAGGAGTTGGTTATCCAATGAGTGAGATTCAAGGGTGAGATGAGGTGGTTTTTCTAAGGCCTCAAATGTAAATTATTAGGTTTTTTTGTTTGTTTTTTCTGAAACACCATCACCCAGAAGTCTGTATTAAAATGCAAGTATTTTACCTCAGGGAGAGTAAAACAATAAAAAAAATTAATGTCTTAAATGCAATAGCAGAAGTTATTTTATCAGTTAATTATTACAGAGTAGTTAAGAGTGAGTAGGTAAATTTCATTGAGTACTTGGATGGAAGCTGAAAGACCTGGGAAAAGCCCAGACTGGGTGTGCTCTGGGGAGAGTTAAGTGCAGACCATGAGAAGAACTGGAGGAGGGGACTTAAGGCCTGATTTCCATTTTATCTGGGGTAGGGCCTTTCAGGAGAGCCTACCCTGGATGTAAGAGTTGAGGACCTCACCGCTGGTATGGTGAGTTTCCTGATACTTAGCTCAAATGATCATTTTTCCTTTTCTCTTACTCAATCCCAAGTACGTTTCAGAGAGAAAGGAATGGAAGAAAAGTCCATGCAAAAAGTGACCAGATTGGATGTTAAACCTGAATTCTAGGTTCTGGGGGTAAACAGATGAATAAGAAATGGTCCCTACCTTGGGGCAATTTGCAGTTCAGTGGGGAAGACACTATTTATTTGCAAAAGAATGTATGTAGAATGACATGGGGACCCTGAAGAAGGGAAACTGTACCATTCCCAGTAAATAAAAATTTGTTATTCTTGGCACAAAGCTGGAGTCAAAAAGAAAATGCATGTCTACTATATCATTTTCACATGTTAAGATGATAATATCTCCTAGTTGGATTAATAGCTACTAGTTAAATGATGAGAACAGAAGGATCAACACATACCCAATCTGCCAGTGTGTTGCTCATAAATGGCTCTTGGGAAGTTGTAAAATGTGTGTGCAATCATGTGTTAACACATTATTCTTTACAGGTTTATGGGGCGGTGGAGGGAAATATGCACAGTAACAAAACTATGTATGCTTCAAGGAAAAATTTATTTGTATTGCTGAATAATGTGTATACCCAATATGTACCTATGAACATGTGTATCAATTCATTATATATCATTGGGAGAATTTCTAGTCACACAAATAATAAAATGTATTTTAAAGTCCCCATAAAGTTATAATATTTGCTGAATTGACTTTGATCTTCCTGAGTCCCCAGCAGCTCCTGTTTAACTAGTTTATCACAGATCAAAATTATTCAAATGCATATGTCTGCATTTAGAAGGTACCAGAAACATCTCAGGAGCTGACTCAGAGCTAGTCTTCTCAGGACTAGCAGGCCAAGCAGGTGTCTACCATATTTTAATTTTTCTGAGACAAATGAAAAGTAAAAGATGACTTTCAGGTCACTGAAGTCTTCTAGAGAGTAGTTTTTTTGCTTCTTAGGCAAAGTACTGCATATTTCCCTCCCTGCCCTGATTATAGTTAAAATACAGCATTTAAAAGAAAATCAAATCCATAGAGCATTTAGAAAATGAAAAATTACATATATAAAAACCAATGGGATACATATAAAACCACACTGAATAAAATTCATGGTACTGAATACATTCTTCGTTATTTTTTTTTAATCTTGGAGTGTAATTGCTTCACACTACTCTGTTAATTTCTGTTGTACAACAAAGTGAATCAGCCATATGCATACATATATCCCCATATCCCCTCCCTCTTTAGCCTCGCTCCCACCCTCCCTATCCCACCTCTCTAGGTCACTGCAAAGCACTGAGCTGATCTCCCTGTGCTATGCTGCTGCTTCCCACTAGCTATCTATTTTACGTTCGGTAGTGTATATATGTCGATGCTACTCTCACTTTGCCCCAGCTTCCCCCTTCCCCCCTACCCCATGTCCTCAAGTCCATTCTCTATGTCTATGTCTTAATTCCTGCCCTGCCACTAGGTCCATCAGTCTAACATCAAAGATAAATGAATAAACCAATTAATTAAAGTTAGAAAACTATAGAAATGATCATAAATCCAAGAGCTTATTTTTGGAAAAATATAAAATAGAAAAAATTTTATTATACAAATCAAGAAAAATAAATTGAAAGAGATTCTGAAACATATATATAAATGCATTTAAAAATATATTCTATTTATTACATAAATATGTTAAGTCCACAGGAGAATGAAATCCTATGCTATTTACTTGCATTCTAGAAGGATTCCCAAAACATCTGTAGGAAAGATTATTACCTTCCCCACAGGCTACTTATCCAACACTTTGCAGATTTCAAAACATCTGAAAAATGTATTGAAGCTGTAGTTGGTATTTCTTTGATTTTGTTCTTAGCCTTGTTCCATTTACTTGTGTTCAATAAACTAAACTGTTAATTCATCCCAAGGAAGGTACAACAAAAAAGCTACCTTCCTAAAGGCCTTCTTTTCTCATCTCAGAAAATATCTATGAGGAAGATTTGAGGCTCTCATCAGAATGGCTTTACCCAAGCTGAATTTAATTAAGAGAGATAATTAAGTTTTGTGTCTCTGGCTGACAAATGCTAATACCCGGCAGTCGAAATGAGATTTCTAAAGAGAAAGATGAAATTATATTGGATTGTGTATTATTTCAGCTTTCTCATCTAAACCTGTTGAAAGAAGTGGACTGGCTTTGGAATGTACATAGGAGAAAGTAGTTCAGAATTGCTCCATTCTGGGCAGATAGCAACTGTGGTTGAGAGGACTGGAATGGTTGGGTTATAGAGCAGAGAGAGTTCAGGGCAAGGAAGGAACTGAGAAGATGCTGGTCCAGCCTTCAGTTAACAGATAAGGACACTACTCCCAGCAGCATGCAGTGAGGTAGCCAGGGGAGCACAATTGCAAAGAGGTGACTGGGGTAGCAGCCCAGGTTTTATAAGGTATCACTGCCACTGTGAGATTCCTAGAAGGGAAAAACGCAAGACTGCAGAGCACCAATTATTCACCAAGGGTGGTGCTCAGAGAAATTTGGCAGGTCTAAGATCTCACTGGGTTAGGTTGCACTGTGTCCCTAGTGCCACCCAACAGGGTCACCCTGTCACTCACATGCCTCTTTCTCTGCCAGGTCCACTGCAACAACATGTTTGCTAAAGGTGTGAAGATTTTTAAGGAGGTACAGTGCTACTTTCGCTCTGAAGCCAATGAATGGGAACCTAACGCTGTCTCCTTCCCCCTTGTCCTGGATGACGTCAACCCCAGTGCTCGGTTCGTCACGGTACCCCTCCACCACCGCATGGCCAGTGCCATCAAGTGCCAATACCATTTTGCTGACACCTGGATGATGTTCAGTGAGATCACCTTCCAATCAGGTTGGGAGCTTGGGGGCCCCTTAGGGAACTGGGAGCAGGGTGGTGAAGGATGAAGGCGGTGTCCAGAGCTTCTCACTGGCGGGTGTCTGAAAGGAGGACGGTTGTACATGTGGCTTCTCATGGGTAGATAGAGGGACTCCTTTCTGCGACTAGTGTGGTTGTGGAAGGGTAGGGATGAGGATGTGGAAGTGGACAGAATGTTTACTTGGCTCTCACACACATTTGTCTAAAAGAGATGTAAGATAAAGGATTAAAGAAAATGAGTACAATGTGTTAAAACCTTTATGTAAATCAAGCCAGTTAAGGGGAAGCACACCTAAACATTATTAAAATATTTAAATGAAGATGTCTAAATAAAAGTAAAGAGAACAATGAACCCCCATCCATCACCTAGCTTTACTAACCATTGATTTTTTTTGTCATGCTTGTTTCATTTATTCCTCCCTTTTTGGTACAGTATTTTGAAGCAAATCTGAGACATTATTTGATTTCACTACTAAAATTTTAGAATACACCTGAGAAAATAACATTACGTTCATAATAATGCCATTATAACATCCAACAAATTTCTTAGTAAATAATTCCTTAATATAATATAATAGCCAGTCCACATTCAAGTATCCCTGATTGTCTAATAGTGTCTTTACTACAGTTGGCTTGATTGAATTAGGATCCAACTAATTAGCCCCTCTTGGTGCATTTCCTTTATTATATTACTAGGTGGTATCTCTTTTAACCTAAAACAGTTTTTTAAAAAAATTCCATTCTGGTTTCGCTGATTACTTTCTGTGGTGTAATTTTACTGGAGCTTCTATCCTCTGTCATCCTGTAGACTAGTGGTTATATCTACAGGTGAATTTGATTCAAATTCAATATTCATTTTTGCCAAGGACTTTTCATGGATAGTGCTGTGTACTCTATGCTGAACCTCATCATGGGGATGTTATGTTAGAATCTCTTACTTTTAGTGACGCTAAGATTTATCTCTGGGCTCAGGTGGTTATCCTTTCATTGAAAAGTTCCCAATGAACTTTCTCCTTAGGTTTTATCCTCCATTGATGACCAGTGCTTAAATTATTTCATTAGGAGTTGCTAAATGGTGATTTTCTAATTCTTTTATTCCTTCTGCATTTATTAGCTGAATTTCTTCTGAATAGGAGAACTATTCCCCATATGCTTGTTAACCCTGAAATACAGTTCATGTTGGAAGGGCAGCATACATAATTTTTTCATCAATTTACAGAGTAATGGGTCAATGCTCTAGCAACCTTCAGTGGTATCTAATAGATTTTATTTTGGTTTTCATCCTCACTAACATTAAAGAGGACACATTTTTAGAGATGTGTTAAAAAAAAGGATTTTTTAAAAATTTACTTATTTGGTTGCTCTGGGTCTTAGTTGCAGCAGGCGGGCTCCTTAGTTGCAGCTTGCAGGCTTCTTAGTGGTGGCTCCCCAGCTCCTTGGTTGCAGTACATGTGTTCCTTAGTTGCGGCATGCGAACTCTTAGTTGCAGCATGCATGCGGGATCTAGTTCCCTGACCAGGGATTAAACCCAGGCCCCCTGCATTGGGAGTGCGGAGTCTCATCCACTGTGCCCCAGGGAAGTTCCCTCTCTGAGGATTTAAATCTTATGACAGGATTCTTTACCTGACTTAGAGAAATATTCATCTCTTATTCAAAATAGAAGTCACTAAGTATCATATATGTACAGTTGACCCGTGAACAACATGGGTTTGAACTGCATGGGTCTATCTATATATGGAATTTTTCCCATAGTAAATACTACAATACTACACGATCCACAGTTGGTTGAATCCATGGATGCAGAACCTTGGATATGGAAGAACCATGTATATGGAGGGCTGATTTTAAGTTATATGCAGATTTTTCACTGCGCAGAGTACTCAGTGCCCCTAACCTGCACATTGTTCAAGGGTCAATGGTACATCTCAAAGAGGAATATAATTACTTAATTCAATACAGTTTCTTCCTGAGAATCTCTTCTTTTTTATTCTACTGACCAGAGTCCTTTTAGATACTGTCTTGAATCTCAGTCTTAAGGGTCTGACTTTACAGCACTTATCTGATTGTTCCTTGTATATCTCCTTCACTGTTACTTCCTCTTTATACCATATACTACTTACAATGAACATGTGTGCATGCATGCATAAAACATTATTGAGCATCTACTATGTACCATGCACTGTCTTAGTTATTAGGTTACAATGACAAATAAGACAATGTCCTTGGCCTAAAGGTGCCCAATATTTCATAGAAGATGGATGAGTAAACTTAAAATATGAGACACTGTGGTATGTACTAAATGATATAGACACTGGGTACTACGGAGCCAAAGAAGAAGTAAATCCAAATCAGACTGAGGCAGGAGTATATTATTTGGAGTAGGGTGGGCTACTGTAACAAAAACTCCAATAACTTATTATTGCTGACTAATTATTATTTATTATTACTGATAGTCTTTGCATATTCTAATTCTTGACCCCCTTGATTAGACAAGTCAGAGGGAAAATTTAGTTACCAACATCAATCTGTCAAATAAACTTTTGGGAGCTAGTCCTAGAAGCTTCAACATCACTGTAAATGATACTCTAATTTATTTCTAAGGAAGAAGGCTTAATTTATAAATTAAAGAGCTAGGACTATGAGGCACAGTGAAAACTCTTTTGTAAAACACCGTAATTTCCTTGAAGGGAAATCACATCTTAACCCTATGTCTGTCCTATGTCTACTTACCCATTGTATTCTCTCTACATTTTGTTGAATTTGGATCTCACTTCCTATGCATGATTTATGATAATGTGTGGTCACAGCCCTCTGATCACTCTCTTTAACTTTTTTGTACCATGACACTTAGTAGGTAATAATTGAAACAAAATTTTTACAAAAGAAAAGTTGCCCTTACTATTTAGATGAATGGCGATATTTTTTACTTAATATATTATATGATTTCATTTCTAAGAAAGGCTTTTAGCAACACAGTAAATCAATTTCACAAAGTGCTAGCTTACAACCTGCCTTCAGAAAAACCACTACCGAGCTGTCTTCTCCCCAGCTCTGACTCACCCTTGTTTTGTGACAGATGCTGCTATGTACAACAACTCTGGAGCCCTGCCCACATCGCCTGTGGCACCCACAACCTATGGTATGTATGCTTCCTGGTTATAAAAATTAAGTTGAAGGGACCTCCTGGAGGATGAAGAAGGGTGGAGATTTGCAAAGGCTTGACTGTGTAGCAGGCTTGATACCAGGTGGCTTTCAATGAAGAGTATCTCTGGAAAGATAAGACAGACCACCTCCAAAGTTAAAGGCCCAACCTCACTCTCTTCCCTGCTGGTCCATGTGATTCTTCTGCTGAGGCAGAGTCTGGAGCTGTTCCAACTGCTTCTTAGAAGTTTGGGAAGCTTGGAGCAAAAACAGGGAAAGGGATATTTCTAGGTGAGACCCATTGTAGGGATCTCAATGAATGAATGGAACAAAAAGCTAGTCTCTCCAATTGGAGAGAAATATGGAAAAGTGTATGCATTGCTTCAAACAGTCACTGGCTGTATAAGTCAGCAATCTGGGAAACACGTGATCAAGTGTCTCCAAAGAGGACTCTCAGCTGCCTTGGCATGTCTCAATGAAGAGTGAAACTGATTCTTCACCTGTTTTTCATGAGGTGTGATTAGGGGCCATGGTATAAAGGGAGCAAAATTTTGGGAGGAATGGAAAACCTCTCCATTATCCAGTCTAATACATGAGGAAGAGGAAGCTACTGTCCCATGGATGAGGACTGTAGGATATAGGAGCACAGTAATACAAGAGTAGCAAGACCAAGTGTTAAGTGGCATCTTGTGGAATTATCCTGAAGGAATAGGTTCTGCCTTCTTTTCTCTAGTCCAAGCCTTTATGCTTTTCCTTGCCCCTTGAGATGATAACATTCTTCGTCCTTCTTTTCCTGGTTACAGATCCAATGCTTAAGGTTGATGACAGCAACACTAGAATCCTGATTGGCTGCTTAGTGGCCATAATCTTCATCCTCCTGGCTATCATTGTCATCATCCTCTGGAGGCAGTTCTGGCAGAAAATGCTGGAGAAGGTGAGGAAGTGCAGGACAATCAGGGGGTAGGAAGCTGCTCCATCCTTTCCTGTGCTGCTTCATTAATATCCAAGCCAAGTTTCTCACAATTCTATTCCTACTTCTTTTTGTACTTGAAAGTTATGGTTGGGGAGGACCTGCGAGTCCAGTGGTTAGGACTCTGTGCTTCCACTGCAGGGGGCACATGCTTCCCCCATGGATGGGGAACTAAGATCCTGCATGCCACGTGGTACGGCCCCCAAAAAAGAAAGTTATGGTTATGCATCCTTCTGAGTGCCTCCTCAGATTCTTTTAGTCTAGGCCAAATGATCTATATAATTTATTACATTTGTCTAACACTTTACAGTCTGCAAAGACTTTTTCCTTGATTTTACTTGAACCTCATTGAATAATTGTGAGTTGGGCAGAGTTGTTATATTTAACTGCTTTGCTCATGAGAAAATGTGATGTGCTCAAGGTCATACAGTTAATATCCTGCTTTCTATGCTTGTTCTAATTGTCAGTCTTGAAATATGTTGACTTCTTTTCTTCTAAAATATATACCTTTCACCACGGATGGAATATCTATGACTTTTCTTGGTGTCTTAGACCAGATAGCAATTCTGGGCACTGCTGCTAAATGTGTGATACTCTTGGGGTTTGCTGATGATAAAGTGTTTCTACCTTTAGTCATGGACATTGTTCCTGGTCAATGAGCTCAAATGGATGTGGACTGTGAGAGATCATAGATACTCTGGGCTGTGAGGCTTTGAGGTGCCCATTGAGGGCAGGGAACAGGAGGGAGGGTATAGGCTGATTGTGTTTATAGACTAAGTATTTGGGGATGGGATCTCAGAGGAGACCAGTGCCTATGTAGAGTACATACCAGAAGAGGGGAAAGGGCACTGTGAGAATGGACTGGAACCTTCTGAACGCTTTGTGAGTAGGACAAGAGGAAGAGGCTGAAATCAGAGAAGTGAGAGGAATGACCCAGACAAGTAGCATGCAATTCCTTCTGATCTGTTACACATTCAAGTTCTGAGATGATTGAGGTTTATTTTAAGGACTTTAGTCAGGAATATTCACAGAAGAGAGGGTCTCTTTGCTTCC
This sequence comes from Mesoplodon bidens, assembly GCF_964165515.1. NCBI lineage: Eukaryota > Metazoa > Chordata > Mammalia > Artiodactyla > Ziphiidae > Mesoplodon > Mesoplodon bidens. The sequence continues at coordinate 66,968,431 of NC_138177.1, read as the reverse complement.
CACAGAGACTTCTAACATTAGTCTAAAAATTAAATTAAAGCTTTCAATCCATAAATAGTGACTGAAGGCTGAAAGGCAGAATCCACAGAGAGCTCACTCAGTGGCATGATGAGGCAACATCAAAACCTTTTGTCTTTTAGAATGCTAGAACACACTTGGTATCTAAATTCCACGATGTGGGGTAGCAAAGAGTGGTGGTGGTAGCAGCTGATGGTCTGACGGTTCATTGGACAGCTTGAAGCTGTGTTCTTACTGAACAGTCTGTTATGACTGCATTTTAGTTGAGGGGGGAGAGTCTGTGTTCTCTTCCCTGTGAGCTATTTTTCTCTTTATTTGAGCCAGAATTTACCACTCTTTGAGTCTTTCTTCTGAGTCCCACTGGAATATATTCATGGGCTGGGAGAAGAATTTTGGATTGGAGACTCTCCAGGTAAAAGGGAGAATAAAAATTTTGCCCTTGAATATTTAACTTGGTCCTTCAAGAAATTCTTTCTGTCCCTGTACATCCTGAGTAAGATAACTCAAGATGATCTGGAGTGACACAGGATTGCTTCTGGGGGAAAGAATTTTTTTGTAGAAGACCCTTAAGCATACCTATGTATTCCAAATACATTGCTCAAAATAGCCTTATGCTGTAGTATTATCTGCAGGATACTTAGAGTGGTGTCCTCAGAACTTTCTCTTTGAGAGAGTCAACCGATATTTATTGAGTACCTACTATGTGCTGGGCTCCATGCTCAGTATTGAGGATATTACTGCAACAAAGGAACTCTCAGTCTCGGGTATGGAGCAGACATCTAAGTTTCTCCACTGAGCACCCAAAGTGTGTTTGTTGGAGTAGAACGTTTCATGTGTTTAAATCCAAATTGTCACATATACTTAGATTATGAGATTTTCCTTTTGAAGGAGCAGGCAGGTCATATTAAATAGAATGACGGAACAATTAGCTGTTTTATTCTTCTTATTCCCGTGTTAGGTATAATTCATGTTAGTATCCCTAGCACCTAGGGCTTTCCTTTCTTATTTTGTAGCCATTTTATTTTTGGTTAGTAAAAATGCGGGGTCAAGGGGGTATTACCCTAATCTACAATGCCAGAGTGGTCAGGTGAACTACAGAGTCGTCATGTTACAGCACATTTTTTGCGTTAAAGAGCATTTTAATTTATGCCTACACAAAATCAATCAGTTGAGTGGTGTCAGGAAAACCCATTATTTAGCAGAACATTGAAAACTGTAAGACTGAGAAATTCTTTGATTGGCTACTGATAGGTTCTAATGGTGTCACGTGAAAAAGGCTTGTAAGTGTTTCAATGGAAGTTAATTAATGTTGGCAGTGCAGAAATTTGGAAGTCAAATTCTGCCTTGAAGAAATGAAAGATGATTCTGAGTTTCTACAACACAGGCACTTGTGGAACCAGACTGAACCCCTGTCACTTGCATTGATTCTGGAGTTTGAGTATTAAAGAGTTATTTCATCTGAGTGGAAGAGCTGGGTTTAAGAAGAGGAAGGAGTGATGATCCCTTTTGTGTCAACATGCCTTTCTCCCCTGTCCTTCTCTTTCAGGCTTCCCGGAGGATGCTGGATGATGAAATGACAGTCAGCCTTTCCCTGCCAAGCGAGTCCAGTATGTTCAACAATAACCGCTCCTCATCGCCAAGCGAGCAGGAGTCCAACTCCACTTATGATCGCATCTTTCCCCTTCGCCCTGACTACCAGGAGCCGTCCAGGCTGATACGGAAACTCCCAGAATTTGCTCCAGGGGAGGAAGAATCAGGTGAGGATGAAACAGTGAGCAGAAAATTGAGGGACAAGATTTATAAAGGTGTGACACTATTGCTCCTACTCAACCAAGTCTAATTTTAGCCTAGAGAAGTCCACCTTCTCCTGGGAAGTCCACTCTTTCTTTCTAGATTTGGTCTACTGCTGCTCCTAATTGAATCTGGACATCTCTCCTTTTCTACTGCACGTAGCAGATGTTTGGAGGGACCCACATGTCAGAAGAAGATTAATAAATAAAATACGTTACTAAGGTGTTAACACCAGAAGAACCTAAACAGTCCAACTAGTCCAACCTTCTCATTTTTCATAGGAGGAAAGTGAGAAGGCCCAGATAAGGTACTCACCCAACATCAAACACCAATAGGGGTAAATTCAGGACTAGAATTTCACTTGGAGAAAAAACAACGAAGCTAAAGAGATCCTAGAATTCCCAGGTTTTAGTCACCTAGATAATTGAGTTACTTAACTTTTGTTCATTTCTCTTTGGTGAAAATTTACTTGACTAATACAAGATTTTATTACGAGAGCAAATATTTCTTGTCTTTTCTCAATAAAGTGTTGTTTTGGTAAAACAGTGCCAATTGATTCACATTCCAGTGTCTTTTAAAAAGGGCTGCAGAGTGACATCAGAGGGGATGCTGGGGTCATTGCTGAGGCTCAGAGCAGCTTTTCTGTCCATAATGTCAGCATCTGAGGAATGACCCCAGTCAGTGGAAGAGGACTGATGGTGTTCAGGGGAGAGCTGATTGGAGAAGTAGCTGGACTAACCATGAGAGCAGAGGCTTTTCAAGGGAGTCCTTCCAAAGGAAGAAAGGAAACTAATGTGTATTTACCACTCAGTGGAAAGCAAACATTGAAGGAGCGTATTGAACTACGGGAATTTTACAGAGACAGCAAGAATAGGGATGTAATTTATTTCCTAGGCTGAACCAAAGTGATCTACCTACTTTCTGAAGTCTAAAAATCCCCCGTCATGTTTTAATATTTTTTAAAGTTAGGATGTGTCTTAAGCTAGATCATATACATTTAATCACAGTTTTTAATCCCTGAAATGGGTTAATAAAATCAGTGATTATATCTTAAAATTAAGGAAATATGCCATTAAATCCTAAAACTTTAATACTCCTACCCTAACTAGTAGAGTGAGCCTTCCTGGCGCTTCACCACAATTCCACAAGATTAACCAAGGAGGTTATTTTTTATTTTTATTTTTTTTAAAGAAGATGTTGGGGTAGGAGTTTATTAATTAATTAATTTATTTTTGCTGTGTTGGGTCTTCGTTTCTGTGCGAGGGCTTTCTCTAGTTGTGGCAAGCGGGGGCCACTCTTCATCGCGGTGCGCGGGCCTGTCACTATCGCGGTGTCTCTTGTTTTGGAGCATGGGCTTTAGACGCGCAGGCTCAGTAGTTGTGGCTCACGGGCCCAGTTGCTCCGCGGCATGTGGGATCTTCCTGGACCGGGGCATGAACCCGTGTCCCCTGCATCGGCAGGCAGATTCTCAACCACTATGCCACCAGGGAAGCCCCAAGGAGGTTATTAATGATTACGCAGTTATGAGGAGAAGATAAGAGATAAAATGGTGCCTACATTCTGGAGGCCCCAAGAAAGAATCTCCAGAGGAATCATTCTCCAAGTAAGAATGTCATGGTGTAGGTTAGGCTGTCTTGGGGGCATGTTTTAGCTCTCCTCTCAGATTTCCTTTCTTGAAGATATCTCCAAAGAGGCCCCTTGGAATGAGACTCATTGTCCTTGTCTTCGCAGGCTGCAGTGGCATTGTGAAGCCAGTCCAGCCCAGTGGGCCTGAGGGTGTGCCCCACTATGCAGAGGCTGACATTGTGAACCTCCAGGGGGTGACTGGAGGCAACACCTACTCCGTGCCTGCCATTACCATGGACCTGCTCTCGGGGAAAGATGTGGCTGTGGAAGAGTTCCCCAGGAAACTCTTAACTTTCAAGGAGAAGCTGGGAGAAGGCCAGTTTGGGGAGGTGAGCTGATTCTTTGAGTGGGGCCTCCAGTCCTTGGTAGTTCAAAGGAAGTGGTTGAATAAAAATGGTCAGTAGAGCAAACTGTCCCATCCAAAGTGGATTCACACCAAATGTCTCCTCCACTTGTCTCTCCTTGCATTGTTCTCTAGAAGACTAGTATTGGTCAGCCTCATCTTTGTCAAACAGCTGTGGAAATCCTGGGAATTCTGATTTCTATATAAGAGTTTTTAAAGCAGGAAAGTCACTAGACTTAGATATTCTGAAAAACATTCAATATTTTCCAAAATTTTTACAACAGGTTACAAAGGGTGGGGACCCATAAGATGTGATCATCTTTTATAAACTGTCCAAGAACATCCTGCTATTGGATAGCCACTTTGTTTTTTCCCTTTTAATTGGAGTTACATGTAAAATGGTCAAAAACAACCTCACCCCTGCCTTTGGTCCCAGAACCAGCCACTAGGGAATGAATCACTAACCAAGATAAGGAGGAACACACTTCTCAATTGCCCTCAGAGTGATGCATGTAATATTTGACTTTTCACTCTTACATCAGTTACATGAGCCTTCTGAGAATTCAAAGCAATGATTTAAGTGGCAACAGAAGGTCTTCAAAACCACCATCTAAATTCCAAATGTAATTTGGTTTCATAAGAATATGTTATTGGTTTCCAGCATGGGTGGCATGCTTTAACCTTGCATAGGTTTGGTGGTGGTGGAGGTAGAAGGGTCCACGGCATCTGTTTGTGGTGTTATATACACTCATTCTGTCTCCTGGGTTGAAAACACAGGCTTGTTATACAGTTACTAATGCCTAGAGGTTCCTGATGATGCTAATCCCATACTAAGGGCTTACCTTAGAGAAGAAATTGCCTAATGTTTTGCACGATCCCATAACTAAACTTCCTTGAATCAAAGTTCAAGTATTTATACCGAATGACATTTTATAGTGGGCTATGCTGTAATAAAATACCATGTTATAGATTCATTCACATATTTAATGTTCCAATCAATGTATTTCTTTTATAAAGCAGTAACATATCACATTAGCTGGGTACCTTACCATTTTCTTAAATCAGTTATTTGAGTCAAAGATGTGTTGCACGTATCTTCTTACTGGTCTTTTTGATTATTTTGCCTGAGTTGTAAGAGTTAGTTTATCTCCAGGAAATGCCCAGCAAGAGTACTGAGACATCTTCAGGAGAAATGATGATGCTGAGACTAGATGACTTTTGTCTAGGTTCATCTCTGTGAAGTGGAGGGAATGGAAAAATTCAAAGACAAAGATTTTGCCCTAGATGTCAGTGCCAACCAGCCTGTCCTGGTGGCCGTGAAAATGCTCCGAGCAGATGCCAACAAGAATGCCAGGTCTGTGGTCTGCATTTTAAATTTTCCTTTATGTGTTTCATCTTCAGGATCAGGAACCCTCCTGGAAACTTCTGAGCAATTTGTTTCTTTTGAGATGGGAAGGTCTATGAGCTACCTCACATTTCCATTGTTGTGCTTTATTTTTCTGGTGGGTCAGTAGTCCTCAGCTTCATTCTCATCTCTCTCAAAAACAAATGTACATTTTCTGTTGGATATGCTACACATTTACTTCCTAACCCCCTTTGCACAGCACTGTACACCCCAACATACACTAAAGACTGAATACGTACCTCTTCAATCATTAGACACAGACGCACGCCTGAATGTCATTACCTCCCCTTGCAGACTTTTCACAATCACACACATCTTTCTTGCTAAGTTTCTCCCATTCTCCTTTTTCCCCCACATCTCTATTTACTTTCTCATCCCCTTTTTTCTCTTTTATGCTCCTTTTCTTCTATGTCCAGCAACCCCCCAAATGAGAAGCTACCTCTACTTGGAAAAGTATCCATGGACCTCAAAGCAAAAGGATCCACAGTCCTTTAGCAGTTTTCCAAACTGGCTAATAATCTCTTGGATCCTTTACTACATAAATTGCAGTTTCCAGCCACACTCCGTTGTCTGACAGCCTTTCCATTACAGTAATGGTGAGTTAATCCTCACCCAGAGAGGCATGCTGGTTGAAAGCTGGTTGTATGTGTCTCAGAGAAATCTGCACATCTGGGTAACATATGTATTTCCCCATTTGTGTTGGTTTGATGTGTCTCACTGATATTCAAATTTATAGAAAGTTTATGATCCCTATTCCATAAATTATCATAAATTCCAAGAATGGTGTTAGGGTTTTATTAAAAGTCTTGCAATTGACAGGATATAGCATGAAGAAGAAAGAAAGGCAAGGGAACAGAACTGTGGAGGTTTTGGAATTTTAACTGCGAGAATTTCAATCTTAAGGATACTAGTATGAGTGAAAAGGGACATCCTCTGGGTCCCATAGAGAGATAGAATATTCCTGATATTAATCTTAGCATGTGATTGGAGAAGGTGGCAAGATGAAAGAAAAAAAACTATGGGATGTGACAAAGCCTTTGCCCATTATTTTTTTTGGGTGACGTTGGGTGTCCCACCTGTGCCCACTCCAATTTAGCAATGATGGATGGCTTAGGCTCTGAGCTCTCCCAAGCCATGGACCCCCCGCCAGGTTTGAGATTGAAGGGGCAATGAAAGAGGAGAGGTGTTGTGTCAGGACCACACTGATTTCAAGGAGTTTATATTGACATAGTATGACTTCCAGTCCAGGATTCCTAGGAAACTCACAGGAGACTTATAACAGGTCTGCTTCAATAGTTTTGAGAATGTGGGCTAGTGGCCTCAGTAGCCTAAATATTGCTACTTGGAAGGTTATAGCCCACTTTGTGACTCAAGGGTGGTTGTCACCATCTATTCAAAAAGTTATTAGTTTCGGCCAAGTGAGTACCTCTTTTGAAATGATGCTGCATTACCACCGTGAACTTTAAATAGCTGTTTTGAACAGGCTACTAAATATGTGTTGTGACTGACTGCTGGTGCACCCTGCATTAAAAGAAACCAGTATGAGAAAATAAAAAAATTATCAGATTAAACCAGAGGGTGGTTATTCACTTTATAAAAAGTGCCTTCACTTTACTTATAGAGTGACTCCACGGCTTTTTGTTTGTTTTTCTTTTTTGGGGGTTGCTGCATTGGGTCTTTGTTGCTGCATGTGGGCTTTCTCTAGTTGCGGCGAGCAGGGTCTACTCTTCGCTGCAGTGAGTGTGCTTTTTGTTGTGCTGGCTTCTCTTGTTGTGGAGCATGGGCTCTAGAGCGCAGGCTTCAGTAGTTGTGTCACACAGGCTCAGTAGTTGTGACTTGTGAGCTCTAGAACCCAGGCTTCAGTAGTTGTGGCTCACAGGCTTAGTTGCTCCGCAGCATGCGGGATCTTCCCAGACCAGGGTTCGAACCCGTGTCCTCTGCGTTCGCAGGCAGATTCTTAACCACTGCTCCACCAGGGAAGTCCCTCCATGGCTTTTAAAAAAGGTAAAGACCCCAGTGCAGTTAAGATATGACTTTCAGTTGAAGGTTTTATTTTTAAGACTAGTTTTTAGCAACATATATTTGATTTAGCAAATATTAATCACTATCTGTGTGGCAGGCCTTCTGTTGGATAATAGGGATGCAAATGTGAATGTCATGGTCCATGTTTCCCCCACCAAATTATAGTTGAATAAGGGTGCATCGCATTCCAGGATGAGTAGAATGAGACAGTTTCCAGGTACCAAGTTCTCTGTTCTCTCAAAGGTTATCCAAAGGGAAACAAGACTCAGTATAATGGTTAGGACTAGATTTTGCTGTGTCTTCTTTCCCCTCTTGATTCTAACTCTGGCAACCTCTGGGTTTATCTATGTCTCTGTCCTCCAAAGGAATGATTTTCTTAAGGAGATAAAGATCATGTCCCGGCTCAAGGACCCAAACATCATCCGTCTCTTAGCTGTGTGTATCACTGACGATCCTCTCTGCATGATCACTGAGTACATGGAGAATGGAGATCTCAATCAGTTCCTTTCCCGCCATGAACCCCCCAGTTCTTCCTTCAGCAACGTACCCACTGTCAGGTAAATACGCCGGGTCCTCTGTCTCTTCTCTGTGTTCATGAGACTAATCTGGGATCTGAAGTGGGGAGCAGTGAGCCTTAAACTTCATCATTGTTCTGGAATGGTTGGGGAGGTTAGTATGCAGGGAATAATAAAGCAGCTGCCCTTTAGGGGAAAGCAAAGAGATTCATAAAGAATAGAGAAGGGATATTGAGGTTGGAACCCTAGTTTGTTGGTACCAACTATAGGGTGTGTACCTTTCACAGCTTCCTCTTTCCAGAGGCTACTTTCTCTCTTCCTTTATATTTCCTCAGTTATGTCAACCTGAAGTTTATGGCTACCCAGATTGCATCTGGCATGAAGTACCTTTCCTCACTTAATTTTGTTCATCGAGATCTGGCCACACGAAACTGCTTAGTGGGTAAGAACTATACCATCAAGATAGCTGACTTTGGAATGAGCAGAAACCTGTACAGTGGTGACTACTACCGAATCCAGGGCCGGGCAGTGCTCCCGATCCGCTGGATGTCTTGGGAGAGCATCTTGCTGGTGAGTTTCCTGTGTTTTTGAGCTCTGCCCTAGCAAGTGGCATGTAGGTAGATGCAGATGGCATGTAGGGGTGCACCTGAGACAGCAGGAGGCAGACAATAAATAGACTTTGATATTTTCTCTGACTTGAGATGATTTACTTTGTGTACTAATTATTATTTTTAACACTTGCCTGTTTCTGCTGATAAAATATAACATGCTTACTGTAGAAAGTTTGGAGGAAAAGGTTAAAAATATACCCATAATGAGAAGAGATTCAGTACCATTTTTTTAATCTCTACCCTTTCCACCTACTGACTGATCTTAATTAATTTAGAGTATTAAAATCTTGTCAGTTAAATAACTGTTATCCACACAAAATATTTTTCTTCTGTATTAATTTCATAACCATGTTTCTAATTAATTATTTAGATTGATCTCTATATTTGTATTTTAATGATTTTCACCATTTACTTTTTAAGGTCCTCATTCTTTGCTTTATAATTTTTATCCAGCTTTTGATATTCTGGACCACAGGTGAATAAGTTTTTTCCAAATACCTCTTAGAAATATATCTTCTGACCATGCATATTTGCGACAATTTACTGTTGATTTTATACCACTTAGCTGACTTATAGAATTATTAGACTTTAAACTTTTACTTCCTACAATGCTGTGTATGTGTAATTTTGTCTTTTGTCATTTAATATTACAGAGAAAAGCCTTATAGCAATCTAGTTTTGTTAATTTATTATTAATCTGTTTGTTTCTTGTTCATATCTTATAGGGTTCATAATTAATGTTGAAATAAGAAATGTATAGTTATCCCCTTCCTCTCACCAAGATGACCACTATTAATATTAATATTTTAGTGTATTTCCTTTGAGGATTTTTTCTATACATGTATTTCTCTGAATATATGTATTATATATATAATTATTTTACGCATTGGGATGATACTATGCACATACAATTCTCTCTCACTGGCAGTAAATATTCTTCAAAAACATGATTTTAATTGCTGCATAATATTCTATTGTGTGGATATATCCTATAATTTAATTATGTCACTATAATTTGATACTTAAGTACTTTCCAATTTCCTTTGATTATAAATGATGCTGTGATATATACCATTTTATGTAAATCCTTATAAAGATCTTTATCATCTATATAGATGAATCACATATTTTACTCATTTCTAATGTGATTATTAAGCTTTGTTCCCTTTAAAGGTATTGTGTGGTGTTGTAAAGGATTATTAGACCAAGATTCAGAGGGTTTTGGTCCAAATCTCAGTTTTTCCATTATTAATGGTCTTGTTAACCAGGAAATTTTAGTAAACCTCTCGTCTCAGTTTTCTGATCTGAAAAATAAGGATAAATAATATCATCTATATCAGCACTGTATTTATTGAATAGAACATATGCAAGTATTTAATACATGCTGATTGCATCTGAATCTCATTGCTGTCACTCGTTAGTCTATCCTTCAAGACTGTGACGATTAACGAACGAGTTAAACAAGTACTCCGGGCACTTACACTAGATTTCCGTATCTCTCACATAGAAACAATTGCTTCCCATTCTAATTTTGCTTTTCCCCTGGGCATTTCTCCAAGGCTACCCTAGATCCTAGAGTTTGACCTTCTAACATGCACTGGGAGAGTCAGATAGCTTACGGCTGCGTCCTTTTCAGCCCTTGGATCTCATCTCTAAGAGAAGTAGACCTCAGCAGAAATCCTGAGGGTGAGAAAAGGGCCTGTAGCTTGGCATTGAAACAACTTCCTATTGTTGTTTCCAGATCGCCCATGAGTATATTGGCAGTCCCAGTATTCCTTGCCCTGGGTTGTAAAAGTGGCAAAACTCCAGATTATGAAAACCTAATCAGCTCTTGTTGTGCACAGATTATTCTTTTTCTTATTTAAACAGGGCAAATTCACCACAGCAAGTGATGTGTGGGCCTTCGGGGTGACTCTGTGGGAGACCTTCACCTTTTGCCAGGAACAGCCCTATTCCCAGCTGTCAGATGAACAGGTCATCGAGAATACTGGAGAGTTCTTCCGAGACCAAGGGAGGCAGGTGAGAACTGTTGGGGGTGGAGAGATGTGGCCTTGGGTGCTCTTGAAGGAGAGAGAAAGAAAAGTTCTGACTTAACAGGATAGGTCTGAGCTGGAAAATGGGCTACCTGGATTATTGTTGTTTGTCTCTAATTATCCAGCTAATGTAAAAGACCAAGAGCTTTTGTCACTAATTATCCAGGTGATGTGAGAGACCAAGGTCCTCCCTAGGCATCCATACACTCTGCTTTATCCATGTACCAACCTGTTGGTCATTGGAGAACATGAGGGGTCCCCTCAGGCTGCTCCCCAACTCAAAGATACCAGAAAATAAAATCCTATCTCTCATGTTTGATCTATTTCCTGGTCTAGGCTCTATGGTTTGTCTTCCTGGTTGAGAAACATAGAAACAAAAACGTAAGCTTAAAAGTGAATAAGGGATTTATTAGCATTCGTTAAAAACTTGGTTTGGACTATCTAGAAATATTTCTCGACTTACATGTCCAGAGACCTTCAGGTACATCCTGGCCTTGCTGTTCTTGGAAGGCACCTCTGGGCCCAGGTGCTGTGGCATTTCAGGACTCAGAAAAGCTGGGCTTCTTAGCTTACAAGGGCCCCAATTCCTAGTTAAGATACTACAAGATTCCTTGGATGACTCAGTGTTTAAAGTTCCTATGAGACATGGGATTGAAAGCTCGTTGGTGGTGGGAGCACTGAGCCCCCAGAGTGGCCTGGCTACAGCACACACTTGGAGTGTGGCATCTCAGGCAGGAAGATGATAACAGTTGAGGAGAGGGAGAAGGCTCTTGCAGAAGATTAAAAGTAGATCCTCTGTGGCTTAAATGGATCAAAGCAAGCAAAAGATAAGGGAATGACTAGAGATTGTACAATATGTAGCTTAAAAATAGGAAGGAGGGGTCCTAGAATTTTATCTTGATACTCTGCAGATATTTTGGTAGCAGGAGATCTAAATTATCTATCTCGGTTATGAGGTAATTGCCTTCTTACCTTGGCAAAGGGCAGATTTACTCCGGTGTGCATGAGATAAGAGAGTAGAAAAAGGAAAAATGTTTTTTCTCCTGGACTAGTAGCACATCGTGGCCACCTGGTTGACCTACTAGATTCTTGTGGCCAATTAAAGGTGGTGCATTCAATTAGAAAGTGTAATTTTATTATCATAATGATTCTAACTTGAGTACATCCTAGAATTATAGGCAAAGGGAGGAATATTTTAAACCTTTCAGTTTCCCTCATCTTATTATTCAGTGATTGAAATCCCACATAGAAAAAACAAATTTTACACGAGGGAAAATTGAACTATCAAACATTCAGGCAAGAAAGGCATGCTTCCCCTCCCCCCACTTTATGTCCACTGTCTGCTTTGCATTTGAATAATAAAGTCAAATATTTGACTGAAGCCAAGACCAAAGCCAAATATTACCATTATATGCTGAGTAAGCTTCTCATCTATAAGTTTAAATTTTTGATAAAAGTTTATTTAATTTAACATATGAACTTACTAAACATAATTTATTAAATTTGCATTTTATTACAATTTACAAAATTTAGTTACTTTAAATTTTATTAAAATTTCAGTATTTAAATTTTAAAAGTTTGACATTAGAATTAAGGACAGTAATTTCTCAACACTGTCAGCTGCTAGATGGATTTTATGGTCTCTAGACTACACATGTGTGATCTAATTTGTTTTCAAATGGCACAATGTCACCAACTTGTTGAACATAGCAGATATAATGCAGAAGAAAACTTTTCAGTAGCACAAATTCTAGAAAGAATCTTATACTTAGGGCTCACAGCTTAAGCAAATCTTAAATCTTTTGTATTCAATTGGAAGGCTATAACAATAATTTCAATAATTTAAAAATGTATTTGACATTTTTGTTTTCAACTTATTTTTACAAACTGTAAAGAATTCTCAGATAGCACTTTTCTTAAAAGCTCATGGTCTAAATGGAATTAAATAATTAAAAATTGGGACTTCCCTGGTGGTGCAATGGTTAAGAATCTGCCTGCCAGTGCAGGGGACACAAGTTCATGCTCTGGTCTGGGAAGATCCCACATGCCACGGAGCAACTAAGCCCGTGCGCCACATCTACTGAGCCTGTGCTCTAGAGCCCGCGAGCTACAACTACTGAAGCCTGCACACCTAGAGCCCATGCTCCGCAACAAGAGAAGCCACCACAATGAGAAGCCCATGCACCACAATGAAGAGTAGACCCCATTTGCCACTAGAGAAAAGCCCATGCACAGCAACGAAGACCCAATGCAGCCAAAAATAAATGAATGAATGACTGGATAAATAAATAAAGTTTAAATTTTAAAAAATGAATGCTCATAACCATCATACGATATCATCTCACAACTTTAGAGTGGCTGTTATCAAAAAGATAAGAAACAACAAGTGCTAGTGAGGATGTGGAGAAAAGGGAACCCTCGTGCACTTTTGGTGGGAATGTAAATTGGTACAGCCTCTGTGGAAAACAGTGTGGAGGTTCCAAAAAAAATTAAAGATAGAGCTACGTTATGATCCTATGATGCATGACATAAGCTGGTGTTGGTGTGGGAGAAGGCAAGATGGAAATAGTTAATGATTTACCAGCTGCAAATGTTGGACCCATATTTCAAAGAGCTTGAGAAATTTAGGTTTGCTTCGAGAATATGTCAATATACCAAGGTGTTAAAAAACATAGGTAAGGAAATGACAGCAATAGATTACAGGCAAGCAGGAGATGACCTGGAGTCAATAGAGTGGCATCTTGCTGGTGGAAGCAGTCGGTAACTGGTGCTTTGGGAGTAGAGCCAAATACAACTCTAGGCTGGAATTCAGGACAGGGCTGTAGAGGGGGTAAATGTACAAATATTGGTGAATAATGTAAAGAAGAAATCCAATCTTCTCTCCCTGGGCCAGTACAGGAGAGAGGGAGCACAGAGAAGGTTATGGTTAGGAGCTACATGGATATATCCCACATCTCAGTGACTAGGATTTTATTCCAATAAAGGAGCTGAGGCAACTAATATACTTTCTGCCCTTGCCGTGATTGGCTCAATCAGAATAAACCTCACTGTGGCTAGGTTATAAATAGAGGATTTGGTGTTCTAATCACTTGCTTTCCAGTCTAAGATGTCTTCTTGCTTCAGTTTCGTCTTTTGCATGATGGTAGGGACCACAGGATGGCCCATCAGGAAATTCTGTTCCAGAGAACTGGAAAAGACAAAAGGAATGGAAAAGGGACTGATGGGATTTAGAATTCTCCTGAATAGGAAGAATAGACACCCCATCATTTCACTTTCCAAGTCCAAGAAAATGGGGAGTGGGCAAATCATACTATGATGCAACTGCTCTTCCTTTCTCTGTGCTCTTCTTAATATTCTCATTTTTTGTTCATTTTTCTTTCCAAAGACTTACCTCCCCCAGCCTGCCATTTGCCCTGACTCTGTGTATAAGCTGATGCTCAGCTGCTGGAGAAGAGACACCAAGCACCGTCCCTCATTCCAGGAAATCCACCTTCTGCTTCTTCAGCAAGGGGACGAGTGATGCTGTCAATGCCTGGCAACAGGTCCTCCTCACAAGACCTACCACTCACCCACGCCTAAGCCACTCCATTTGGACATTGAATGGACCTGAGAGACAGAGGCTTGTTTGCCTTTATCTCTTTCTGTCCCTCGTCTCCCTCCACTCCACTCCCCCACTCTCTACTCCGACACATATATACTTTTTTTACATTAAAGAACTAAAAAGAAAAAAAAAAAAGCCTAGGACAGAATAGGGCAGATAAAATCTAGTAAAGAATCTTACTTGATATACTGAAAAAGTTGGATAACAAAGGCTAGATAATTGACATAATTTATAAAGGTTAAATATGCTTGTGTTTATGAATGTGCAGATTCTACAATATGTTTTCCATGTCATCTTTTAAAAAATGGTTTCAGAAAGAAAAACTTGAAGAATAGTAATGTCTTAGGAAACATGAGATTAGACTTAGGGAAAATACTTGGTAAGTGTGGAGAATCTGATGAAATGGTATTCAGTAACTAGTCACCAATGGTTTAATTTCCTAATTTGGCCTGTAGACATGTCCTGAACTCTGCATTTTCCTCTCCTGGCAAAGTAGATGTTAACATGCTTGAAAAAACCCAGCTTCTTTGAATGGGTGTTTTGTTTCTTCATGGACAGGGATCAGGGTTGAGATCTCTATGCATAGGAAATACAGAGGATGTACATAGGAAAGAATATCTACTTCAATGAACAGGAATCGTCATTTGCAAAAAAAAAAAAAAAAAAAAGCTTCGTGCATGGAAGTATTCTTGAATAGAGAATGGACACAGGAAAAGAGACCTGTGGAGGACAGGTAACAGATGTGATATCCATTTCTGCAGAGGGTCCTCCTCTTGTCTTGTTCAGACATTTTCAGGTGTGTGTTTTAGTGAGAGCCTGATTTTGAGTCAGTACAAACTGTTGTTTTTTGATATCTTGATCCTAGGCCTTTTGGTTCATCTTCTCCAAATCTTCCAACTCTTTTAATGGACGAATACCCAATGGAACCCAAGGGCTGGTGATTGAAATTCTCAGGCATAAATCTGAAGGTCATGTACAATAGGGAATAGATATGTTCTGAGCGTTCCCAAAGGGTTGACTGAGGACCAATGAGGGAAAGTTACAGGGAGATTGGTTTCCACTCCTTATTAGGGAAAACATAACCAGAGGTAGAACATGCAAGGATGAATGGGCTGCCTCCAGAGATGGGGAGTCCTTTGTCACTGTCCTTTTGTCAATAGGGTTTCAAACATAAGTGGTTGTGGGAGATGATGCTTAATGTCCTTTTAACCCTAGGAGTCCCTTGAGAGGAGCAGGTTGAGCATGGAGGAGTCATTCGCTGCTGCTGCTTGGTGTTCACACTCTTGCCTTGGAGATGGTATGACCAGCAGAAAAAGAAAGTTTGAGTCTCTGGCTTCAGAATCCATGGATACTGATAACACTGTCAAATAAGAGTCCCCTCAGAACAGATTCTGAGCTTTCACAATCCACAGATCCTCAGATTCAGTAGGAAACAGGGAAAGAGAACCCTCAATTCCCTCTGAGGAGAAACAAGAAAAGATCACAATATAAGCTTCCCAAACTTAGAAGAAATAGGCTTGACCCCTTGGGTCTGCTTCTGTTGCCTTCACCCAGCCCACCTTCTACACAGTCTCTCAGGAACTTGAGTGTTTTCCCCCGTCCAGCCTTCAGCGTTGCTCCAGGCCACAGCAGAAGCATAAATCCCCAATCCCCAAGGTTCATTTTGCAGGTCATCTTCCTTCCCCTAGAAAATACCCTTTCCCCATGGTTGTCTTGTGAGTCTGGTCTTCAGTGTCTCCCAGGACTAACTTTGGAGAGAACATCAGTTTGGGAGCTTTGACCCTATTTCTGCCTTAAGCCAAGTGTATCATCTTGGACAAGTCACTTTGCTTCTCTGGACTTTTGTTTCTTTATTGGAACAAGTTAGATGAGATGGTCTTGAAGTCTCTTCCAGTTCTGATATGTTCAGTGCTCATCAGATAACTGGATCTACAATTGATGCAGACTCAGTTATCTGATCATCTCCTGCTCTGAAGATCGTGGTCAGCAAAAGATATCATGTAGGGAAGCCAATATAATAGTGGTAATAGTAACACCTGTCATTTGTTCAGTGCTTTAAAGTTTACCATGTAGTGTACCACATACATTATCTCATTTGATATATGCAGGGCCAGACATGTTCTTTTATACTTGGGACCTGCCACACTCTGTACCTTCCCATGATCAGTGTTAACTTCATGTATTATTCAGAGTTCTCCAGAGGAACAGAACTAACAGACTATATATGTATATGGAATTGGGGGATTGGCTTACACAATTATGGAGGCTGAGAAGTCCCACAATCTGACATCTGCAATCTGGAGATCCAGGAAGGCTGCTGGTGGTGTAGTTCTGAGAACCAGAAGGCCAATGGTATAAGTCCCAGTTGAGGGCAGGAGAAGACTGATGTGTCAGCTCAAGCAGTCCGGCAGAGAGGGCAAACTCCCCCTTACTTTTTTCTTCTATTCAGGGCTTCATTGGATTGGATGATGCCCACCCACATTGGAGAGGGCAATCTGCCTTAGTTCACCAATTCAAATGCTAGTCTCATCCAGAAACACCCAGAAATAATGTTTAATCTGAGTACCACATGTCCCAGTCAAGTTGACACGTTAATCATTCCATTTCAGTAGAATCACAGGGACTTGAAATCAGGGCCTGTAGCTTATTCTCCTTTATCCACGTACTTCTGGCAGGAGTACATCCAGACCAGGCCATGACTTCCTATGTGGCAAGAGGAAAGACATAATTTTCCCTTCCTTCACCTAATATCTCTCCACTTACTTCTTTTTACAATTCTGCATCAATACACTGCATTTCATGATCCCATAAAAAATCATATTTAAAATGAACTTAGTATGTCTGGATTTTTCTGGCTTTGAGTCATAGAGGTAATCTATTTCAAGCAGCTGGCAAATGTGTATTGTCAGGTACAGTTATCTTTTTCTGAGATGAGGAAGGCACCATTTTCTGGTGCTAACGCTTTTGTACTACAGATACAGTTTTAACTTCTCCCTTAGTCAGACCCATCGAGTTTAGCAGCACAAATCTGAGAGACCCAACAGGGTGCAATGGCAAAGGCTTAGTATGTAGACTTTAAAGGTAGCTGGAATCCAAATTAGAAGAATGAAGCTAGGAATTATGTAGAAAAGGAGATAGGAAAAGGGATGAGAAACAGTGGGGCCTTGTTACCTTTCTAGGAAGTTATCCTCTTCATGATATATGTGAAATATTTTATGTACAGATTGTGGTTTTGGGGTAGTCAGATTTAAATGTATACTTTTGCTGGTGGATGTGCTGATAGCTAAGTCCAAATCTTGATGTGCTGTCCAGACACATACGTGCTAAGAAAAGATCTGGAGTAGAAAGAGGCCCCCGAGGGGGAAATGTGGTTTTAATGCTTTGGAAAGATCACTTGCAAATGTATAAGACTATATGACAAAGGGCATTGTATGGAAATGGACCAAAGGATGAATAAATGAACGTGCATGTGACTGGACGGGGCATGTGGGAGTTAGAAAGAAGGCTACATAATAAAGGATAATGGAGAGTGCATGAGAAGGATGGGGGAGGTCAGGGCAAGCAAGATAGACACAGAGGGTGCTGTTGAGAATCCATTCTGAAGCATGAAAGCAGATCTCTCTGAAGAGAGAGCCGAGAGAGGATAGAAAGTAAGTGTGTTGAAGATTAAAAGATAGATGTATATGGAGAGAGAAGCAATTCTGGATGATAGAGATTATAAAAATATTTATTTAAAAAATGAAAAGTCAGGTGCAGAGTATGACATGGAAGGGAGCTTTTCAGAGATTTAAGAAAAGGGAAGCCCAGCATGAACATAAAAACACACAAGCAACCACCAGGGAATGACCTTTTCATCTCACAGGAAGTGGGAGAGGGAGGCAGTTTGAACACGTGTGTTCTAGACCACCTCAGGTACTGGGGTTTAATGGTGGTGAGAAGAAATCAACTCTTTGTCTGAACAGGACATGGCTTTCCCAGTGCTGCTTTGGAAATGAAGACCAAGAGATGGGGAATTTATGTTAGCTCATGAGGCTTTGTGTTCCCTTCTTTGCTTCTGTTAATGAAATCCATTTTAAATAATGCTCATCATTGTTGTGCCTAGAAAAGCCACAGGGAAACATTGGAACAACAGGCTTAAGTTAAACTAGACTAAATCTTGTTTGATATCTGCACAAAGAGGTACATGCCATGTTGGAACCATGTGTTTTTCTAGTCTCATCCAGACTTTCTACAAGAAAGCCATGATGTGGGGCTAAAGCATATGTTTTGAGTAAAGGAGAACTGAAGAAGGGGAAAGAGATGAAGATGTTCCAAGGAAATAGTCTAAAACAGAATAGCATCTGTTTTGCCCAAATATACCCCCAAAAATGGAGAAAATTACAGTTAAGTCTTAAATTACTCCCAGTATAGAGGTAGTAAGGCTTTGATCCTAAATTGAGTTTATAGACCAGGAATTTGCCATCTTAGTCTTTTCAGTAAGACCTCTGACCTCTGGCAGTGCATATGGTAGGTTTCTGGAAGACACAGATCCAGATCTATGCTGGAATTTCCTTCTGAATTAAAATTTAACATTTTTATAGAAACAGATGAATGTCTTTTCCACTTGGTAAATGTCTTGGAATGCTAAATTGAGATGGAAAGAGACTGGAATGGTTAATGTTTATTGGATTTCTGGCATTTTGAGTTCTCTGCTACAATTAGCTACACTGCTTGGCTGAGGCCATGGTGGGTAGTTTGTTTAGTTGCTGTATCCCTTTTTTTTTTTTCAACCTGTTATTTTGAAATGCTTTAAGACTCACAAGAAAATAGTATAGAGTGGCCTTTCCCTAACACCAGGCTTTCCCATTGATAACATCTTACATAACCATAGTCCAGTTTCAAAACCAGAAAATTGACACTGGTATAATACTATTAACTAAACTACAGATCTTACTCAGATTTCACCAGTTCTTCACATGTACACATTTCATTTCTGGATAGTTTTAACCCTTGCTGATTTGTAACCTGGTCTTCTTGGTTGCATCAGGAAAGACATTGTCTGGATACAATTCTATAAAATCCTAAAGAGAATATAACAAATTAATCTGTTCCTTTATCAATAAGCAATATCCTACCTAGACTGTTTCCACCTTTTCTGACTAGTTTGGCTGTTCAGCATCTGAAACAATCCAAGAACAGCTTAGAAAAATCAGGCAACACAAAGGACAGTAAGACCCACAGCTCACTAGCTAGGATAGAAGGAAATTAATTATAGGTGGTTTCTGCAGTTCCTACGAGTAGGATTTGTATGATGGCAAGGAGAGGACTTTAGAATAAATCAGTATTTTGGTCAAGAGCTAAGGTGGCACTTCATTAATGACACCAGGGAGAACTTTTGGAAGGAATAGAGTACAATGGTAGAGACCCCTAGTGAGTAGCAAACCACTATTCTCAGAATAGTAGAGAAGTTTCATTTGCCTAAAAGACTATTCTTAAATGGAATAGCAACCACATTGGACCAAATTAAATGCAAATACAGCTGCAACCTACAGGTCGCAGCTGTAGCCCAGAGGTTTGGAGGGGGTAGGGGAGTTGAAACTCTGGTTTTGTGGATTACAGCTTTGAGTTTTGTGATGGCATTTTTAAGCTGCCCTGTTTAAGGGTCACAAGAGTATACGTGAGTTCAACTCTGTATACCCCATGTCCTGTAAAGTTCCTAACACATAGTGAGCACACCACAAATATTTGCCGAATGTTGTTCTTTGAATGAATAAAAGGTAGAAGCAGAAACTTGTCATCCAGCATAACTAGGGTGAATTTAGAGAAAATTGCTTTGCTGTAATGTAGAGGGTTTATTTTCAAAGGAGGAAAGAGGAAAAAGTGCCCAGACTTGTACCTGTAAGTTACAGCCTCCATTTCTAGGTTTACTGATGATGAAATTGATCTAGGAAATGTCTTATTCTTTGAGGTATTTAGACAGAAATGCAAGGTACTTCTCTACATGACACCCCATCAAGAGCAGGGAGCGACCCTGGCCCCAAACCCAGCTCCTTTGGAACAAGATTTTTAGTTTCTCTTGCAAACACCTTGTCAATAACTTCACGGGCCTGCAAAGGAGAAAGATGGGAGTCCCAAGCTAGCACATGCTTACGCACATTCACAATTGCTGTAAAGGAATTTGCAAAGAGACTCAAGGGAAAGCACAAAGGGATAAGGTAATCACTTGCAGTGAAAAACTGTTTTCTTGAAAAGAGGCTTGGAAATAATTGAAAGTTGAGTGGATTCCTACAAATGCACCAAGAGTTTGTAATCTAGCCTATTCATTTTATGTCCTTTACTATTCATGATATCCTATTCTTCTACCCCGTTGTCTGGTAACTTTTTCTGAGGATTGACTTTCTGAAGCAATGTGGTGCACTCTTCCTATGAGGAGGAAACATCTGGGTTTTATTCTGCAGGCTTTGGAGGATGATGTGTCTTGTCAAGGGGTAAATAGCAAACTGATTTAATTTTTGCTTAAAACTATCTTAGTCATTCCAAAATAGAATGCATAAAAATTCTCTGTATTAGAAAAAGAAATGAGATATACCAATTGTATATTGTCTTTTCTTTATTTATTCTCTGTAAGTCTGTCAGATGATAAATTGTAAATAACGATGATTAAAGAAATATGCTACTGACGGATCCTTTTTTCTGTGAAAATAGCACTGTTTCTGGGTTTTATTACCCTTAACTCCTTATTCCCTTACATCCTTTTTGGAGAAGTGATGGGGGGTGGGGACACAGTTGAGGGGTGTATGTGGTGTGGGTGCCTGTTTGTTGAGGGTTATCCAACAGAGGGTTATTTACGTAGGCCTCGCATGTATTAGTTGATTATTTATTGGAAGAAAATCACCTTGGTCCCTGGCATATCCAAACATACTAGAGATTGGGATTTTATGTTTTCACATTGGTCCAGTTCTAGGGAATCTAGTCGAGAATTAGGGATACTTTATTATTGTTGTTACAAAGTTGTCTTGTATGATACACAGAAATCCCTTCTAAATCCAAATATTATCTATCTCAAGACTGCTCACGCATACAAAAAGCAACAAAAAACTATGAACAACCAGAATACAGACTCAGTCTTCATAATAGAGAGTAGGATGGAACCACCCAAAACAACATATGTCTTACCTGGGCCCTGAAGAATACATTTATACTTTTAATAATCTGAGTAATATGAACTTATTTTTTTTCAGTGATAGCCATAGTAGGTAAGGGAATGGATATAAATTCCCAGAGAATAACCAGAGGGCTCATGAATGTACGCTCTGACCACCAGAGTGTCTGGTTTGATTCCAGGACTAAAGGCCAGGTGTTCAAGTATCTGTGTAGTGAGAGTGAGGTATTGGGGGTGAAGGAGAAAAAAAACAGGAACAGCAGAGGTGCTCAAAGAGGTACAATTCTATTCTCAACACCTATTGCCTAAGTTTAAAGGTAGACATGAGTGATACATTTGCGTCCATACGTGATAAGCCATAGATACATATTATGCATATATCTGAAAATATAATTTGTTACTGAGGATGGAGATTATGTCTGCTCTTTTATATTTTAACTAACAACTTGAAGGGCACTACATTTTTCAAGTGCTAAGAACTAGAAAACTGATATATCTCCATTTATAATTTTATACTCATTTGCATTTGAAAAAGTAATATATACACTTATAACATCCTCTGGTCCTTGAGTCCTCCAGAGCAATAGCTTCTTATGTATAAGCAACATATGACCTTTTACTATCTAATGAAATGGGTAAAATCCCACTCTCAAAGTAGTTTTGCAGCAGGCTGGTTGTATAGTGATTTGAAGAAAAAAAGAGATGAACGATATCTACAAGAAAAATCACATGACCCTACTGGCAGCTGTTCTTTTGCCTCTGTTTGCAAACCAGAGGGAAGTTAGTTCTGGAGAGAATTATAAGGGCCCAGAACAGAGCTCTGTTATGGAGGCTAAAGACAACTTTACTCATCTTTATCTACCTAAGAGCTATTTCAGGCATGATAAAAGAAATCAGAGATCAGTTTCAGGGTTTAGGGTAAAGGCAGATTTATTATATGAAGTAGTGAATAGACAGTCAAAGGTAAAGCGGCTACATTTACTCTTCCAGTCATGGGGCCAAGGATTGGGATAAATGGGATCACTGTGTACCGTGTTTCCTTCTGATATTTCCAGGAAAATAGTCCATGAACAATACAAACTCAAGGTGACTAGTCTGAGATGATAAAAAATTACATTTACTTGTAAATAAAAATGCATTATGACTTATTGAGCAGTATCCTACATGTGATAAAATATTTTTAAAATACAAAATTAAATATCTGTCATCAACAGAGTTCTATTCTCCTTGTCTCTCTGGCACCTCTAGCAGTTCAGCCTGTCTTTCAAAGGTTGCAGAACCTTGAAAGTAGCGACTTTATTTGAAAGAAGGAAGAGGAGACCGAGGTTTCCTCACTTGGCTTGGATGGACATCATGATGGAAGGAGAGACTGCTGGTCTTGCTCTGAAGTCTTCAGGCCTTCACTTAAGTCACTACACTGGTTGTCATCCTAAGACTGTGAAGATGCTGCATCTTCACCTTATTTGTAGGAATGAGTTTTTCATAGGTAGCCACACAACCCTTGTGTCCCCTCTCTTATTCGTTTTACAAGTCATCTCTGAGCTCTAGGACACTCTAAAAGGAGACTTTGGGTCTAGCTTCTGAAGTTTGGGGTGTACCGTCAGGCCTTATAAGATGGCCGCTCTCTTGCTCTCTGTACAGCCCTGCCCTACCTGGCCCTGCCTCACCCTTACCTTATGCACATGACTGCCCCCTTCTCCTAAGCTGCAAGTTTAATTAGTAACTACCTCTATGATCAGCCCAACCCCCAGCTAACTATTGTTCTAGCCCGAGGACCAGGATGACTCCAGTATGTTTGATCATCAACAAGAAAATCTGGCCCTTGCAATGGTTGCTAACCCAAAGAACAAGACCTTCCAGCAGTCCCCCTGGCAACCAAGGAGCTCTTTTGATGTCAAATCCCCTATTACTGATAACCTTCTCCTCCACTGTGTAGCAAAGATTGCTGCCTTGTCCTGCCTGCTGTTGGCCATACACAGTGGGGTGTCACTCCAGGATCATTGCCTCTGACTTGTAAGGTTCCCTGTGCAATAAATCATTGATGTCTCTGTAGCTGACTTCCAGTTCTTTCTTTGGTCTAGCGACTGGGCAGTTGCAAGGATTGCAAGACTGCAGGGTGCAGCCCAACATGGGGTTAATTTTACCCCAGGACTTTGAGACAATATTATTAAATTGTGGCCTCTTAGAATAGTTGAAAGTGGGATTAAGGATAGGAGCTGAGTTTCACCCAAATAATAAAGAAGAATTGATAATTTAGGAATCAAATTTTTAATAATCACATTTATTCTTTCAGTCTAATTTTATTGGTATAAGATTTATCTCATACTAAACTGATACCAAATTAATCAAAACCTCTAGGGTATTCAAAAGCCAATATAAATGATCTCAGTCATATCTTTCAGAGATCATTGCTGTTCATAAATAACTAAAACTTTGAAAGAGTCTATGAAATGAAGTATGTTCCACAGAGTTTGATACACGATGCGCAGTATTCCTTAGTGTGGACCGGGACTGGTGATGGTCACATTGTTACCAGTCCACAATAGTCCAGAAACCTAAAGTAAGCTTTTTATAGCAGTTTGGCAGAGTATCATCTGTTGAAGCTAATAAAAAAAAAATTGGGGCTTGTATGCCTTTTGCGTTTTATTTCATTTTTCTAGTAATTTATTTTTATTGTATATTACAAAAGTACCCATCTGGGATGGCTTTGAAAAACAAAGCGGGTCTTTTACCACAAAGAGTTTGAAACACAATGAAATAGGAGGTTACAGTTCACGACCCATTGCGTCCTACAGAGTTCTGAGATTCTCTGGTTCCATACCATATTCCAAGTTTTGAAAATTGGTACTTCATGCATGATTCTACGTAAAGTTCTTAATAAAACAAATGTTCATTTTCGCGAAGATGATTTTTTTAGAGGAGGAGGAGTTCTGGGACCAGAAGCTGGGCTGTTAAGTGGCACAGTGCCTGGATGGAAAACTAAGTAGACGATAGTCCCCAAACTTCAGGTCCTAGATTCAAACCTTTCCTCTAAAATAAGGAGCTCTGGTGCAAATATCCTGAGGTCTTCCTGCAGTGAAGCGCCAATCGGAGGCGCCAGGGTATCGACCCTGTGTATACCACGACGCCCGTACCCTATCGCTCTGCTGGGACCACAGCCCAAGCAAGACAAACGCGTTGAGCCACCAGCGCGCGCAGGGTCTGGGGCGGGACACCTGCTCCGCCGAGGGGCGGGGAGAGCCCGGATTGGCTTGGGCCTTGGGCGACCTGCGGCTCCGCCCCTCGGCCTATCTGAGCGGAAGGCGGGCTGCGATGGAGGAGGGGCCCAGCGCGAAGTAGATGACGCAAAAGGGAGGCGGGGCCCCGCCGGGCCCTGATTGAAGGGCTGGGGGCGCGGCCGGGGCGGGGATACGGGTCAAAGTATAATACTCGTGAGAAGCCTTACGCGGTACCTGCTTCAGGGTGCGTGGTGATAGGGTTCGCGACCATGCGGAAAGTGGTTTTGATCACCGGGGCGAGCAGGTGAGGGCTCCATCGCGATAATGGCGGCGGCGGGGCGGGGGTCCGAGGGAGCAGGAAGTACCGGGCCAGGAGGACCTGCCACCGACCGACCCCGGGAGCTCCCGTCGCTGACCCTGCCACGGTGGGGACTATGGCCGAGACCCTGGCCCGCTCTTCCCTGGGTCCCCCACTGCGCGAGGTACCGGACTTGTCGGCCCAGTGAGGGGCTCAGTAACTGGTGCTTTGAATTAAACATGACAGCGGAAAGAAAACTAGAGCGCCACTAAGAGATGAGTGTCTCAGTGACGATACTGTCTGTATCCAGGGAAAGGGCGCTTCCCACGCAGACCTCGCCTCCTTCCAGTCTTTGACTTTCTCATCACTGGTAATTTAATCGTGACCAGGTCGCCATATTTTGTACTCCAGCTGTTTTTTCTGTCCTAGACTTATGGCCCTAGGTAAATTTCAGCGTCCGTGAGCGTTAGAACACTGGGGGAAAAATCTCATTCCATGTAACACCGTGCTAGACATCTAGTATATATACTCTTCAGAAACTCAGAGAAAAGCAACTTTTTCCTGTTAAGGCATGGAAGGAGTGCAAGTAACCATACTGCCAATGAGTAATTACTCCAGGGTTGGGCCTTTGGATTCAGCCTCTTCTAGTGCCTGTTTTACTTCTCATTTGCTATTAAGTGAACAGTGTGTGGAGGATGAAAGTAACCAAACCATTTTTCTAATTGTTGCATTTAGAGTTTTGGGGGGATTAAGACTGAGGATATGTTAAATGTCATTTAAAATTAGTTCACTTTCAATTATCTGGCCATGTCCATGTTAACTAAGCCAAACCTGGCAGGTGTCTGTAATGGGCAGAATTTTAGCGTGCCCTTACCTGAGTAACTTTAACAACTGGTTCGGTGCTTCCTATATGGAAGTTGCGTAAATAAGTCAGACTTGATTTTGTGTGTTTGTTTCTTTTACAAATATTGTGATACGTGCAATTGTATATTTATAGTAAAGGCCTATTCTCAAGTGGGGATGAATAAACATAACTATATTTGATGCTCAGGTTACTGATGGTACTAGGCTCTTTGCCTGGAATCAGCTTAAGTCTTGGAAGAAAACCCATTTACCCAGGTTTTCATTGTTATCAGCCAACCTGGTCTGAATGCTGTCCCCATTATGTGGTTTCACAATGCTCTTTCTGAAGGAGGTCATTTATCTTTGACACTTGTACTCATCCCTGCTTCTCTCTCCTGGTACCCATCTTATATGTCCCATTCCTGTCTTCTACTTAATCATGTTGAGTTCTTTCTCTTCCTGTTGGTTATTCAATCGTAGCAGTTGAGAGGGACTTGTATCTCCTGCCATGTTACTTATACCTTTCCTTGAAAGATTCATCCATTCCTTATCAGGAATTTCTGGTGCTCCTGATACTGGCCATGATACCAGTAGATAGTAGAACCCTTGCCCTCGAGGAACTTAGACAGCAGAGTAAAACATGCACACCGGAAAACACTAATAAGATGTTCTTTTCCACATTTGCTGGTGAGGTACTGAATCACTTTCATGAGTGTCATAATCAGTGTAAAATGAAAACCACTGGCAGGATAAACTCTGTCTTAAAAGAAATGCTAAAGGAGAACTCTGATTTGCAGTTGAGTTATTTGGGTCATCGAGCTTTTGCAGAATGAAAGAAACACAAATGGGACAGCGTCCTGAGCCAGTGACTATTAGAGTTGGAGGGTTCCCCCTTCTTTACATAATTTTTGAATTCTTTCTGTCTACCTGGGCTCCTGGTTGGGGCTCAAGTTGACAAAATCAGTCTTCTGAGCCAGGGAGAAATGCCTCTATTTGGCACCATCTCATTGAATGCATATTCTGTATCTGAATTGTCCTTTCAGTGGCGTTGGCCTAGCCCTCTGCAGGCGGTTGCTGGAGGAAGACCATGAGCTTCACCTATGCTTGGCGTGCAGGAACATGAGCAAAGCGGAAGCCGTCCGCACTGCTCTGCTGGCCTCCCACCCCACCGCCGAGGTCTCCACCGTGCAGGTGGATGTCAGCAGCCTGCCGTCAGTGTTCCAGGCCTCCAAGGAGCTCAAGCAAAGGTATGCCTCTTGTGGATGGCTTTTCTCTCATGTGATTGTGCAACACAACAGCTAATAGAATAAGAAAGGTTAGGAAAACCTAAAAAAGAAATAGGTGCAGTATAAAAAGAAGTTACACTGAGGAAATCTGTATAGAGTGACCCGTTATTGCCTTGCCTCAGTACCAAAATTTCATTCTCAGTCATAATCATGACCATTCCGTGAAGATTAATTTAGCAGTGGATTTTGACACGTGGTCAGTTGTGAAGCTTTATGTTAGTGTAACTCCTTTGATGTTTGAATGCATTTTTTGCATCTTTCCTTCACATAAGAACTACATTAAGTGGTAGGGCAGGTACTGACAAGTGAAGAAACTTCCCCAGGCCACTAAAAATTTGTTCATACCTGGACAGTAATTGGTATGTAATAAACATTTGATAAATATTTAGTATATGAAGGGATAGAGTCCTTGGATGTATAAATTCCCAGAAAGTGTGTACAATAAATTGCATATGGGTGCACAATGCATTTTTCTGGAGAGAGAGGGCATGCTTTTTATTAAATTCTAAGAGGAATTTATGATCAAAAAGTCAAGAACCCTGCACTAGTCCATGCTGAGTCCTAGCAATATCTGGAATAATTAAATTTAATCAGTCATTTAATCAATAAATTATTAATTACATTTTTGTAATTGAGGCCCTTACAAAGCAAGAGCTGCTTTATTTCCTTGGATAATAAAATGAACTTCAGTATACATAAGGAAGGCCTTCTTGGTTAAAGCGTTGGCTGAAGAATAATAGTTTGCATTTTATATGTTTATTGATAGCAATTTGCATTACCCTGTTCCACATGTACAAGTTACAAAGTGAAACTGGTTTTCTTCGCCACAGTTTGCCCTGCAGCCTTAGCCCTTTGTAAATGAGGGTTTGCTCTCCTCTACTGCTGAGCTCCTAGAATTTTCTGTCACGTTATCTTTCTAAAAACTGAGGTTTTCTAGGTTTCACATCTACTTTTCCATAACTTGTCTCCAAGTCTGTGAAACTGTACAGTCAGTGTCCTTACTGATTTAAAAACCCTCAAGTCGGGAGAATGAGTTTCAAGTCGTGTTTGCAGGCTTTCTGTCCCCAAACCTTCTCAGCCAGTTGGCTCTCTCATCCTGTTTTGTATAGATTTAGTTATTTTCTTATTTAGCAGAATAGAACCTTCATCCTCAGTTAGTCGTAGCCCATTTCAGTACAGTTTTGAGATTTCATGTTGCGACATTCATAGTACTGACTATTCTCAACTGCCTTCAAAGGCTCAGGATAGGTTATCACAGCTTTAGTAATTTAGTATTTAGTAAGATATTTAGTAATTCGACCCAAACGTAAAGGGGGAGGCTGTGGGGAAGAAGGCAGCACTAAGACGATGAGTTGTCCCAGCTGCCTGTCAGCATTTAAGTGCAGCGTTGATGTATTTATTTAATCCTCAAAACAGCTCTCTTTGAGGTGGGTGGTATTATCCGAATTTAGGAAATGATGAGTCTAGTGATACTGACAAATTTGGGAACATGTGACAGTGTCCAGATAGATCTCTTGCTTATACAAAGGATGTCTTGCACTTAATGGCCCAAATGGATATCTTCGACTATGGACCTAAATTTAGAGGCGAAGAGAGTTTGAGAAGGACCCTTTCCAGTTGGCTGAAGCAGCACCATTCCTGATGCTGGTCTTTCCACCTGTGATACTCTGTTCTGTTAGATTTGTGCTGCTGAAAACTGATAAGGAATAGTGGTTCCGTTTTATCCAGAATAGAGCAATTGTGTCAATCATTTAAGCTTTCAAGGGTACTATGCCATTTAACTGCAGCCAGACCTGAATTTGGAAATTTGCCATTTCCACTCTTTGCTAAACATTCCCTCTCCATTCCCAGCGAGACTTATTAGTATACTTAGATGAAAGTTTGCATGTTAGATAATGGAACAACTAGCGATAGCTGGACCCATACTGTCTTTGTGGATCTTACATGGATAACCTGATGGTATCAATATGAGCAATTTAAACAGTCAGTTTATAATTAGAGCCATGCGGCTGTTGATTACTTATAGGATGATCAGGAAATGTCATGTATGGTGTGTTTTGGTAACCATGTATGATCCTGAGGTACCAGCTTTAGTAGCTGTGGCCCGTGTTGTCCTGGGTTATACGGAGGTCATGGAGACAGTGTGGTGCACAGAATTCTAGGCGACATTTTGAATATTCATGGTGTCTGTAATTATAATGAGCCCAGGCTCTACTTACCTTGAACCTAGTTCAAAAAGAATACACTTAGATCAAGGTTTATGTTGGTGAAAAAGGCTTCGCAAGTCAGCATTTCACACGTGTCCTGGAGGGAGCCTATCGGAAGCACCTTACCCCCATTCAGCTTCTATAATCTCACTGTATTCTTGTGAGCTTTCATCATTTTATGACACAGAGCACCTGGCCATGAACAAGGAGAGGTTTCCACATGGATCTAATGCTCTAGTGGATATCTTGGCGTTCAGATTCCAGCACTGATGGATCAGATTATATAGATTTTACTTGTCAATGAGGGAAGATGTGAATTAAAAACAAAACGCAAAAAACTTTCTAAGACCAGAAGGAGAGTAGATTTAATAGAAAGTTGCTTCAGTGCCTTGTTGGGAGGACTAAGCTGGAAGGAGTATTGATCAGAGAAGATTTGACTTCAAAGCCTGTTATAGCTCTCTAAATTCTCTTTGAAGCCACCATCAAAAAAAAGAACACTCAAATATTTACCATAGCTAAAGAAAAACTGTTGAGAATGTAATACTGATGCTTTGGCTTGCTATGGCCATCTTTTTGGTTCAGAAAGTACTTTCTGTCCTTCATAGGCCTTCTTTATTCTAGTTGCTCAAAGAGATAACTAACAATCTTTTCTTGGTTTTACTTGCAGGTTTCAGAGACTTGACTATGTATATCTAAACGCTGGGATCATGCCTAATCCACAGCTAAATATCAAAGCACTTTTCTATGGCCTCTTTTCAAGGTAATTTCCATCTTCTAGGTGAACTGATTAGAAGGAAGGTGTTTATTACTTTGCCTAGTTTTGCCCTCAGTAGGATAACTTGAGGAGACGAGAGGGTGTTGAGAAGAATGAAGACAGAAAGGGCATGTTGCAGCCATGTCATGAAAGAAGGTTTCATCTTTGTGAGGAATGTTGCAAGTCATGATTCTTATTGTGTTCTTGGTCCCCAGGACATTCTGAGTGGTTGGACGTTTTGGCAGGTCAATTTTGGTCTGCCTGACTGTGTCTGTTAGCAAGAACATTTCAGAACTAGGCAGAATTGTCAGTGAGACTCTAATACCCAGGAAGGCAACTTGAGAAGCATTTCTCAGCTGTATGTCAGGTGCCCTGACCAGTAGGCTGGGGAAATGTACAGACCTAAATACCTTCCTGGGAGATTCTCTATATGCATTATTATAGTGGCTTCCAAAAATGTTTAACCACAACCTACAGTAAGAAATAAATCTTATTTTGTGACCCAGGGTACTTATTCATAAACAGATATTACTCTCACTGCATGCTATTTCCTATACTGCTACTTTTGTTTTACTTCTCTGCCATTAAACACAGCCCTACACACAAAATTCCACGCTGGTCTTGACCTACGACATAGATCTCACAGCAAATCAATTAGTATATTCGATGCTTCAAGAATTCCTGATGATAAAACAGCCTGTTAACTTTGTTCAGCAGTTAAACGTCAGTGTTCAGGGGAAGACTTTTTCTTCTTGGCATAGCTATTATTCCCCCAGGGCAGTTGACTTGTAACCTGATTTGGAAAGAGGTGCTGAGAGTTTTTTGCAACAGGTTGTTGAGAGACTCAGGTTCCTATTGGTAGTATGAGCTATAACTATGTAAGTCCTTCTGTGAATTGGGTCAAGAAAGCATTTTTGTATTTGATTTAGTACTCATGATAACCCACTCTGAGAAATAGGTATCTTTGTTCCTGTTATTACAGAATCAAGGAAAATGTAGTTTTGGGGTGGGGGAAGGCAGGAGAGGGTGTCTGTTTAGTATCTTCAGTTAAAGAAGCTTTAAAAAGTCATGCAATTGTCTTTTGCTGTTTCAGAAAAGCGATTCATATATTCTCCACAGCTGAAGGAGTGCTGACCCAGAGTGAAAAGATTACCGCCGATGGCCTCCAGGAGGTGTTTGAAACCAATGTCTTTGGCCACTTTATCCTGGTAAAAAGGCTTTGGGCTTAATAAGCCAACACTTAGTACTGTGACCTTAAAAACTTGCACAGATAGATCACAATGCTGTTTTGTTAAGCTTATTAGTTTATGGCTAGCATTAAATCTTTGCTTGTTTAAATAGGGTGATCACTCTACTCTTTGAAGACATTGCTTAAAGCAGCCTACTGGTATATTTTTTCTTTTGACATCAGCTTTAGAGATCGGAGAGAAAGTAAGGTATAAACACACAAGCACCTTCAGAAACAATGTACAGAACTGAGTAAGTACACCAGTACTGTTCTTTGAAACTGGGCTTTGCATCAGATAAGATGGGGTGACAGGGAAGCCATTATTAAACAGTACTTCATGGTTAATCTTTTACTATCTTGATTTGTGATTTTTTAAAGCATCCAGTCTGGTGTGTCACAATTTCAGGCAACTATAAAGTTAAGCAAGGGATGTGCAACTTGTCTAGGTTGTTCTGTGCTTTTGCCTTAGGTTTAATCTCATAGGACAGCTTTAATATCTAGATTAAGTAATAGCCAGATCTGTTGCCAGTCGCTTTTAATTCCTTGGTGCTAGAAGAACTCCTTCTAATGCTGGGTTTGCTTGCATAGAACTTGTATCTCTGATGTTTTTATAGTCATGATCACTTTTTCCACCTTAAACCTAATTTCCCTCAAAATTGGACCTCCTTGAGGACTAGCCTGTATATACATAATTTAAGATATACATAAACATTGGAACATTGTGAAACCATTAAAAGAAATAAGATATTTTGCACTTACATGGAATAGTCTCTAGTATTTCATTATTAAGAAGAAATAGCAGGTTGTAATATGTATAGTGTGATCTCATTTGTATAAACAAACAGAAAAATATATATCTTTACACATTGTATATACATGTATATACTATTTCTAGAGTGATACAGATGAAATTGGGAACAGTGGATACCCTTGAACTGGGGTACCAGAGCATCAGGGATGAGTGGGAGATTCATGTTTCATTCTAGATCCTTTAGAATGAAACATGAATCTTAAAAAAAAAAAAATGTGGTATTACCTTTTCAATGACAAAAGTTAAAATATAGTTCAGGATGGGATTGAATTCTTATATGGTCATGTTTTATAACTCTACAGGGATTCATTATCTAATATTTCCTTTATCTTTTCATAATCCTCTCCTCTTTCTTTGCTCTCTTTTCAAATTATTAAATGAATTGGCAATGATAGAGGGTAAGTTAATTGTTGCTGTTAATAGTCTGTTAATATTTTGATGAATCTGTTGTTTAAAAAATTAAGTTGTTAAGGAAATCTAGTATTGGGGTAATCCAGGTTGGGGGAATGGCAGAGGAGAGTTGTGGCCAAAGGCACAGTTATTACAGGTGTCCTTGTGACATGACTTATCCTTGTGTATCCTTATATAGGTAGGCCTATCAGCAGGGGTTTTGGGATTGATTTATCAAATAAAAGGATAGGAAGGTTTATGATGCCTTCCACTCTCTCCAAATTAGTTTTAGGAATCTTACAACTTTTTATAGATCACAAACTTGGATTCTATGTCCATGTGTAAATACATTATAATGGATCCATCCCCAGTTTGATTATAAATGACCAAACTTGTAGGGCTGTTAAAAGAGTAGAGAGAATTTCTGTAAAGTTCCAGGCACAGTGCAGTATTACAGTTGTGGAACCAGGTAACTGATTTAATCTCATGTCCATGAGTTCTCTTGATTGTGTTTGATGTAAATGTTCATTGCACATCTGGAAGCTTTCCTAGATTTTTCTGTAATAAAATTTTAGTTTTAGGATAATTTTAGATTTATAGAATTATTGCAAAGGAGTTCCTGCATACGCTATGCCCAGTTTCCTCTATTATTGACATCTTACATTAGTATGGTAGATTTGTCACAATTAGTGAACCAATATTGATACATTACTATTAATGAAAGTCCATACCTTATTCAGAGCTCTTTAATTTTGTGTGATGTCCCTTTTCAGTTCTAGCACCCCTTCTAGGATACCACATTACACTTAATAGTCAAATCTCCTTAGACTCTTCTTAGTTGTGATAGTTTCTCACACTTTCCTTGTTTTTTTTTTTTTGCGGTACGCGGGCCTCTCACTGTTGTGGCCTCTCCCGTTGCGGAGCATAGGCTCCGGACGCGCAGGCTCAGCGGCCATGGTCACGGGCCTAGCCACTCGGCGGCATGTGGGAACTTTCTTCCCAGACCGGGGCACAAACCCGTGTCCCCTGCATCAGCAGGCGGACTCTCAAACACTGCGCCACCAGGGAAGCCCCACACTTTCCTTGTTTTTGAAGACCTTGACAGTTTGGGGATTACTGCTCAGGTATTTGTACATGGTCCCTTGATTGGGATTTGTCTGTTTTCCTCATGGTTAGATTTGAGAAAATGTGTTTTTAGGAAGAAGACCACAGAGATGGAGTGCCATTCTCATCACATCCAATCAATATGTTTTAACAGTATTGATGTTCTTTTTTTTTTTTAACATCTTTATTGGAGTATAATTGCTTTACAGTGTTGTGTTAGTTTCTGCTGTATAACAAAGTGAATCAGCTATATGCATACGTATATCCCCATATCCCCTCCCTCTTGAGCCTTCCTCCCACCCTCCCTATATCCCACCCCTCTAGGTGGTCACAAAGCACCGAGCTGATCTCCCTGTGCTATGCAGCTGCTTCCCACTAGCTATCTATTTTCCATTTGGTAGTGTGTATATGTCAGTGCTACTCTCTCACTTTGTCCCAGCTTACCCTTCCCCCTCCCTGTGTCCTCAAGTCCATTCTCTACGTCTGCGTCTTTATTCCTGTTCTGCCCTTAGGTTCATCAGAACCTTTTTTTTTTAAGATTCCATATATATGTGTTAGCATACAGTATTTGTTTTTCTCTTTCTGACTTACTTCACTCTGTATGACAGACTCTAGGTATATTGATGTTCTTTTTGATCCCCTGACTTGAATCAGTGTGTGTCAGGTTTTTCCACTATTAAGTTACTTGTTTCTTTCTCCCTTTACATACTGTGCTCTTTGGAAGAGAGTTAGTATGTGTAGCCCACACTTAAGGGGTTGTGCTTGACCTCCTTAAGAGTAGAGTAGCTATATGAATTATTTGGAATTTTTCTGCAAGGGAGATTTGTCTATTCTCCTCCACTTAAATCTTTATTCAATCACTTATTTATTGGCCTATTATTCCTCAGTAAAACTGAAAAAAATTATTTGTTATATCCATGCAGATTCATGGATATATATTTTCTCCTTTGTATTATAAATACTACTTTATTTTCTTGCTCAAATTATTTTAGTTTGGGCTATTGGGAGCTCTTTCAGTTGGAACCTCTATATCTTTTTAAAACATTTATTTATTTATTAAAAATTTTATTGAAGTACAATTGATTTACAATGTTGTGTTAGTTTCAGGTGTACAGCAGAGTGATTCAGTTATATGTATATGTATGTGTGTGTATATATGTACAGACACACACACACATCTTTTTTTTCAGATTCTTTTCCCATATGGATTATTATAAAATATTGAGTATAGTTCCCTGTGCTATACTTGTTGGCTATCTATTTTTTATATGGTAGTGTGTATATGTTGTTCCCAAATTCCTAATTTATCCCTCCCCCCGACCTTTCCTCTTTGGTAACCATAAGTTTGTTTTCTATGTCTGTGAGTCTGTTTCATAAATAAGTTCATTTGTATCATTTTTTTAGATTTCACATATAAGTGATGTCATATGATATTTGTCTTTCTCTGACTTACTTCACTTAGTATGATAGGTCCATCCATGTTGCTGCAAATGGTATTATTTCATTCTTTTTTATGGCTGAGTAATATTCCATTGTGGCATATACATATATATACACACACACATACATACATACATACATACCACATCTTCTTTATCCATTTATCTGTCGATGGACATTTAGATTGCTTCCATGTCTTGGGTGTTGTAAATAGTACTTCAATGAACATTGGGGTGCATGTATCTTTTTGCAGTATGGTTTTCTCCAGATGCCCAAGAGTGGGATTGCAGGATCATATGGTAGCTCTATTTTTAGTAGAGCTCCTCCATACTGTTCTCCATAGTGGCTGTACCAGTTTACATTCCCATCAACAGTGTAGGAGGGTTCCCTTTTCTCCACACCCTCCCCAGCATTTATTATTTGTAGTCTGGTATGAGGTGACACCTCATCGTAGTTTTGATTTGCATTTCTGTAATAATTAGCGATGCTGAGCATCTTGTCATGTGCCTCTTGGCCATCTGTATGTCTTCTTTGGAGAAATGGCTATTTAGATCTTCTGCCCATTTTTTGACTGGGTTGTTTGTTTTTTTTGATATTGAGCTGTATGAGCTGTTTGTATACTTTGGAAATTAATACCTTTTTGGTTGCATCATTTGCAAATATTTTCTCCCATTCTGTAGGTTGTATTTTTGTTTTGTTTACGGTTTCCTTTGCTGTGCAAAAGCTTTTAAGTTTAATTAGGTCCCATTTGTTTATTTTTGTTTTCATTTTCATTACTCTAGGAGGTGGATCCAAAAAGATATTGCTGCAATTTATGTCAAAGAATATTCTGCCTATGTTTTCCTCTAGGAGTTTTATACTATCTGGTTTTACATTTAGCTCTTTAATCCACTTTGAGTTTATTTTTGTGTATGGTGTTAGAGAATGTTCTAATTTCATTCTTTTATATGTAGCTGTCCAGTTTTCCCCTCACCACTTATTGAAGAGGCTGTCTTTTCTCCATTGTATATTCTTGCCTCCTTTGTTGTAGATTAATTGACCATGGCTGCGTGGGTTTATTTCTAGGCTTTCTGTCCTGTGGAACCTCTATATCTTTGACATACCCTTATCATCATGGCTTTCTGGTTTTGTTTTGAGCACATCCTTTCTGGCACCACATGATGTTTAAGACTCATCTTATGTATTTCCTATCCCAGTCTTAGAATCAGCCATTTTCCTAAGGAGATCTGTTTCCTTTTATTGGAGAATGGTATTAGAAACCAAGGTCTGGGTGCTTATTGCCATTGAGATAGCATTTGCTTCTAGGCTCTCTCAGCTAACAGAGCAAGGATGTACCTGTGTGCATACTAACCCATTTATGTGTAAATATCTGTAAATATTTTGTATGTAACCATCTGAATCTTTATTAAGCTAATCATGAGTTCACACTGATGTCTCTGACTCTAATCCCTTACCACATAGATCAGTCTAGTCTCCTTCTCTTGCGTACATGTGTCCCACTCTACCAATGACATACCTGTTCAATTCTAGTGTCCATTTATATTGGTTTCAAAATTGTTACCTTGTACTCCCCCAGTATATTTTGATACATTTTTTGTTTCTTTTATTCCTCATTCAGATTCGGGAACTGGAATCTCTCCTGTGTCATAGTGACAGTCCATCTCAGCTTATCTGGACATCATCTCGTAATGCAGTGAAATCTAATTTCAGCCTTGAGGACATCCAGCACAGCAAAGGCCAGGAGCCCTACAGCTCTTCCAAATATGCTATTGACCTTCTGAGTGTGGCTTTGAACAGGAACTTCAACCAGCGGGTGAGGCCTGTCTCAGTGATATGGAAATGGCAGGGCAGTGATTTCTGAACTACCATTGATTTCCTAGTAAGATGGCTGGCTTTCTACTAACTATTGTAGTTTAGAAGATGAAATATTGTTTCTTGAGCAGGATTGCTATGAGGACAAGATAAGACATGATGAAGACTGATAGTTGGTGTATAGGAAAGTTTTAGGGCCGAGAATAATTAGCTCCTGACCTTTTAGATATATGGGGGTTCACTCACCATTCCATAGCTCTTCAAAAGCTATATTTTATATAACAGAATGATACTACTAACAATGTCAGTAGTTACTGTTAAGCATTTGCTATGTTTTAGGTGCTGTCCTTTTTATCTATGTATGTCATTTAATACCTTTCCCATCATAGTGAGGTAGGTCTGAGTATTCCCATTTTCATATGAGGACACGAAAGATTGGAGCCCTTAAGTCATTTACCCAGAAGTCACGCTGCTAGTAAAGGGCAGAGCTCAGAGTTGAGCCCATGGCTAACTTCATAGCTTGGATTTTTCCCACTAAGCCATGCTGCCACCCAGTGTTTATTATATCTGATGTTATAGGACAGTTGGTACTTAGAAAGCCTTCTGGAGAGTAGTGACCTTTGGTGAGGCTGCAGAGCTCTGTCTCTGTGAGGACCCGGGTTTTGAGAGCAGCTGTTGTCAGTCATGCTGGCTCCTTGTGTCCTCTGTGGTCTGGAACTTAGTGCTTCTTTGTGTGTCTCTCTTGCCCAGGTCCAAAATCTTAACTGGAAATCTCCGGTCTTTCCCATGGGCATTTTCCTTTGTTTGCTTTGACTGTGTTTTTTGAGTGTGGGACTGGGGAGAAATTTAATTCCACTAATATTTACAAAAGACTGACCATTTTTAGGGTACTGGCTCAGGCTTAGAATCGAGGAGGAAGGAAAAATAAAAAGACAGTGCAGAAACTATCTGCCCTTAAGGGACGTTCTTTGATCACACTTTAGGTACAGCAATCTAAGCCTTACGTAATGGTCTAGACCTGGTTGATTCTGCAATGGAGACCTTCGTCAGGTGGAATTCTCACTTCTGAGAACTGGCTCTTAGAATCAAGCCTCTTAGTGAAGAGGGTGGTATAAAAGTAGAAGCTATGAGCATATTCTCTAGAAATGCATTTGAATCCTTGCTTTGTCACCAGCTTTGTAAACTTGGACAAATTATTTAATCTCCTTGTACTTCAGTTTCCTTATCTGAGAAACAGGGATAATAATAATGCCTGCCTCACAGATTTGTTGGGAGGCTTGAATGATGGGATTGGTATGAAGCAGTCACAGCCATGCTTTGTGCTCAGAATGTGTGTGTGTGTGCGTGCGTGCGTGCATGCGTGTGTGCTTGTGTCTGCACACACGTGGGCATGAAGGGGTGGGAGGGCGGGAGGGTGTGTGCTTATGTGCATGCATACATGTGTGAGTGTGCCTATCCACATGCACATGTGTGGGTTTTTTGGGTGTGTGCATATGTATATGAATGTGATTGTATATGTGGTATGTGTGCTTGGGTATGGGTGTCTATGGTCATGTGGTCTGCACCTGTGTGTGCATGTGC
The DNA here is from genome assembly GCF_964165515.1 of Mesoplodon bidens. Lineage (NCBI taxonomy): Eukaryota > Metazoa > Chordata > Mammalia > Artiodactyla > Ziphiidae > Mesoplodon > Mesoplodon bidens. Next base: position 66,930,353 of record NC_138177.1, on the reverse strand, counting down.
TTATGTGTGTTTGTGTGTTGACTGTTCTTCTTCTTATTATTTGAGCTCAGTGTGTTGGTCCAGTTGTGAGCCTCCTCCTGAGATTTCTTGAGATGTTTAAAAACTTGTCACAACTGCTTGTCCTCTGGAACCTCCCTTTTAGGGGTAAGGTCAGAGTGGATTAGCTTCTCTTTTCATGATAAGCTCTGGGATTTTGCTTGTCTCAACTGTCAAATAAGTTTTGGGATTTCATCTTTTACAGAAAAGGGAGATTTAGCTAATGCTGCCGCCTCCTGAAATCTGTGTGATTATTTTGCAGCCTGTGATTTTTCTCCTTGGCTTTTATGAATAGAGAAGTAACTAATAAAGAACTACCTCCCTTTGAAAGCTTGTATGACTGGAAATATTGTTAGGTCTGTACAAGCTACCTGAAAGACTAACCATCCATGAATGACCCCTCACACAGGCCTTGTGGAAGTACTCAGGGTCGTCACACTCATTCCCTAGGATTAAACGTGTGGGGTGACTGTAGTCTTGGATAAGATGGCCTCCTTGCTTGTTTCTTTTGTTGCTTAATGTCAGAAAGTTGTATGTGTTGGAAGCCCTGGATTTTAGTTCACAGATGTCTTCATTTAGGGCTGAAAAGGCCCTAACTGTTCCTGGCTAGTTCCCAGAATAAGAAATTTTCCTTAGCTATCTTTGGGACAAAATATTCTTGGGAAGAATTTTTGGTCTCTAAGACTCCTGACTTTTTTCAGAGGACTGTTGGTAAATCAGGGGGACTCTCAGGGGCTGGATTATCTGTGTCAGGCACCTCCAGGCCCTTGCAGCACTGAATAAAGGAAGACGACCTTCCAGCTTTTGATGCTCAGGGTGCTTTCTGTCCACTGAACTGACTGTGCTACACTGGCATTTTCTATTTTTGTTTAAAAGAAAAATAATAAGATTAAAAGTAATAAAAATATGAATTAAAATGGTCAACATCAAAATAAGGTAAAATGCAGTGAAAATTAAACCAAATAAACTAGTAAAACAAATCCCAATGCTCCAAGGATTACTAAAGACCACCCAGGGCCTCTTCTATTACTAATATGTGCCGTATGTTAACTGGAGCTCTCTTTATAGAACAGATCTTTCTAAAATGATGAGTCCTGGGCTAAGAACCTGATTTAGAGATCTTCAGTTGGAGGAGGTCTTTGTGGAACCACACACAGCCCTCATTTCTCTCTGATGCCAGGAGCTCCCAACTCAAGCTAGAGATATGGACCTTATATACCTGCAGGGAAACAGACACAGTTGAGGTTTAGTTGTCTGTGTTTACTAGATCAGAAACTTCTTGCAGGCAAAGACCTTACTGTGTATCTTTTTTTTAATCTTAACTGCTTTTTTTTAACATCTTTATTGGAGTATAATTGCTTTACAGTGGTGTGTTAGTTTCTGCTTTATAACAAAGTGAATCAGTTATACATATACATATGTTCTCATATCTCTTCCCTCTTGCGTCTCCCTCACACCCTCCTATCCCACCCCTCTAGTTGGTCACAAAGCACCGAGCTGATCTCCCTGTGCTATGCGGCTGCTTCCCACTAGCTATCTATTTTACGTTTGGTAGTGTATATATGTCCATGCCACTCTCTCACTTTGTCACAGCTTATTTTGATTGGTCAACTGATCTTCAATTAAGCTAATAACATGGAAAACTCAGGTAACCGGGTCCTACTTTTCTCGTCCAGCTTCAAGCTTGGTTATTCTTTGTTCTCTAAGTTTCTTGAGAATAGAGACTTTATCTTACTATTTTTTGCATCCTGAGTGTCTCTCATGGTGAGTTCTCAGTACATGATTCTTAAACTGAAATGGTCTACCCAGCTTCAAGGACAACTTAGAGCATAAATCCTTGATGCCCTGGCTTGCTGGCTCATTTGTGTATCTCCTTTATTAACTAACTAGCACACAGGTGACTCAAAGTATATTGAATTAAAATTAATTGCTACCCCTCTCTGTGTTCCCAGGGTCTGTATTCCAGTGTAGCGTGCCCAGGTACGGTGTTGACCAATTTGACATATGGAATTCTATCTCCCTTTGTGTGGACATTGATCATGCCAATCATATGGCTGGTAAGTGATGAATACTTCTTGTCTTAGTTTACTTAAGCTGTTCAAGTTGGAACCAAAAAGCTGTGTTTAAGGGTTGGGAAATAAGAAATTGAATCTGAAGGTGGCAGAATTCCATTTCATTCAAGGGTTTTGACGTTACTTAGTATGTAATCTCTGCTTCATACTACCTGATATTCCGACTGTACCACCATCTGAGTGTCCACTTTTCTTTAAGGGAATGTTTCTTTGGTCATGCACCATAGATCCCAAGAGTTCTATGATTATATAATTTTGGGAAACCTGTGTTCACATATTATTGACACGTATATTATGTCTCAATAATATGTTATATACGTCTCAGAGACATATTAATATGTCTTTTGTTACCCAAACGTTATTGACTAGAGACATTTCAATATTTGTTTACATAACAAATTGCCGGCTACAGGCATTAGTTTCTGCAAAAATCCCCTGGTCAATAACGAGTTAAACGATATCAAACTGGATTTCTCTGAGCTTTTAATGTAGTCAGATGCATTAAAAGTTCCCCAAAAGTGTATGATTGTGCATTGTATGATCATAGAATCATGTTTTTGCTTGTTTGTTTTGTATTTTGAGCATCTTGCAGGACCAATGTCCTCCAGCACACATTAGAAAATGTTGCTTTTAAGAAATGTCCCTCCCTTGTAGAGCTCAGGAAAAAATATCCCTCCATTATAGCAGGTAGAGAAAAAAGATGAGAAGGAAATATGCCTTCATGTTAAAAGTGGTTGATTGGAGTAATGGAGATTAAGTGGTATTTCTTATTTAGATTTCTTTATTTTTTGAAACTTTAAAAAATGCTCTATAATAAGAAATGCAGGTTGTCTTTTTTAATATTTAAATGAATAATGCTTTTGTGACTCTAAACCACCACGAAATGACTATGGTTTTCTTTTTCTTAGTTACGCTTTTTTGCAAATGCTTTCACGTTGACACCATACAATGGAACAGAAGCACTGGTATGTTACTAGAGTTTTAATATATTGTATTCACTTCACAGATGTAGACTGTAAGTTCACTGGCTTAGAAACAGTCTTAACAGAAAAGATAAGAGAACAAGCTCTGAATAATCAAGGTCCTGTTTAGGACTAAGTTCTGAGCATTAGGAGTGAACTTTGAAAGTTTAGTATGTTTCATGGCACTGGATACACCATGGTCGTGGAACAGCGCTTCTGTAGAAGCAAAATACATGAGCAGCCGGAGGAGAGCACAGCGTGGAATACTGCAGCGGCAGGCAAAGCAAGACGGTGGCTGGGCAGTCAGTGTGAGATTTCCTGTGGAGAAGGTGTGTTTCATGGGTCAAGAGTAGAGGCAACGAAGTCCAGCTCCATTTCCTTATGGGAAGATTCTCTTTTCTCTGTTAATATTCGAGAATTGAGTTGTTACTTTATTAGAAAACAAGTTCGTTTCTTTAAATCGCACATGTGTGGATTGCATGTGTTTCCTCATCAATGGCAGACATTAGTAACGGATCCTAACACTCTGTTCTGTTTACATAAATGATGTCTCTGAGTGTTTTTCAACTCAAGGCCCAAAGACATCCACTAGTAATGGATCAGAATCGTCATACAAGATGAAATTTATTTGTCCTCTGTGCTTTACACCATCTGGTTGAAATTCTATTGTATTAAAGTCAGTTCTGTGTGTGTGTGTGTGTGTGTGTGTGTGTGTGTGTCTCCCCCCCTCACTCCACTTAGCTCCCTCAGGATTTTTGGTAGGCAACTTGAAAATCCGAGAGCCTAGCACTGTAGTGCTCATACTTAACAGATTCTTAAATCGTAGCTGAATTGAAATTAAGGCAAACGTTAAGGGAATTGATTTGGCACTCTTCTGTTGGTAAACATTGCAGAAACAAATGCATTTATTGTAGAGACACAAACATAGTAGAAGCAAGTACTTTTAAACTAATTTTAATTATTTCTTAATGTATATGTCAAACTATTTAAGATAATGAATAGTCCTTTAGGGTATTCATTCCACACATTTATGTCACTGAAAATCAAGTCTAGAGGTCAAGTATATATTGAGTGTCAGTGGTGTGGAAATAGAAGTCAAAATCTAGTTAGAAGTCAAAATAGTTAGAAGCTACTAAGGAACTTAGAGTCATGTTTAGAAAAAAAAGAATTAATAGAGAAAATAGACAAGAAAGTAAGACATTCTGTCATCTGGTGGCAAGTACTGTAGGAATAATCAGAAAGGAGGATCACAGTGGGGCTGGACTAGTTGGAGGAGGCTTTGCTTGCTGAGTTGGGCTTAATCCGGGCCCTGAAGGATAGGTTGGATTTGGATGAGATGAGCAGCATGACCCCAGTGTCACAGTTTAAAAAGTTTGTTGTGACCCTGCTGTAATTTCCTTCAGTGTGGATGGGTCGGATGTAATTACCACCTAGTGATGGTTATATATGCTGGTGGATACAGATGAGGGTTTGAGCATACCACGTGTGTAGCAAGAATCTCTTCAATCTTTGGATAAGTTTTATCTCCTTAAATGGTTTGAACCTGAGTGGCCTCATGCACAGTGGTTAAGAATGTGCTATATATAATTCTATTACTATAGAATTATAGTAATTCTGTTCAAATTCCATTTCTCCAGTTTCTGGCTGTGAACACATGGGCACGTGTTTTTCACTCATCTAAGCCTTTTACTATTAACTATAAAATAGGAATTATAGGAGTAAATGAGAGAAGGCTTACTGTAAAGGATTCTGTGTATTTCAGCATTTAAGATTTTAAAGAAGACCATCTTATTGAAAAAAGTACAGTTCTGGCATGTGAACTGACAGATCAATGGAACAGAATAGAAAGTTGAGAATAGGCCCATAGCATACAGGGATTTGGTATATGATAATGATGGCCTTCCAAAACAATGAGAAAAGATGGTTTATCCAGAAAATAATAGAATAGGATCTTTTCTTCATACCTTACAGTCAAATAAAATTCTAGGTAAGTTAAAAGATTTAATCCATAAAAATTAAAATATATAGTTACTAGAAAAAAATACGGGGTGGGGGGGCACTAAGATCCTACAAGCTGCTTGGTGCTGCCAAAAAAAACGGGGAAGTTATAAAATAATTTAAGAGTGTGGAGGCTTAGCTACTCCCAGTAACCATAAAAGAAAAGACTGAAAATTTTGATTTAATAAAAGTAAAAAAAATTTTACATGACTAAAATTCTCACTACACATATACTCGAAAGAGTAACCACAGAATGGAAAAACACCTGCTACTCATACCGTAGATAAAGGGTTACATTGTCTTAATATTTAGGGAGCTTCAACAAATCAAGAAAAACAACCTATTGGAACAATAGGCAAAGGACATGAACAGAGAGTTTTGAAACTGTTTTAATCATATGAAAAGATGCCTAATCTTATTCCTACTAAGAGAAATGTGAATTAAAACTATAATGAAAAACTTTTTCAACTCTGATTAGCAAAGATTAGAAAGTTTGATAATGTACTATATTGGCAGGGGTCTAGAGAAATAAGCACTCTTCTACATTGCTGGGGGAGAGTAGACTGATATAGCCTCTATCAAGGACTCTTTGACAAGATCATTCAAAATAATAAACACACATACCCTTAACCCAGCAATTCCATCTTTGATATTTATCTCACAAATGTACTCAAACTTACATGGAATGATGTATTCGTCACTCATCACAGTGAGGTTTGTAATAGCAAAAACTGGAAAGAACCTCTAGGTCTAGCAGTTGAAAACTGATGATATAAAGTATGGCACATCCATGAAATGGAATACTGTGCTACTTTAAAAGAGAATAAAATTTTCATATACTGATTTGAAAGTATCTCCAAGGCCTGTTCAAGTGAAAAATGCAAAGTGTGGAGTAGTGTGTATATTTTGCTTCCATTTGCATAAGAGAAATGGATATATGTTTTTAAGCAAATAGATTTCCTTAGAAGAATATACAAAACAGTAGCATGAGTGTTTGCTTCCAGAGAGGAGAACTGGGTGGCTAGAAAATTGGGGAGGAAGACTTTTTACCATGTACATTTTTTGGAAGTTGTACGTGTGTGTGTGCTTATCTATTAATAAAATATCACATCAGTGACCCATACTTTACTGTGGCGTGAGCTGAGTATCCACTCTGAATAAGCTCAAGGTCACATGCCATGAACTTTAATTTGGGGATTAAGAGAAGAGACAGCTAAAATATGGTTTTTTGCTTTAAATAAAATTTTCAAAGGATGCTATTAAGCAGGCTGCCCTACTGTCTTCCTTCGAATTATAGTAGTGGTTCATGAAGGCATCACAATTAGCTGATGCTGTCAGGAGGACTTTTAGAATTTGTTTGGGGCTCTGTAAAGTGCTGATTGTACATCCCCTCCAGCCTCACTCACCTTGGGCAGAACAGAAGAATCATTGACACCCTCTTCTTTTCCAGGTCTGGCTTTTCCACCAAAAGCCCGAGTCTCTCAATCCTCTGGTGAAATATCTGAGTGCCACCACTGGCTTTGGAAGCAATTACGTAACGTCCAAAAAGGTAAATGTTTCCTTTGTTTCATTGAAGAGGTTGCTGCTGGGTTCCTGACCAACCCTACCAGCTGCCCAGCTTCTCTCCTGGGGCTCCCGTCTCTGCTCGCTGGCATCACATGGGCCTGTTTTCATTTCTTTCTGCTCTCTCCTGCCTCTCAGCCATGGCACACCTTCTCTCCACCTAAACTGCTCTTACCCTTCTTTCTACTGGTTCATTTCTACTGTTTATCCTTAAGATCACAGCTTTTGTGTGACCTTTTACATCAGGTCAGATGCTTTCATGCTAGGCTTTTTTTACTTCTTACGCCAGTTCTGTGTAGTACTCATTCAGTAGCGGGCTCCCTTGTCCAAGGATAGGCTCCATGAGGAGGAGGGATTGCACCCAGTTTCCTAGCATGTTCCCTTGCGCATGGCAGGTGCTCAAGAAATGTGTCACAAGTTGGATGAAATATAAAGCATCTTTCTGAGTGAAGTTAGCTTCCCTTTGAGTGTTCAGTTCCACTTATGACAACTATTAGCTTTAATAGACTGGTGTTTTGAAGAGGTATGGGATGGAGTTTGGAAAAAAAAATGAATGCTGTGTTTTGTAGACTCTGTGTAACCTAAAATGAAATTAAACATAGTTACAGGAGACTTCCCTGGTGGCCCAGTGGTTAAGACTCAGAACTCCCAATGCAGGGGGGCCGGGGTTCAATCCCTGGTCAGGGAACTAGATCTTGCATGCCACAACTAAAAATGATCCCACATGCTGCACCTAAAGATCCCACACGCGGCAACGAAGATCCTGTCTGCTGCAACCAAGACCCAGCACAGCCAGATAAATAAATAATAAAAATAAACATAGTTACATATTAGAAAAATGAAAAAAGTTTTCTTTTGACCCTGTAAGGATTAATTTTGTTCGGTTTTTTTTTTTTTTTGGCTGCATTGGGTCTTCGTTGCTGCACGTGGGCTTTCTCTAGTTGCAGCGAGCGGGGTCTACTCTTCCTTGCAGTGCACGGGCTTCTGATTGCGGTGGCTTCTCTTGTTGCAGAGCATGGGCTCCAGGTGCACAGGCCTCAGTAGCTGTGGCTCACAGCCTCTAGAGCACAGGCTCAGTAGTTATGGCGCACGGGCTTCGTTGCTTTGAGGCATGTGGGATCTTCCCGGACCAGGGCTCTAATCCGTGTCCCTCGCATTGGTAGGTGGATTGGTAGGCAGATTCTTAACCACTGCGCCACCAGGGAGGTCCTAATTTTGTTGTATTTTTGTCATGAGTAAGGTTTACTTTAGCCTCCCATTTTTCACTGCCTATCTTATTGTGAGGAGGAATCGGCATAAAATAAAATTAGATTGGAGCAAATAAGTTCGCTAAGTCAGAGTCAAAATTGTCAGTGATCTTGTCTATGTCAGTAGCTTGAGGTCTAAGGGGAACCAGGCTCTCTGCTTCCCGTGGTATATGTTTACTGAAAATGAACCTATGAACGTCAAATGTTTTCCAAAATACCTTTTGTGGGATAGTTCCTTGAGAAGATTTGCAGAAAGCAGTTTGTCGGCCAAGTAAGTTTGAGAAATGCTTCATATTATATCTCCCTCTTTCAGAGATATGCACAATGCACATTAGCCCAGTAAAGGCTTTGAGAAGTTGATACAGTTAAGAAATATGGGTGACATGTTTCATCCTGCTGTTTGCAAGCTGTTCTTTACTGTACAACTTTTTCTTTTCTCTTTAAATTTTACATAATGCTTAACATCATCCCAAAGAACACACTTTGGGAACTCTATGGTAAACTAATGAGCTTACTTTTAGGCCCTCAGAATTTATTTGGACTTACTATCTATTGATCTCGAAGGAATGATTGGTTTACCAAGGGGAGAAAATGTTTAATTCTATAAACCAAAGTATTTTATTAGCATTTCATGGAAATGCATTGCAGAATATGTTTTAACCTTTGATTAATTTTGGGAAGTCAGCTCTCTGCTCTGTTTAAAGGTTGGGTTGAACTAAAGAGAGCTATAATGTCTCTTCTGGTTACGACATGAAAAAACACTAATATGGTTGAATGAATATAAATATTTTTTCCAAAATGTTATGAAGTTTTCTTTCATTTTTTAGCCTTTTAGCTTCATGAAGAAAGAGGCTTTTTTTTTTTTTTTTTTTTAAGTTTAGGCTCTGTGTTGACTTGGAAAGAGCTAACACTTTATAGGGGCTGAAAGTTTGCTTTTACATACAGTGTGTAAGTTAAAATTAGATTTTCTACATAAAAGAGAAGACTGTAAAATAATAGTGGATTAAACAAGATAAAAGCTTAGGTTTCTCGCATGTAAAGGAGTTTGGAGAGGCAAACTTAGGCTGGCCTGGCAGCTCTGCAAATTGTCAGGTACCCAGGTTCCTTCTGTCCTCCCTGAGGTGTGGCCCTCATCCTTATAACTCAGGGGAGCAGCATGGAAGAAGGGAGAAAGAAAGGGGTGCCCCATTCCTTTTAAAGAGAGTCCTGGGTAGGTACCACACAACACTTCCACTTACATCTCATTGACCAGAACATAGTAACCTGGTACCACTAACTTCAGTGGAGGCTGGAAATGTAGTCTTTCATCTGCAGGGCAGTGAGCTCAGCTAAGATCAGGGCTCTTTTACTAAAGAAGGTGGATATTAGGAAGTAAGTAGCAGTTGGAATTTTTTAAAAAATTTCTTGATTTTCCTCTTTTGGCCTTTTTTTTTTTTTTTTGGCGGTACGTGGGCTTCTCACTGTTGTGGCCTCTCCCATCGCGGAGCACAGGCTCCGGACGCGCAGGCTCAGTGGCCATGGCTCATGGGCCCAGCCACTCCGCGGCATGTGGGATCTTCCCGGACCGGGGCACGCACCCGTGTCCCCTGCATCGGCAGGCAGACTCTCAACCACTGCGCCACCAGGGAAGCCCTGGCCTTTTTTATATCACAGATGTTTGTTGTCTTCTGTTACTAGGTACACAGCAGTTAGGGGAGACAGCAAAGCTCAGATCTTTCAGTCTTGCTATTTAAGGGAAGCATCAGTAGGCTTGGTGAGTGTTGGAGTTTGGATGGAGAGTTAATGTGTCCTCAGGATTCCTAACATTCCCCACATGGCTGCCACCGCAGCCCATTCCAACTGGTCCTATTTTGGGTTCTCTTACCCGTGTTATTTAAATGGCTCCCATTTATTCAAATACTATTCATTTCATTTTTCCTTCGTAGTCATCCCTATCTTTGTTTCTTTTCCAGATAGACCTAGATGAAGACACTGCTGAAAAATTTTACCAAAACTTACTGGAACTGGAAAAGGATATTAGGGTCACCATTCAAAAAACCAAAAACCAGAGCTGAAAATGGTGCTCTCTGAGCACCATTTTCATGCCTTCTGTGGATTCTGGAGCACGTGGGTTCCTGAGTTGGATGATGTGTATTTGTGGTAAACTGTGAGCTCTGATTGTCTCTGTTTCAGAATTACCGCTATGACTGTGCATGTGTTTGTGCACGTGAGAAAAAGCTTGATAAAATATCATATATTCTTAAGAATGGCATTATATCGAAATTGTGCTAGTCACAATTTGTTTATTCTGCAAACTGCAGCCCAAGCTACACTTCATGGGATGAGGTGTAGACTTGAATACTCATGACACAGACACGCACTGGTTCTCCTTTTCACCTGCCCCAGCAGGAGGAAATACTGCCCATTCTCTGAGTGACCATCTTAGCCTTCTTCCTTTCGAGTAGTTTACCTAGGTCTTGTACCTTATTTCTTCTTCCACATGCTGCTTTTACCAATCCTAATACAGATGCCCATGTAATTAATCATAGTAACAAAAGTATATGTATTTGGGCCACTTGAATTATTTTTTTCTTATTTTAAAAATGTTTTTTATTGAGATTGATTTAGTCCATGTTAATAGTGGGCCTGACCTTTAACAGAATTTGCAAATTTGTTTATTACTGACCCACTGGTTTTCATGACATTTTAGTGAATGTAATCTTGCAGCAAAAATGATTTATTCAGATTGTTTCAATGAAATTTTCCAGTTGAATAATTACTGGTGGAATGTCTCCTGGTATCAGTAGTGGTCGAAAGTGGTTAGGACTTAATTTGCATGATATGAAGACAAAATCTAAGATGCCTAGATGTTTCAACCAACACCTGTAATAAAACACTTACAGTTTGGATGAGTTAATGTGAAAAATTATATGTAAATATAATTTCTTTACATTTTAAAGTATGGATTTTTGGTTATACTTTAAGTTTGTTGCTAATGATATTTTTAATAACAGTAAACATATGTGAAAATGAGGGCTGAACACTGTCTTCCAGAAAGAAGGGTAAAGTTGGAGAGCTGAAAGCAGAGCTGGTTTTTGATCTTCTGTTCACTCGCTGTTAATTGGGAAGGAGGACTTTATTATGGATCTCAAACTCTTCATCTGTGAAGGAATTATCTTTCTGCTTCCTCTGTTCATGGGTATGAAGTGAGCATTAAACGCAATAATATGTGAATGAATAAAGAGCATTTGTTGAGAATGATGACTAAGGTTTTATTAGAGATTAATAAGCCAGAGTGTCATAGTTGAAATATTACTGTGTATGGCACTGAATGACCATGTCCCATCTGACTGAGAGTTGGTTCTGTTTCCTGAATGTTTTGTTTTAAATTGAAGTACAGTTCACTTACAGTGTTTCCAGATGTACAGCAAAGTGATTCAGTTATTTATGTATATATGTATATTTCAGATTCTATTCCATTATAGGTATTACAAGATATTGAATATAGTTCCCTGTGCCATACAGTAGTTCCTTGTTGTTTATTTTACACATAGTAGCATGTATCTGTTAATCCCAAACTCCTAATTTATCTCCCCCAGCCCTGCTATCCCCTTTGGTAACCATAAGCTTGTTTTCTTTGTGAGTCTATTTGTTTTATAAATAAGTTCATTTGTATCATATTTTTAGAATCCATGTATAAGTGATATCGTGTGGTATTTGTCTTTCTGTCTGACTTACTTCACTTACTATGATAATCCCTGGGTCTATCCATGTTGGTGCAAATGGCATTATTTCATTCTTTTTTATGGCTGAGTAGTAGTCCATTGTATATTGTGTGCGTGTGTGTCTGTGTAGCATGTATTCTTTATCCATTCATCTGTCTATGGACATTTAGGTGGCTTCCATGTCTTGGCTATTGTGAATAGTGCTGCTATGAACATAGGGGTACTTGTATCTTTTCCAGCTGGAGTTTTCATCTTTTCCAGATATATACCCAGGAATGGGATTGCTGGATCATATGGTAACTGTTTTTACATTTTTAAGGAACCTCCAGACTGTTCTCCATAGTGGCTCTACCAATTTACATTCCAACCTACAGCATAGGAGGGTTCCCTTTTCTCCACACCTTCTCCAGCATTTACTATTTGTAGACATTTTTTTAAATTTGTTTTGGCTCTGTTGGATCTTCATTGCTGTGTGCGCAGGCTTTCTCTAGTTGCAGCGAGTGGGAGCTACTCTTTGTTGTGGTGTGTGGGCTTCTCACTGCGGTGGCTTCTCTTGTTGCAGAGCACAGGCTGTAGGCGCCCAGGCTTCAGTAGTTGTGGCACGCAGGCTCAGTAGTTCTGGTGCATGGGCTTAGTTTCTCCACGGCATGTGGGATCTTCCCAGACTAGGGATCAAATCCATGTCCCCTGCATTAGCAGGCGGATTCTTAACCACTGTGCCACCAGAGAAGTCCCTATTTGTAGACTTTTTGATGGCGACCATTCTGACCAGTGTGAGGTGATACCTATTGTAGTTTTGATGTGCATTTCTCTAATAATTAGCAATGTTGAGCATCTTTTCATGTGCTTTTTGGCCATCTGTATGTCTTCTGTGGAGAAATGTCTGTTTAGGTCTTCTGTTCATTTTTTTTTGATTGGGGTATTTGGTTTTGTTTCAACATTGAGTGGTATAAGCTATTTGTATATTTTAGAAATTAACCCCTTGTCAATCACATCGTTTGTAAATATTTTCTCCCATTCTGTAGGTTGTCTTTTCATTTTATTGATGGTTCCCTTTGCTTTTATGCTTTTAAATTTAATTAGGTCCCATTTGTTTATTTTTACTTTTATTTATCTCTTTTACTTTAGGAGATGGCTACAAAAAAATATTGCTGCAATTTATGTGTTCTGCCTATATTTTCCTCTAGGAGTTTTATAGTATCCACTCTTACACTTAGGTATTTAATCCATTTTGAGTTTTTTTTTTGTATGGGGTATTAGAGAATGTTATAATTTCATTATTTTACATGTAGCTGTCCAGTTTTCCCAGCACCACTTATTGAAGAGACTGTCTTTTCTCCATTGTATATCCTTGCCTCCTTTGTCATAGATTAATTGACCATAGCTGCATGGGTTTATTTCTGGGCTTTCTATCCTGTTCCTTGATCTATGTGTCTGCTTTTGTGTCAGTACCATACTGTTTTGATGACTATAGCTTTGTAGTATAGTCTGTGGTCAGTGAGCCTGATTCCTCCAGCTCTGTTTTTCTTTCTCAAGATTCCTTTGGCATTTCAGGGTTTTATGTTTCCACACAAATTTAAATTTTTTTGTTTTAGTTCTGTGAAAAATACCATTGGTAATTTGCTACGGATTGTATTGAATCTGTAGATTGCCTTGGGAAGTCTGGTCATTTTTACAATATTGATTCTTCCAATCCAAGAACGCATTATATCTTTCCTTTTGTGTCATTCTCAATTTCTTTCATCAGCATATTATAGTTTTTGGAGTACAGGACTTTCACCTCCTTAGGTGGGTTTATTCCTAGGTATTTTATTATTTTTCATGCAATAGTAAATGGGATTGTTTCCTTAATTACTCTTTCTGATATTTCATTGTTAGTGTATAGAAATGCAACAGATTTCTGTGCATTAATTCTGTATCCTGTAATTTTACCGAATTCACTGATGAACTCTAGTAGTTTTCTGGTAGCATCTTTAGGATTTTCTATATATAATATCATGTCATCTGCAAGCACAGACAGTTTTACTTCTTCCTTTCCAATTTGGATTCCTTTTATTCCTTTTTCTTCTCTCATTGATGTGGCTAGGACTTCCAAAACTATTTTGAATAAAAGTGGCAAGAGTGGGCATTGTTGTCTTATTCCTGATCTTAAAGGGAATGCGTTTAACTTTTCACAGTTGAGTAGGTTAGCTGTGGGTTTGTCATATATGTCCTTTATTATGTTAAGGTATATTCCCTTTATGCCCACTTCCTGGAGAGTTTTTATCATAAAAGAATGGTGAATTTTATCAAAAGCTTTTTCTGCGTCTATTGAGATTAACAAATTGAAGGATAAAAACCACATGATAATGTGGTATATCAGGTTGATTGACTTGCAGATATTGAAAAATCCTTGCATCCTGGGGATAAATCCCACCTGATCATGGTGTATGATCCTTTTAATGTATTGTTGGATTCAGTTTGCTTATATTTTGTTGAGGATTTTTGCATCTATATTCATCAGTGACATTGGCCTGTAATTTGTGGCATCTTTGTCTGGTTTTGGTATCAGGGTGATGGTGGCCTCAGAGAATGAGTTTGAAAGTGTTTCTTCCTCTGCAGTTTTTTTAGAATAGTTTCAGAAGGACAGGTGGTACCTCTTCTCTAAATGATTGGTAGAATTCACCTATGAAGGTATCTGGTCCTGGACTTTTGTTTGTTAGGAGTTTAATTACTGATTCAATTTCATTACTGGTAATTGGTCTGTTCATATTTTCTATTTCTTCCTAGTTCAGTCTTGGGAGATTGTACATGTCTAAGAATTTTTCCATTTCTTCTAGGTTATCCATTTTATTGGCATATAATTGCTTGAAGTAGTCTCTTATGGCCATTTGTAACTTGTTTTTCATTTCTGATTTTGTTGATTTTGGCCCTCTTTCTTTTTTCCTGTTGAGTCTGGATAAAAGTTTGTCAACTTTGTTTCTTTTCAGAGAAACAGCTTTTAATGCCACTGATCTTTACTATTGTTTTTCAGTCTCTATTTTATTTATTTCTGCTCTGATCTTTATGATTTCTTTCCTTGTACTAACTTTGGGTTTTGTTTGTTCTTCTTTCTCTAGTTCCTTTAGGTGTAAGTTTAGATTGTTTGAGATTTTTCTTGTTTCCTGAGGTAAGCTCATATCGCAATAAACTTCCCTCTTAGAACTGCTTTTGCTGCATCCCATAGGTTTTGGATTGTAGTATTTTCATTTACCTCTAAGTATTTTTTGATTTCCTCTTTGATTTCTTAAGTGATCTATTGGTTGTTTAGTAGCATATTGTTTATTCTCCATGTGTTCTTAGGGTTTTTTTGCAGTTTTATTCTTGTAGTTGATTTCTAGTATCATAGTGTTTTGGTCAGAAAAGATGCTTGATATGATTTCAATTTTCTTAAATTCACTGAGGCTTGCTTTATGTCTTAGCTTGTGATCTATCCTGGAGAATGCTCCATGTGCATTTGAAGAGAATGTGTATTCTGCTGCTTTCTGGTGGAATGCTCTGTAAATATCAATTAACTTCTTTGGCCTAATGTGTCATTTAAGGCCTGCATTTCCTTATTGATTTTCTGGCTGGATGATCTGTCCATTGATGTAAGTGGGTTTTAAAAACTCCTATTATTGTCTTACTGTCAATTTGTCCTTTTATACCTGTTAATATTTGCCTTGTATGTTAAGATGCACTGCCACTGAACAGAAAAAAAAGAATGAAAAGAAATGAGGACAGTTTGAGACTTCTGGGACAACATCAAGTGTACTAATATTCACATTAGAGAGTCCCAGAAGGACCTATATGTAAATATATATGTTGGGTCCATATATATTTATAATTGTTATGTCTTCTTCTTGGATTGATCCTTTGATCATTATGTAGTGTTCTTCCATGTCTCTTGTAACAGTTTTCATGTTAAAGTCTATTTTGTCTGATATAAGTATTGCTCTTCCAGCTTTCTTTTCATTTCCATTTGTGTGGAATACCTTTTTCCATCCCCTCACTTTCCATCTGTATGTGTCTCTAGGTCTGAAGTGAGTCTCTTGTAGGCAGCATATTTACAGGTCTTGTTTTTGTATCCATTCAGCCAGTCTATGTCTTTTGGTTGGAACATTTAGTCCATTTATATTTAAGGTAATTATCGATACGTATGTTTTTATTGCCATTTTGTTAATTGTTTTGGATTTGTTTTTGTAGATCTTTTTTCCCTTTTCTTGTGTTCTCTTTTGTGATTTGTTGACCAACTTTAGTGTTATGTTTGGATTCCTTTTTCTTTGTTTTCTATATATCATATTTTTGGTTTGTAGTTACGATGAGGTTTTTATATAGCAGTCTCTATATATGTGATTGTTTTTAAGTTTCTGGTCTATTCATTTCAAAGATGTTTTAAATAACCTTCATTTGTATTCTCCTGCCCTCACTATTACTGTTTTGATATCATATTTTACATCTAATTGTTTCATGTATCCCATAACTGCTTTTTGATACAGATGATTTTACTACTTTTGTCTTTGAACCTCACTACTAGTTTTGTGTGTGGATGATTTCGTACCTTGACTGTATGTTTGCCTTTACTGGTGAGCTTTTTCCTTCCCTAATTTTCTTGTTTTTAGCTGTGACGTTGTCTTTTCCATCTAGAGAAGTTCCTTTAGCATTTTTTTAAAGTGGTTTTGTGGTACTGAATTCTTCTGGCTTTTGCTTGTCTGTAAACCTTTTGATTTCTCCATCAAATCTGAATGAGAGCCTTGCTGGGTAAGTATTCTTTTTTTTTTTGTTTTGTTTTGGTTTTTTTCTTATTAGTCATCTATTTTATACACATCAGTGTATACATGTCAATCCCAATCGTTCAATTCATCACACCCCCACCCCCATGCGTAAGTATTCTTGATTGTAGGTTTTTCCCTTTCATCACCTTACATATATCATGCCACTCCCTTCTGACCTGTAGATTTTGTGCTGACCTTATGGGAGTTGCCCTGTAATTTGTTGTTCTCCCTTGCGGCTTTTAGTATTCTCACTTTATCTTTAATCTTTGTTATTTTGATTACAGTGTGTCTTTGTATGTTCCTCTATGGGACTCTGAATTTTTGGGCTTGGGTGACTGTTTCCTTTCCCAGGATAGGTAGGTGTTCAGCTGTTATGTCTTCAGATATTTTCTTGGACCCTTTCTCTCTTTTCTCCTTCTGGGACTCTCTAATGTAAATATTAGTGTACTTGATGTTGTCCTAGAGGTCTCTTAAACTGCCCTCATTTCTTTTCATTTTTTTTTTCTTTTTTTCTTTTCAGTGGCAGTGATTTCCACTTCTTTGTCTTCCAGGTCACATATTCTTCCTTCTGAATCATTTAGTCTACTGTTGATTCCTTCTAGTTTATTTTTCATTTGTTATTGTATTCTTCATCTCTGTTTGGTTGTTCTTTATATTTTCTAACTGTTCGTTTAAAACTTCTAACTTCTCGCTCCGTGCATCTATTCTCCTCCCAAGTTCTTTGATCATCTTTATGATCATTACTGTGAACTCTTTCTCAGGTAGATTGCCCATCTCCACATAGTTCTTCTGGAGTTCTTTCTTCATTCCTTCCTCATTTTGTCTAAGTTGCTGTTTGTATTTTTATGTATGTGGTAAGTTAGTTATGTTTCTCAACCTTGGAGATGTGGTCTTCTGTAGGAGGCGTCCTGTGAGTCCCAGCAGTGCACTCCCCTCTTGTCACCCAAGCTGTATGCTCTGGGGGTTCCCCCTAAGAGGTCTGTATGGGTCCTTCTGTTGTGGCGGCTGACTTTGTGGGCAGTCTGGTAGGCTTGATTGGCCCCTAGTCTTGTTGGTTGCCAGGACCTGCCTTGTGCAGGTACTGCTGGCTGTTGTTTGGTGGGGCCTGGTCATGATGTGACTGGCTGTGGAATCTTAGGGGGCCATGGAGCTAGTGCTGGCTCACTGGTGGGCGGGGCAGGGTCCCGAAGACTCTGGTGCTATTGCCAATCCACTGGCAGGTGAAGCCAGATCCTGGGGTTAGTGCCAGACCACTAGCAGGCGGAGTTGGTTTCTGGAGTCTGGCTGCAGGTCCCAGGGATCCCAGAGCTTTTTTCAGATCGTTGCAGGGAGAGGGTGTTCCTGATGCAGCAGGATGTCTGGAAGTTTGCTTTGGCCTGCTAGTAGGCAGGTCCAGCTGGTCTCAGGGTAGGGTAGGGCCTGCGTTGTATCATAATTTTGTTTCTGGTGTCTGCCCCCTGGTGGTTGAGGCTGGTCTAGAGACTTATGCAGGCTTCCTGGCAGGACAGGCCTGTACCTGTCCACTGGTGGGTAGAGCTGGGTCTTGGCCCTCTGATGAGCTGGGCTATGTCTAGGGGCATGTCCAGAGGTTGCTGTGGACTCTTTAGTCTTAACACACCCTGTCTGCTGATGGCTGGGACTGGGTCCCTGCCCAGTTAGTTGTTTTGCTCTGAGGCGTCCCAGCACTGGAACCTATAGGCTTTTGGGCGGGGTCAGGTCTTAGCACTAATGATCCAAGATGTCAGCAGCCAGGAGTGTTAATGTGGCTGAATGTTCCTCAGTATGGCTGCCACCAGTGTCTGTGTCCCCAGGATGAGCCACAGCTGCCCCCTGCCTCTCCAGGACTCTCCAAGACCAGCAGGCAGGTCTGACCCAGGCTCCTATCAAATTACTGCTTTTGCCCTGGGTCCCAGTGCATGCTGGATTTCGTGTGTGCCCTTTAAGAGTGATGTATCTATTTCCCCCAGTCCCGTGGAGCTCCTGCAATTAAACTCTGCTGGCCTTCAAAGCCAAATGCTCTGGGGGCTAATCTTTCTGGTGCCAGAACCCTGGCCTGAGGAGCTTAATGTGGGGCTCAGAACTATTACTTCTGTGGGAGAACCTCTGCAATATAATTCTACAGTTTGTGAGTCATCCACCCAGGCATTATGTGATTTGATTATATCGCGAGCTTGTGCTTCTTACCTGTCTCATTGTGGTTCCTTCTTTATGTCTTTAGTTATAGAATATCTTTTCTGGTAGGTGCCTCTCTTTTTCATTGATGGTTATTCTGCATATAGTTGTGATTTTGGTGTGCTCGTGAGAGGAAGTAAGCTCAGGGTCTTTCTGTATTCTTCCATCGTGGCCACTCTCCCCACTCTGTTTTCCGAATATTTAGTCATCACCTAGGAGCAGCATCACGTCAAGTGTGAGCATGTGGGGGGAAGAGTGTGGGCTCTGGGACTGGGCAGACATTGAATCAAGTTTTAGCCATTAACTAGCATGAGTTCCAGCAAGTTGCTTCAATTTATACCTCAATTATAAAAAATACTGATGCTTACCTTGCAGAATTGTGATATTATAGCCTAATGTACTCACAGTTAATATAACACTTAATTCTGTCCCACATGAAGTACACAAAAGGAGATTTTAAACATGAACTAAATCCTGATTTCAAGTCATTTGTGATGTGTCAGTAGGTTGGTGCTCTATATATTTTCTGAGTCATTACATCCAATTCCCCTAAAATAGAGAACAAATCATAGCCCCTTTAGACATTAACATATCTGATATACTTATTACATTTTTAATCATAACATTACTATACAGAAATAAAATATACAATTTCCAAACCAACAGAGGTATAAAAATATACCCAAGCCATCCAAAAAAATAAAATGGAAAGGAGAAGCAGATGATGATAGAAAAAAACAGATAAATAAAAATTCTTCATTTCGATTTAAAAAATATATTCAAATATTCTCAAAAATCTGGAAATAGAACCACCATATGACCCAGCATTTCTACTCCTCGGTAAATATCTAAAAAACCCAAAACACTAATTCAAAAAGATACTATACCTCCAATGTTCATAGCAGCATTATTTACAATTGCCAAAATATTGCAGCAACCTAAGTGTCCATCAACAGATGAAGGGATAAGGAAGATGTGGCTATATGTACAATGGAATACTACTCAGTCATAAAAAATAATGAGATTTTGCCATTTGTAACAACATGGATGGACTTAGAGGGTATTATATTACATGGAATAAGTCATACAGAGAAATACAAATACAATATGATATCACTTATATGTGGAATCTAAAAAAACAAAAGCAGCTAGTGATTATAACAAAACAGACTCACGGATATAGAGAACTGCTAGTTTTAGCAGTTACCAGTGAGGAGAAGGAAGGGGGAGGGTCAAGATAGAGGTAGAGGATTAAGAGATACAAACTACTATGTATAAAATAAGTTACAAGGATATACTGTACAACAGAGAATACAGCCAATATTTTATAATAACTATAAATGAAACATAACCTTTAAAAATTATGACTCACTACATTGTATACCAGAAACTTATATAATACTGTACAACAATAGCCTCAACTTTTAAAAAAAGCTACAAGAATGTAAAAAAAATATGCATATATATTCAAATAGACCAAGATGAATATAAATGGAATAAACTAGTTAAAGGAACAATTACTAGAGCTGGTTAATTTTTTTTTTAAAACATGGCCAACTACTAAAACATGAGGATATGTAAAGGTTGAAAGTAAAAGGATGAGAAAATATACACTTGGCAAATATTAATGAAAGTCAGTAGGCTTGTATAGCAATATTGATACCAGATAAAATGCAAATGCGTTTTTAAGGACTAAATGACAAGGAAAAAAACACCATGAAGGTATTATAGGTATAAATTCATATGTACCTTTAATGCTTAGAATATAAAAAGTAGTTTACAGAATTATAAGGGGGAAATTGACAATTCCACAATTTTTTTTTTTTTTTTTACGGTACGTGGGCCTCTCATTGTTGTGGCCTGTCCCGTCGTGGAGCACAGGCTCCGGACGCGCAGGCTCAGCAGCCGTGGCTCACGGGCCCAGCCACTCCGCGGCATGTGGGATCTTCCCGGACCGGGGCACGAACCCGTGTCCCCTGCATTGGCAGGCAGACTCTCAACCACTGTGCCACCAGGGAAGCCCCCACAATTTTAATAGATACTAGACATCACTTATTAATCACACAAAAAAATTGGTAAGCATATGGAAGATAAGAACACAGTTAATAAGCTTGATCTGATAATTATGTATCCACAAGTCACCAGCTGGATAACCATATTATTTTCAAATTAACATGTAACAATTTATGAACTAATAGAATACTAGACCTCAAAGTAAGTCTCAACAAGTATTAAAGAATGTGTATTATTCAAACCATCTTATCTGACCACAGATCATTTCCAAAAAGTAACCAAAAGAAAAAAATGATAATGAAACCTATTTTACTACTTTTTAATTCATGGGTCAAGGGGGGGTTAATATTGAAAATTAGAAAATATTAGCAACTAAACAACAATGAAAATTCTACATATTAATGAGTGAAACTCACCTGAGAATGACTAAGAGAAATTTTTACATGAATAGCTTAGAAAAAAGACTGAAAATTGACTTCATTCTACTCAAGTTAGAGAAAAGAACAAATTCAAAACAAGTAGAAGGAATGAAAAGATAAAAAGCAGAAGATAATGAATTATAAAAGAGAAGAACTAAATGAGAATTGATTCACTTGAAGAAAAATAGGCACACTTCTGGTGAGATGGATATATGAAAAAAGAATAGGCACTAATAACAATTTAAGTCCAAAAGGGGAACATAACTACAGAAGTAGAGATTTTTAAAATGAGAGGAAACTATGAAAAACATACAATTATTTGAAATATTTGGAAAATGTTTCCTAGAAAAAAATGTATTCTTCCAAAATGGACGCAAGCAGAAATAGGAAACCTGAATAGACCTACAACGATTAAAGAAATACAATGCTTTAAGAATACACTCATTTTTTGTGTGGTTATAAAAGTTCAATACAAGAGATCCTTGTGATTATGAGACTGTTCTGTATCTAGACTATTGTGGTGGGTACATAAGACCTATAAATATGATAAATTGTCTATAGAACAAAAAAAACATAGACACATACACAGACAGGCTTATAAATGCATACAAGCAAAACAGGAAATCTGAAAAAGATTGTATCAATGTCAATATTATGGTTGATATTGAATTACAGTTTTGCAAGATGTTATCAGTGGGGGAAACTGGAAGAAGAGTATCTAGGATTTCTACTGTTTCTTACTCCTTCCTACAACCTTACAATTATCTCAATAAGAATTTCAATTAAAAAATATACATCAGGCATGGACATATATACACTACCAAACGTAAGGTAGATAGATAGTGGGAAGCAGCCGCATAGCACAGGGAGATCAGCTCGGTGCTTTGTGATTGCCTGGAGGGGTGGGATAGGGAGAGTGGGAGGGAGGGAGAGGCAAGAGGGAAGGGATATGGGGACAGATGTATATGTATAACTGATTCACTTTGTTATAAAGCAGAAACTAATAAAAAAATATACTACCATGAAAAAAAAACAAGGAGTTGTGGGTAGTGGGCTCAATAAGTTTTTGTCTTGTTGTGAAGATTAAATGAGTCAATACATGGAAAAAAAAATATATATATATACATCAGGGCTTCCCTGGTGGTGCAGTGGTTGAGAGTCTGCCTCAAAAAAAAAAATATATATATATATGTATATATATACACACATACATATATACATCATCCCCAAATGTCAGATAGGATTACTGATTAGTTCCTCCAAACATCAAAAATATCATCTCAATCCTGCACGAACTATTTCAGACATTTGTAAAGGAGTACCTTTTTCCAATATCATTTTCTGAAGCTTGCATAACCTTTATATCAAAACCAGACAAATATAATACTTTCAAAGAAATTCGTAAGCTAAATTTACTTAATACAAAGCTCTCATAACTGAATATAGCAATATATTAACAGACACAACTAAACATGACCAAGTTGTATTTGTACTAAAAATGCAAGGATAGCTCAGCACCAGAAGAGCTAATAATAAAATGTATTATGTTGAAAGAATAAGGAAGAAAAGTAATGTGATCCTTTTTGTATATGCAGACATACATTTAATAAGATTCTACACTCATGTATAATAAAATCATCTTAACAAATCAGTAATAGAAGGAAACTTCCGGAATTGAAATCAAGATGGTAGAGTAGAAGGATGTGGAACTCACCTCCTCCCACAAATACATGGAAAATACATCTACATTTGGAACAGTTCTCACAGAATACCTACTGAACACAGGCAGAAGATGTTAAAAACTTGAAAGGACAAGAAAGATCTCCACATAACCGGGTAGGTTGAAAGAAAAAAAAAAGGAAGCAGGATGGGTACTGCTCCCCTGTGAGGGAGCTGAGAAAGAGGAAAGTTTCCCAATCACTGAGAACTCCCCTCATCAGCAGGGAGATCAACCAGGACAGAGGGAGAGCTTCAGAGGCTCAGCGGAGAGCACAACAACCAGTTTGCGTCAGGCAGAACAAGAGACCTGCACAGATGGTCTGTGCCACTCTCCTGTGCTCCCAACACCAGATGTGCGTCCACCTGGTAAGGGCAGGGGCTGGGTGCTGAAACTCGGGGCTTAGAGGACAGACCCAGGAAGAGGACTGGGGTTGGCTGCACGGAGACAGCCTGAAGGGGCTGGAGCATGGTATGGCTGCAACCAGGGGTGTACATGGAAGAAGCCAGGGCCTGCCACAGAAGTGAAGTGCCACTGTTAAGTGGCACATGAAGGGAGGGGTGGAGCCCAAGACAGCAGCCTCTTTGCACACCAGTCACCACCTCAGTGGGCTCTGGGATTGTACGTGCCAGCTGCCACCTCAGTGGGCTCCTGAAGTAGGTGTCAGTGGGTGGCCCACACAGAGAGGCTGGGCTGAAATTATAGCTGAGTTCCAGGGGCCACACAATTTAGGAAGCAGAACTGAAATCTCTCCCCACAGCTGTGCGAGCTACCACTGGCTTTGTGAACTCGGTGCCTGCGGGGCATCAGAGCAGACAAAGGTGCTCCTGTGGCTGAGATGGATTTGGCCTTAGCAGGTGTGGACATTGTGGGTGTGTGCACGTGGGGGCTGGGCTGGGCCAGGGTCTGAGCTGCTTCCATAGATCCCATAGTGGGTACAGGTGCACGACAACTGCAGTCCAGGGACTTGACATCAGGGGATCTTCACTGGCAGCCTTGTGAAAACAATACCTGAGTGACACCAGGGCCAATTGTTGGCATTCACACGGTTGAGGAGGGGCTGAGGGAAGCACCAACAACACTGTACTTTGTGACAGGTGGCACAGCAGAGTGAACTCCCCAGTGGATAGCTCTGGTGGAGGAATACTCAGTGGTTTCTTTCCCAGTGGGAGCCCTCCAATCCCACTTACCTCGCACTGCAGATCAGAAACACGGCTCAGAAATGAATCTGGGGGCTTCTACTCCAACAATTAGGGAGCAGACCCTACCTGAGACAGGGCTGTGACAACCACAGAGCAAAGAGGCTGACCTGATCAACACCTAGTGTAGGCTCTGGTCACCACAACACCAGTCATACCCCCTATCAAGGGGATAATGACCATGACACACTGAAGAAAGAGGTGGCAGACAACAATACTAAAAACAGCCCTTGCACCAAAATATTAACCAACAGAGGCTACACAGGGATGCTCCCACATAAAAATAGCCCTCTAAGACCACAGTAGATAACCATTTCTCCTAAAATCACAGAGTAAGAGAAATAAGTAAAATGAAGAATTAGAGGAACCACTCCTAGTTAAAAGGTCAAGAGAACTCCCTTGAAAAAAACAATGAAACAGACCTCTTTAGTCTGGTAGACACCAAGTTTGAAAAGGAGATAATGAAAATACTGAAGGAATTAAGAAAGACTATTAATAGAAATGCAGATGATTATGAAAAGGAACTAGAAACTATAAAGAGGAGCAAAGAAGAATTAGAAAACTCTTTTGCTGAGATGAAATGAAAGCTGAGCTAAAGGCAATGAATAGCAGAATGAATAACGCAGAAAAATGAATAAGTGATATGGAATATAGAATAATGGAAATCACCCAATTAAAGCAGACAGAAAGCCAAAAAAAAAAAAAAGCAACATAGGAGACTATGGGATAATATAAAGTGGGTCAATCTGTGCGTAATAGGAATTCCAGAAGGAGAAGGAGAGAAAAGGGGATTGAAAATGTATTTGAAGAAATTATGGCTGAAAACCCCCAAACCTAAAGAAGGAAACAGATATCCAGGGACAGGAAGCACAGAGGGTCCCAAACAAGATGAACCCAAACAGACCTACAACAAGACGTGCTATAATTAAAATGGCAAAAGATATAAAGAGATGACTCTAAAGTCAGCAAGAGATAAAAGAAGAGTTAATTACAAGGGACCCCCCCCATAAGGTTATCAGCTGATTCCTCTACAGAAATGTTGCAGGCCAGAAGGGAGTGGCAAGATATATTCAAAAGCCTGAAAGGAAAAAATCTGCAACTTAGGATACTCTACCCAGTAAGATTATCATTTAGAATAGAAGGAGAGAGAAAGAATTTCTCAGACAAGCAAAAAATGAAAAGAATACAGCAATACTAAACCTATCCTAAAAGAACTATTGAAAGGTCTTCTCTAAACAGAAAAGAAGCAAGAAGCTATAGGAAAGAGAAAATCACAATTGGAAAGTAAATCACTTAAATAAGCCAGTATACATATTTTTCGTAAATAAAATTTTTTTGAAAGCAATGATGATCACAATGAACAACAAAAGGATAAACATGAAAATGTAAAACAAGACATCAAAATAATATAATCTGGAGGAAGATAGTAAGAAAATATAGATATTTTCTTCTTTTTTTTTAGAATGTGTTTGAGCCTAAATGACTATAATTTAAAGTAAGTAGAAGTAGGAAGTGGTTAGCCTACTTGAAAAATAGTATAACCACAAATCAAAAACCAAAAAGAAGAGCACACAAGCATAATACAAAAGGAAGTCATTAAAACACAAATGGAAAAACAAAAGGGATAAAAGTAGAAATACAGAATCAACTGGAAAACAAGGTATAAAATGGCAACAAATGCATATCTATTGATAATTACCTCAAATGTCAATGGACTAAATGCTTCAATCAAAAGACAAGGAGTGGCAGACTGGATTTAAAAAAAAAAGAGCCTACAATATGCTGCCTAAAAGATATTCACTTTAGGACAAAGGACACACATAGATTGAAAATTAGGGTTTGGAAAAATATTTCATAAAAAGGAAATGACAAGAAAGTGGGGGTTGCAATACTCAGACAAAGTAGACTTTAAAAGAAAGGCCATAAAGAAAGATAAAGGGGCTTCCCTGGTGGCGCAGTGGTTGAGAGTCCGCCTGCTGAGGCAAGGCACACGGGTTCGTGCCCCAGTCTGGGAAGATCCCACATGCCGTGGAGCAGCTGGGCCCATGAGCCATGGCCGCTGAGCCTGCGTGTCTGGAGCCTGTGATCCACAACAGAAGAGGCCACAACAGTGAGAGGCCTGCATATCGCAAAAAAAAAAAAAAAAAAAAAAAAAGAAAAAAAGAAAGAAAGATAAAGAAGGACACTGTATAATGATAAAAGGATCAATACAAAAAGAAAATATTACAGTTGTCAACATATATGCGCCCAATATAGGAGCACCAAAATAAGTAAAGCAAATACTAACAGACATAAAGGAAAAAAATTATGGGAATACAATGATAGTAGGAGACTTTAACACCCTGCTCACATCAATGGAGAGATCTTCTAGACAGAAAATCAGTAAGGCAACAGAGATCCTAAATGACACAATAGAAGTTAGACTTAATTGATATTTTCAGAACATTACATCCACACCCCCACACGCAAAAAAATAATCCAGCATACACTTTCTTTTCAAGTGCACACAGAACATTTTTTAGGACTGACAACAAACTAGGACATAAAACATGCCTCAACAAATTTAAGACTATAGAAATTATTTCAATCATCTTTTCTCACCAGAATTGCATGAAACTAGAAATCAACCACAGAGAAAGAAATGAGAAAAAATGATTACATGGAGACTAAACAACATGTTACTAAAAAACCAATCGGTAGGGCTTCCCTGGTGGCACAGTGGTTGAGAGTCCACCTGCCAATGCAGGGGACACAGGTTCGTGCCCCGGTCTGGGAAGATCTCACATGCCGTGGAGCGGCTAGGCCCGTGAGCCATGGCCATTGAGCCTGCACGTCCAGAGCCTGTGCTCCGCAATGGGAGAGGCCACAACAGTGAGAGGCCCACATACCACAAAAAAAAAAAAAAAAAAAAGAATGGGTAAATGATGAAATCAAAGAGGAAATTTAAAAATACCTTGAGACAAATGACAATGAAAACAGAACCATACAAACTCTATGTATGGGTTTCAGCAAAGGCAGTTCTTAGAGAGAAGTTCATAGCAACACAGACCAAATAAATAACCACCTAAAAGAATTGGAAAAAGAAGAATAAACAAAACCTAAAGTCAGCAGAAGGAAGGAAATCAAAATCAGAGAGGAAATAAATTAAATAGAGTTTTAAAAAACAATAGAAAAAAATCAATAAAACAAGAGCTCATTTTTTGAAAGGGTAAACAAAATTGACAAAACTCTGTCCAGGCTCAACAAGAAGAAAAGAGAGAGGACCCAAATAAATAAAAGAAATGAAAAAGGAGAAATAATAACCTATATCACAGAAATACAAAAAACCATAAGAGAATATTATGAGCAATTAATGCCAACAAATTTGACAACCTAGAAGAAATGGACAAGTTTCTAGAAACATAAGAGCCCACCAAAATTGAATCAAGAAGAAACAGATGATGTGAACAGACCAATCACTAGAAGTGAAATAGGATCTGTAATAAAAAAATAAATAAACTCCCTACAAACAAAAGTACAGAACCAGATATCTTCAAAGGTGAATTCTACCAAACAGATAAAAAAGAACTTATATCGATATTTCTCAAATTTTCCCAAAAGGTTAAAGAGGAGGGAACACTCCCAAAAACATTCTGTGTAGCCACCTTCACCCTGATACCAAAACCAGACAAAGACGCTGTTAAAAAAGAAAATTACAGGCCAATATCTTTGATGAATATAGATGCAAAAATCCTCAAAATATTAGCAAACTGAATTCAACAACATATAAAAAAGATCATACACCACAACCAAGTTGGATTCATCCCAGTGTCACAAGGATGGCTCAACATATTCAAATCAATCAATGTGATGAACCACATCAAGACAAGACAAAAACCACACAATAATCTCAGTAGAGGCAGAAAAAGCATTTGATAAAATCCAACATCCATTCATGATAAAAAAAAAAAAAACTCTTACCAAAGTAGGTATAGAGAGAACATATCTCAACATAATAAAAGCTATTTACGGCAAACCCACAGCCAACATAATACTCAATGGCGAAAAGCTGAAAGCCTTCCTGCTATAATATGGAACAAGACAAGGATACTCACTCTCACCACTTCTATTCAACATAGTAATGGAAGTCCGAGACACAGCAATTAGACAAGAAAAAGAAATAAAATCTATCCAAATAAGAAGGGAAGAGGTCAAATTGTTATTATATGCAGATGACATGATACTATATAAAGAAAACCCTAAAGACTCCAAACTAAAACTACTAGAACTGATAAACAAATTCAAAAAGGTAGCAGGATACAAGATTAACATACAGAAGTTGATTGCATTTCTTTACACTAACAATGAAATATCAGAAAGGGAATGTAAAAGAACAATCCTTTTTAAAATCACATCCAAAAATTAAATACTTAAGAATAAACCTGACCAAGGAGGTGAAAGATCTGAGAACGATAAAACATTAATACAGGAAATTGAAGATGATTCAAAGAAATGGAAAGATATTCTACTCTCTTGGATAGGAAGAATTAACATCGTTAACATGGTCGTACTATCCAAAGCAATCTACAGATTTAATGCAATCCCTATCAAATTAACCATGACGTTCTTCTACAGAACTAGAACAAATAATCCTAACATTTATATGGAACCATAAAAGACCCAGAATTGCCGAGTCAGTCCTGAGGGTAAAGCACAAAGCAGGAGGCATAACATTCCCAGACTTCAGACAATGCTGCAAAACTACAGTAAGTAAAGCAGCATGGTATTGGCACACAAACAGACATAGGAATCAATGGAACAGATTAGAGAGCCCAGAAATAAACCAACACACATAGGGTCAGTTAACACTTGACAGAGGAGGCAAGAATATACTATGGGAAAAAAGTCTCTTCAGCAAGTGGTGTTGGGAAAGCTGGAGAACCCCACATAAATTAATGAAGTTAGAACACCCTCACACCATATACAAACACACACACAAAACTCACAAATGGCTTAAAGACTTAAATATGAAACATGACACCATAAAACTCCTACAAGAGAACATAGGGAAAACATTCTCTGACATAAATCATAGCAATGTTTTCTTAGGTCAGTCTCCCAAGGTAATAGAAACAAAAGCAAAAATAAACAAATGGGACATAATCAAACAACCTTTTGCACAGCAAAGGAAACTATAAACAAAATGAAAACATAACTTATAGACAGAGAGAAAATATTTGCAAATGATGCAACTGAAAATGCCTTAATTTCCAAAACATGCAAAAGGCTCATACAACTCAACAACAATAGCAAAAAACAAACAACTGAATCAAAAAAAAAAATGGTCAGAAGACCTAAATAGACATTTCTCCGAAGAAGACATACAGATGGCCAATAGGCACACGAAAAGATGTTCAACATCACTAATTATTAGAGACATCCAAATCAAAACTACAATGAGGTAACATTTCACACCAGTCAGAATGGCTATCATTAAAAAGTCTACAAATAACAAATGCTGGAGAGGGTGTGAAGAAAAGGGAACCCTCCTACACTGTTGGTGGGTATGTAAGATGGTGAAGCCACTATAAAAAACAGTATGTAGTTTCCTTAAAAAACTAAAAATAGAGTTGCCATATGATCCAGCAATCCCACTCCTGGGCATATATCTGGACAAAACTATAATTCAAAAGATACATGCGCCCCAATGTTCACAGCAGCACTATTTACAATAGGCAAGACATGGAAACAACCCACATGTCCATCAACAGATGAATAGATAAAGAAGATGTGGTGCCTATATACAATGGAATACTACCCAGACATAAAAAAGAATGAAATAATACCATTTGCAGCAATGTGGATAGACATAGAGATTATCATACTAAGTGAAATAAGTTAGAGAAAGATAAATACCATATGACATCACTTATATGTGGAACCTAAATATGACACAAATGAACCTATCTATGAAACAGAAACAAACTCACAGACATGGAGAACAGACCTGAGGTTGTCAACGGGGTGCTGGGGCAGGGATGAATTGGGAGTTTGGGGTTCGCAGATGCAAACTATTATATATAGTATGGATAAACAACAAGGTCCTACTGTATAGCACAGGGAACTATATTTGATATCCTGTGATAAACCATAATGGAAAAAATATATGAAAAATTATATATATATATATATATATATATAATCTGAATCACTTTGCTGTACAGCAGAAATTAACACAACATTGTAAACCGACTATACTTCAATTCAAAAAAGAAGAGAACTTCCTAAACCAAACATAACTAGCAAATAACCATAACATCACATGATGAAATGTTGAAGCATTTCTTTTAAAGATAGGAACAAAACATGTATGACTGTTATGTCCATTTCTTTTCAACACTGTACCAGAAGTTTTAGCCAGAAGAGTAAAACATGATAGATAAATAAAATGTCTAATGATCAGAAAGGAAGTAACAAAGTATTGTAGATGACATGATTGTCTATACTGAAAATTAAAATGATCAATAAGGTAAAGATACATATTAACTTTTCAAGTAAGTCCACTGCACTCTCTATATCAGAAAGAAACATTTAAATGACCATTAACTAACAAGAGAATAGATGGTCATTCCACAAAATTCTATAGAGCAGTTTAAAATTAATGACTTAGAAATATATTTGTCAATAGAGATAAGCCTGAAAATATGTAATGTTGAATAAAGACAAGTTTCAGAAGGATACATACAGTTTGATTTCACTCGTGGTTTAGAAATACAATCCTATGTAGAAAAAGTAAAAATTATAGATGTGATAAACACCAAATTAAGAATACTGGTTACTTTTTAATGTGGGATAAAACAGTGGTAGAACATTAATTATATGGGATTTTATATTAGTATCTGTAAGGTTTTATTTCTTAAGTTGGATTGTGCACACATGTGCATAGTTCAAATTAGTATGTTGTGTTATAGTTTTCTTCTCCCTTGCAGCTGTTTCCTTGAAGGTTGGAGAGGGGGTAATTATGAAGTTAGCTGAAGTGTTTTGATTCTCATTTCATTATCTTCACTTTTCAATGAGGTCCTCTCTGATCACCTAATCTAAAATTTCATCATGGCCCTCAAGTTTTCTCATCTACATTTTTTTTTCTTTTACCACTTATTACTATCATGTGTTTTTCACTTATTTACCTCATTTATTGCCTGTCAACCCTACCAAAGAATGCACTCCAAAAAGGTTAGGACTTGTGTGGGTTTTGTTTTCATTGTTCATTATTGTATCCCCACCACTAAATCAATGTTTGGCACATAGAAGCTTCTTGATAAATACTTGTTGCATAAATAAATATCTGAACAATTCATTAAACAGGTTTATTTGAATAAAAATATCTTGCTCTTTGATATGTCTGTTTTATAGCTTTACTTGATTTATTTTAAAAAGAAAAAGAAAAAAATTGCTGTATGACAATGTCATGCTCTTAATTTAGAATGGTGTTGGGAGTACCAAGCCAGAGTTTATTGAGACTCTGTCTGCTGTTACCATCATCTCAGAAGACTGCCTTGTGCTGATACATGCAATTCCTTCTCATGGAAAACAACTAAAAATTACTGAGAACCACCAGAATGTAGAATGAGTCTTATTCCTAGTAAAGAAATTAGTCTTTCCTAGTAATACTAGTCTTATTCCTAGTAAAGAAACGCCAGAGAATAACCATGTTCCTTATCTGGCACCTGAAAATCTGAATGATTTTCTTTATCTGATAAATCTAATTTTTTATAGCTATGAGAATATAGACAGGTACTGTTAGAAATTGACAGTAAACTACTAGATTAGAGAGGGCCCATCTCACCTTCATTGAGGCTTATTTCTTACTGTCTAATTTGACTCCTTCTTCAAGGACAGGAATTCTAAGAGGTTTTCTGGAGGATTTGTAGTGGAAAAGAAAAATCCCTGAGACTCTTGGTGTTCAAGAAACACACATTTTTCTTCTTTGGTAGTGACATGTGAATGGGTTCAAATGTGGATAGGTGCTATAAATACAGTTTTAGATATAGACAATGTTTAGATTTCTTTTTTGGGCAAGGAAGTAGCTCTATTCCACTTTATTCTATTTAGTAGCTGTAATGGTGCTATATTTTCTCTCTGATTGCAAAATGATTTCCATTTATGGCTATCATTTACATTCTGTATTTAGAAAAAAAGCATAGTCATAAACACTCATTTTCTCACTTCTGAGACTTTTAGAAAGAAAAAAATTATGTTTTCTTTGGGGCCTATGAGTCAGAATTCACTACTTATCATGTAAAACAATATTATAAAAAAAGTCCTATCTCACACATTAGTTCTAAGCCAAGATGGATGTATGGGCATTTGAAAAAAAATAGATACGAGATGGTAGGAGGGACACAGTTGTGATATAATCAAATCTCACACCCCCTGGGTGGGTGATGCACAAACTGGAGAACAATTATATCACAGAAGTTCTCACACAGGAGTGAGAGTTCTGAGCCCCATTGCAGGCACCCCAGCCTGGGGCTCTGGATTGGAAGTAGAAACCCCCAGAGCATTTGGCTTTGAAGGCCAGTGAAGCTGGGGTGCAGGAGCTCCACAACACTGGAGGAAACAGAGACTCCACTCTTGGAGGGAGAACACAAGGTTTCATGCACACTGGGACTCAGGGCAAAAGCAGTGACTTCATAGGAGCTTAGACCAGACCTACCTGCTGGCCTTCAAGGGTCTCCAGAGGAGGTGGAGGATGGCTGTGGCTTACTGTGGGGACAAGGACACTTCTGGCAGAGGTACCAGGGAGTGTACATTGGTGTGAGGTCTCCTGAAGCCAACATTTTGGCCCCAGGCCGAAACAAGACCAGGCCCCACCCAACAGCCTGTAGGCTCCAGTGCTGGGACACCTCAGGCCAACCAACCAACAGGGTAAGAACACAGTTCCACCTATCAACAGACAGGCTGTCTAAAGACTTCCTGAGCCCACAGCTGCCTCTAGACATCCCCCTTGACATGGCCCTGCTCACCAGAGAGCCAAGACCCAGCTCCGCCCACCAGTGGGCAGGCACCAGCCCCTCCCAGAAGGAAGCCTCCACAAGCCTCTAGACCAGCCTTACTCACCTTGGGGCAGACACAGAAGCAAGAAAACTACAATCCTGCAGCCTGATGAACAAGGCTGCAAATGTAGATCAGAAACTACCCTGGGACCAGCTGGTGCCTGGCCCTTGGGTGATGAGAGGGGAGTGTACTGCTGGGGCAAGTAGGAAATCCCATAAAAAGGGCCACTTCTTCAAGGTTGAGAAACATCTAACCTTCCACATACATAAAAATACAAATAAGAAATTTAGACAAAATTAGTTGGCAGAGGAATATGTTCCAGACGAAGGAACAAGATAAACCCCCAGAAGAGCAAGTAAGTGATGTGTAGATAGGCAATCTACCTGAGAAAGAGTTCAGAGTGATGATCATAAAGATGATCCAAGAACTCAGGAAAAGAATGGATGCACAGAACAAGAAGTTACAAGAAGTTTTAACAAAGAGTTAGAAAATATAAAGAACAACCAAACACAGCTCAAGAATACAATAACTGAAATGAAAAACACACTAGAAGGAATCAATAGCAGAAAAAATGAGTCAGAAGAATGAATAAGTGAGCTAGAAGACAAAGTGGTAGAAATCATTGTCACAGAACAGAATAAAGGAAAAAGAATGAAAAGAAATAAGGACAGTTTAAGAGACCTCTGGGACAAAGTGAAACGCATCAATATTTGCATTATAGGGGTCTCAGAAGGAGAAGAGAGAGGGAAATGGTCTGAGAAAATATTTGAAAAGATAATAGCTGAAAACTTCCCTAACATAGGAAAGGAAACAGTCACCCAAGTCCAAGAAGTGCAGAGAGTTCCATACAGGATTAACCCAAGGAGGAACATACAGAGACACATAGTAATCAAATTGACAAAAATTAAAGATAAAGAGAAAATATTAAAAGCAACAATGGAAAAGCAACAGATAACACAAGGGAATCCCCATGAGGTTATAAGATGATTTTTCAGCAGAAATTCTGCAAGCCAGTGGGAGTGGCAAGATATGTTTCAAGTGATGAAAGGGAAAAACCTACAACCGTGAATATTCTACCCAGTGAGGCTTTTATTCAGATTTGATGGAGAAATCAAAAGCTTTACAGATAAGCAAAAGCTAAAAAAAATTCAGCATCACCAAACCAGCTTTACAACAAATGCTAAAAGGAACTTCTCTAGGTGGAAAATAAATGGCCACAACTAGAAAAAAGAAAATAATGAAAGGAAAAAGCTCACTGGTAAAGGCAAATATACAGTAAAGGTAGAAAATCATCCACACACAAATATTATATCTAAATGAGTAATTGTGAAAGGAGGATAGTACAAATACAGGATATTTGAAATGCATTTGAACTTAGGACATCAGCAACTTAAAACAATCATGTGTGTGTGTGTGTGTGTGTATGTGTGTGTGTATGTGTGTATATATATATATATATATATATATATATATATATATATATATGGAGAGAAAGAGAGACAGAGAGAGAGAGAGAGAGAGACCACTATATCAAAACCTCACAGTAACCAAATATCTATAATAGATATACAGACAAAAAAGCAAAAAAGTAATTCAAACACAACACTAAAGATAAACATCAAATGACAAGAGAGGAGAACAAAAGAGAAAAGAAATAAAGACCCATAAAAACAAATCCAAAACAATTAACAAAATGGCAATAAGAACATACATATCAATAATTACGTTAAGTGTAGATGGATTAAATGCCCTAAGCAAAAGACACAGACTGACTGAATGGATAAAAAATAAGAACAGTATAGGGCTTCCTGGTGGCGCAGTGGTTGAGAGTCTGCCTGCTGATGCAGGGAACATGGGTTCGTGCCCCAGTCGGGGAAGATCCCACATGCCGCGGAGCGGCTGGGCCCGTGAGCCATGGCCGCTGAGCCTGCACATCCAGAGCCTGTGCTCCACAATGGGAGAGGCCACAACAGTGAGAGGCCTGTGTACTGCAAAAAAAATAAAATAAAATAAAAAATAAGGACAGTACATATGCTGTCTACAAGAGACCCATTTCAGATCTAGAGACACATACAGACTTAAAATGAGAGGACGGAAAAACGTATTCCATGTAAAAGGAAATCAGTTGAAAGCTGGAGTAGCCATACTCATATCAGACAAAATAGACTTTAAAAAAAGAATGGTACCAGTGACAAAGAAGGACACAACATAATGATCAAGGAATCAATCCAAGAAGAAGATATAACAATTTAAAATATATATATACACCCAACCCAGGAGCAATTCAGTATATAAGGCAAATGTTAACAGGCATAAAAGGAGAAATTAACAGTGACATAGTAATAATAGGGGATTTTAACACTCTACTTTCATCAATGGACAGATCATCCAGACAGAGAATCAGCAAGGAAGCACAGGCCTTAAATGACACTTTAGACCAAAGGACTTAATTGATCTTTACAGAGCTTTCCATCCAAAAGCAGCAGAATACACATTCATTTCAAGTGCACATGGAACATTATCCAGGGTGGATCATATGCTGGGCCACAAAACAAGCCTTGGTAAATTCAAGAAAATTGAAAACATATAAGCATCTTTTCCTACTCCAGTGTTATGAGACTAGAAATCAATTATGAGAAAAAACTGCAAAAACAAAAACACGTGGAGGCTAAACAATATGCTACTAAACAACCAATGGATCACTGAAGAAATCAAAGAAGAAATTAAAATAATACCTGGAGACAAATGAAAACGAAAACACAATGAACCAAAATGTACGGGACGCAGAAAAACAGTTCTAAAAGGAAAGTTTATAGCAATACAATCTTAACTCAGGAAACATGAAAAATCTTAAATAAACAACCTAACCTTACACTTAAAGCAACTAGTGAAAGAAGTAAAACCCAATGTTAGTAGAAAGAAAGAAATCATAATGGACAGAGCAGAAAAAAATGAAATAGAGACTAAGAAGACAATAGAAAATATAAAACTATAAGCTGGTTCTTTAAATAGATAAAGAAAATTGATAAACCCTTAAATTTTTTTTTCTGGATAAGCCCTTAGATTTATCAAAAAAAGGGGGCAGGGAAGCATGTAAATCAGTAAAATTGTAGATGAAAAAGCAGTTACTACTGACACCACAGAAACACAAATAACCATAAAAGATTACTACAGGAAACTATAGGCCAATAAAATTGACAACCCAGAAGAAATGGACAAATTCTTAGAAAGGTACAATCTCCCAAGACTGAACCAGGAAAAAATAGAAAATATGAACAGACCAATTACAAGTACCCAAATTAAATCTGTGATTAAAAACTCCCAGCAAACTAAAGTCCAGGACCAGATGGCTTCACAGGAGAGTTCTATCAAACATTTAGAGAAGAGTTAACACCTGTCCTTCTGAAACTACTCTAAAAACTTTCAGAGGAAGGAGCACTTCCAAATTCATTCTATGAGGCCACCATCACCCTGATGCCAAAACCAGATGAAAATATCACAAAAAAAGGAAAATTATAGGCCAATATCACTGATGAACATAGATGCAAAGATCCTCAACAAAACATAAGCAAACTGAATCCAACAATATATTAAAAGGATCATACACCATGATCAAGTGGGTTTTATCCCCAGGATGCATGCTTTTTTCAGTAACCACAAATCAACGTGATACGCTACATTAACAAACTGAAGAATAAAAACCATATGATCATCTCAATAGATGCATAAAAGTCTTTTGATAAAATTCAACATTCACTTATGATAAAAACTCTCCAAGAAGTGGGCATAGTGGGAACATAACAAAAATAAAGGCCATATATGACAAACCCACAGCTAACATCATACTCAATGGTGAAAAGCTGAATGCATTCTCTCTAAGATCAGGAGTAAGACAAGAATGCCCACTCTTGTCACTTTTATTCAAAATAGTTTTCGAAGTCCTAACCCCATCAATCAGAGAAGAAAAAGAAATAAAATGAATCCAGATTGGAAAAGAAGTAAAACTGTCTCTGCTTGCAGATGACATGATACTATACATAGAAAATCCTCAAGACACTACCAGAAAATTACTAGAGATCATCAATGAATTTGGTAAGGTTGCAGGTTATAAACTTAAAACACAGAAATCTGTTGCATTTCTGTACACTAATAATTAAAGATAAGAGAAATTAAGGAAATGATCACATTTACCCTCACATCAAAAAGAATGAAATATCAAGGAATAAACCTACTTAAGGAGGCAAAATTCCTGTACTCCAAAAACTATAAGACACTGATGAAAGAAATTGAAGATGTCACCAACAGATGGAAAGATATACCATGTTCTTGGACTGGAAGAATCAATACTGTCAAAATGATTATACTACCTCAGACAATCTACAGATTCAATGCAATCGCTATCAAATTACCAGTGGTATTTTTCACAGAACTAGAACAAAAAAATTTTAAACTTGCTTGGAGGCACAAAGGACCCCAAATAGCCAAAGCAATCTTGAGAAAGAAGAACAGAACTGGAGGAATCAGACTCCCTGACTTCAGACTATACTACAAAGCTACAGTTATCAAAACAGTATGGTACTGACACAAAAAGAGAAATATAGATCAATGGAAAAGGATACAAAGCCCAGAAATAAACCCATGCACTTATGGGCAATTAATCTATGGCAAAAGAGGCAAGACTATATAATGTCATATAATCTATGACAAAAGAGGCAAGACTATATGACAATCGCTTCAATAAATGGTGCTGGGAAAACTGGACAACTACATGTAAAAGAATGAAAGTTGAACATTCTCTAACACCATACACAAAAATAAACTCAAAATGGATTAAAGACCTAAATGTAAGACCAGGTAGTATAAAACTGCTATTGGAAAACATATGCAGAACACTTTTTGATATAAAACACAGCAATATCTTTTTCAAAAACAATCCCTTTAAAAATTGCACCAAGGGCTTCCCTGGTGGCGCAGTGGTTGAGAGTCCACCTGCCGATGCAGGGGACATGGGTTCATGCCCCGGTCTGGGAAGATCCCATATGCTGCACAGCGGCTAGGCCCGTGAGCCATGGCCACTGAGCCTGCGCGTCCGGAGCCTGTGCTCCGCAATGGGAGAGGCCACAACAGTGAGAAGCCTGCGTACTGCAAAAAAATAAAATAAAATTGCATCAAAAAATTTCTTAGGAATAAACTTGACCACAAGTTTAAAAGATTTATATCCTGGGAACTATAAAACATTGATAAAGGAAATTGAAAATGATTCAAAGAAATGGAAAGATATCACATGGTCTTTTACTGGAAGAATTGGTATTGTTAAAATGGCCATATTATCCAAAGCAATCTACAGATTTAATATGCTCTCTATCAAATTATTATCAAAGGGAATAAAAACAAGATGCTGTGAAGTATGTACACTTTGTTTTCATTTGTATTACACACACACACACACGCACACAATCTCTGGAAGGACCTATAAAAAACCTGGGTTTTGTGAGGGTAACTGGCAGTTCTGGGAAGATTAACTAGACAAGAAGAGTGGTCATAGGCATTTTTTTGCATTCCCCTTGTACTGAATTTTTTAGTTTATATATTTTGTTTTATTTTCCAGTGCATATTGCTCCAAAAGAAAAAAATCTCTAGGATATTAAATGATTGGTTTATATTTAGTTCTGTCTCCAGGCCTCCTACAATGAAGTTGTCACTTTCCTTGATGGTGGATATTTAGCAAGATGGTCCAGAGAGGTGGATAAAAAGAGAAACCAATTGAAATATTTTATGGAGGTTCAGTTTTATGCACAGGCAATTGAAGTGGATGACCTCTTCCACACCATGAAATTATATATATTGTGATAGTACATACAATTCCTTATCAAAATCGACTTTCTGCTTCAGCCTGTAAACAAAGAAATCAAGACAAATGAAGAATTTTCTCTAAGATGTCATGACTAGTAGTGTAATGACAACAGAGGGAGAGAAGATGAAATGAAGGATGGGAATGTGAATTCAAATGACACAGTAGCTTGATCTTTGCATTCAAAATGAGATAAGAGAAGAAGTGGAATAATGATTCAACATTGTAGCTCCTAGGAAAAAGCTTTAGAAATAGTTCAAGCCTGTGGTGGAAGATGTGCATGGAAGCAATGGAGGAACTACATGGAACCATGTGGAGTCCAGGGTGACAGGTGGCAGGTTCTGGGCCCTGCCCTGCCTCGTGGCCAGCCAGGGCCTCTCTCCTGGGGCAGCCACCAGGCCAGGTGTTGAGCAGTGAGCATGGAGCTGAACCGGTGCAGTGGGCAGCAGGAGAGTGGAGGGGGCCAGCAGCCCATGTTACCTGCCCTGCCAGTTCAGGTGTGGCAAGGATGAAGGGCTGAGCCACAGGCGGGGCCACAGGGCCAGTCAGGGTGCAGAAATAAGTACTATTCAGTAAACTGTGGTCTGTGGTCCTGCTGCTGGGTGCTTGGTATTCGTACCCACCACGCTGATGAGAAGGTGGTTGTGGGAGGAGGTGAGCGCCTTCTCCTGGACCTCAAAGGAAGTACCAACTGAGTTGGGAGACCCTGTGACCAGTGGCTGCATCACCTGGCAGGGCTGAGATCCTGTCACATTCAGCTCCCCTCACTGAATGCATGGGGAATGCACAACTGAATCAAGCCGGACTCCAGGAACTGGAGTCCTGCCATCACACAGATCCAAGTGTGATGGGCAAGAGCAACCAACTGTCCCTGACCCCACTCAGAGCTGGCGGTCCTGACCCACAAGGCCATGTAATGGTTCTAGTTGTTTGATGTGTGTAGAACCTTTCCCCCAACCAGATATAATTACCAAGCAGAATAGGAA
Organism: Mesoplodon bidens; assembly: GCF_964165515.1. Lineage (NCBI taxonomy): Eukaryota > Metazoa > Chordata > Mammalia > Artiodactyla > Ziphiidae > Mesoplodon > Mesoplodon bidens. The sequence goes on along the minus strand of NC_138177.1, from coordinate 66,890,606 downwards.
CTGGGCATCCTCCCCTCAGAGCTTGTGGAGACCACATGGTAGCATCTGTCAATTCTTATTTGATGACTAACCCATTGGAAGGAAGAATCATTTACCTTTTGAATATGGAAAGGATCAAAGACAACTGGAACTCTCAGTGTCTCAGGTATTTACCTACACTATTAACTGAAATAGATTTTTAGGTGCTTGATTGCAGCTTTGCCATACCCAGTGAATCTTCACCATTTCCCTTTTCATCGATCTCCTTAATAATTCCTGCAATAGATCTTTCCACCCAGCAGTGCCTAGATAATGCACACAAGATAGAGTCTTGTTATTAAACTACGTTAAAAAATTAAATAGCACTAACATGGTGCCAAGCACTGATCTAAGTGTATTATGTTTTTCATGTAATGTAATCTTCATGCTATGGGCAGGCACAATTATTATCCTTATTTTACATATGAGGCAAAAAGTTTAAGTAACTTGCCTAAGGCTCAGAGCTAGCAAGCAACAATCAGGACTCAAACTTAACCATCTATTTCTAGATTCTGTACTCATAACTACTATACTATAATTGTCTCACAAGGTCACAGTATGTGCATGCTCAATCTCTCTCCCTCCCATTCTCACCCCAACCTCTCTGTGTGTGAATGTATGTAAAAATAAGGCAAGACAATCTTTCTCAGTGAAGGAAAAATACACAATGAAGGTGTTCAGTTCTGTGCTTATAAGACAGCTTCTTAAAGTTATACTTCAGAACACATTGTAGAACACGTTTGAAACATTTTGTCACCATGTGGGAGGGAGACAGCAAAGATATTCAATGAGAGGTCAGGGTTGTTGTCTTTTAAATACACAGTCCTGTTTGCTTCCTCTGAAGACCTGGCTTCCTTTGAACACCTGTATCCTTGCATATCCTACTCTTCCTAGTTTCTCCTTCCTGGTCTCTATTTTGTATTTCCTCCATTCTTCCTTCTAAACTTCTTATTTGTTCAAGGAAAGATAGTGTCAAAAAACCAAACACATGGGCTTCCCTGGTGGCGCAGTGGTTGAGAGTCCGCCTGCCAATGCAGGGGATATGGGTTCGTGCCCTGGTCTGGGAAGATCCCACATGCCGCGGAGAGGCTGGGCCTGTGCGTCCGGAGCCTGTGCTACGCAATGGGGGAGGCCACAACAGCGAGAGGCCCGCGTACAGCAAAAAAAACAAAACAAAAAAAACCAAACACATACTTTGTCACACCAGACTCCCTTTTTCTGTTAGGTATTTCCTCATACTGAATAGTAAAAATGAATTCAATCAGTAATTCATGCAGAAAATATTTGCTTTTTGCTCCTAACTGCATTGATTACACTTAATCATGATACTGTATTTGCCCCAAAGAACTTAAAAACTGGTTAATGAGCCGGCTGTCTTTAACACCTGCCATTGGTGGTTTTAATCAAACACAAGTATCAGTTGTATAGTATGTACAGGATAATTTACCTCTAGATAAACTTGATAGAGAAAAGGAAAAGAACAACTCTCATTTGAAGACAGTATGGGCTCCCTCCTCCCTTTAATGAAATAATTTTTAAAATAAAAAATAATATCTCCTTGGGCTACTGATTAGAGCCAAAATGGTCAGTTTTCTGAACCTGAGAGAAATGCCCCTACCTGACACCATCCCAAAGTGAGGGTGTTAAGTGAGGGGGAGAGTGAGCAGTCAAATGGGAAAGGTTATGATAAATCATGGAATCTCACCTGGGTAAGGGAGGCAGTGAGGACATGTGGAGTGTGAGCCATGGAAAGGTGGTAACAAATACATTGATTAAAAGTTCTGGAAGGGTCTTCCCTTCTGGGGAGGTCCCTTCAACGAGATGTTGTAAATTTATCTGGACAAAAGGCAAACAGAAAACCTTGTTACTGAGTCCAAGCTCATATTGCTTATTGTACAACAGGCCAATAAATCAAGACATGTGGTTGGGACAAGGAATAATGACTTTATTTGGAAGTGAGCAGAATGAGAAGATGGTGGACTAGTGTCCCAAAGAACCATCTTCCCCAAGTTAGAATTCAGGCTTCCTTTATACTATTTAAAAGAGGAGGGAGTAAAGTCCTGGTTCTGGCCAGACTCTGGAGGAGAGGTGTTAATTCTGTCCTTCCTGCAGCCATTCACAGGTGGGCTTGGTCAAGTGGTTTCCAGTGAGCTAAACAAAGGTATTTCAGTTAATGCTCATTACCTGGGAGGCAGGGTAACTAGAGATGGGCCATTATGTATAATTTAAGCTTATAGGTAACATTCCTTGAGTGATTAACTTGTAATAGAATACAAAGTTTCTTCCCTATTACAATTTAGCACTGTCAATGATCCATTCCACTATCCTGTGGGAAAAGAGACGAAGACTGCTCTGAGTACTTCCAGCAGAACAATGAAGCAATGGAGTGATGAAGAGGTGATTTTAGACTGGAATCGATCAGCCTTATATAGGGAATATTCCTCAGAATCTTTTAATAGTACAGTCCTCTTTCCCTTTTTATCTACAACTATTTAAATCTGATGAAACCCCTTAGCACTTTGTTGTCTAATTTGTAGCTGAACTTGTGGTTTTGTTCTAGTTCCCAATACAGATAATAAATTCCTGTGCTGTTTACTTGAACAAATCAAACAAATAGAGGAAAGCAGCCACCACAGCTGAGTAGAAAGACCCTGAACTCACCTCCTCTCATGAGAACACCAAAATCACAACTATCTGCAGAACAGCAATCAATAAAAAAGACTGAAACCTACTAGAAAAGATCTTCTTTGGGTAAAGACATAAAGAAGGAACTACAATGAGATGGGTAGGAGCGGACTTACAATATAATAAAATCTCAAACCCCCAGGTTTGGTGACCCACAAACTAGAGAATAATTATATTGCAGAGGTTCTGTCACAGGAGTAAGAGTCCTGAGCCCCACGTCAGTGTCCTCATCCCAGACTTCCAGCACCAGGAAGATGAGCCTTGAAAGCATTTAGATTTGAAAGCCAGTGGAACTTAATTGCAGGAGCCCCACAGGACTGGAAGAAATAGAGACTTCACTCTTACAGGGCACACAAAAAATCTCATGCACACTGGGACCCAGGGAAAATGTAATGATTTGATAGGAGCCTTGGCCAGACCTACCTACTAGTCTTGTAGTCTCCTGGAGAGGTGGTGGGTAGCTGCAGCTCACCATGGGACATAAACACTGGTGGCAGGTATACTGGGGGAACATTCAGCTGTGTTAATACTCCTGGCAGCTGACATCTTGCATCATTAGTACCAAGACCTGGCCCCACCCAACAGCCTGTTGGCTCCAGCAATGGGAAATTTGAGGCCAAATAACTGACTGAGCAGGGACACAGCCCCACCCATCAATAGACAGGCTGCTTAAAGACTAAAGAGCCCGCAGCACCTTTATGCTTATTACCTGGGAAGCAAGGTAACTAGAGATGGGCCATTATAGATACAGTCCCTAGACAGAGTCCAGCCCACCAGAAGGCCAAGACCCAGCTCCACCCACCAGTGGACAGGCACCAGCCCCTCCCACCAGGAAGCCTGAACAAGCTTCTAAACCAACCTCACCCACCAGGGGCAGACACCAGAAGCAAGAAAACTATGATCCTGCAGTGCAGGCCAGACACTACCCTGGGACAAGTTGGGCACTAACCCTGACTACTAGCAGGCAAACACAACCTTCTGGATACCCTGTATCCCATTCCCAACTCTATCAGGAATCACACCCTCACCACCAACAACAATCTGAAACAAGCTCTGGTGTCGCTGGGACCTGCAGACAGCCTCCAGGAACCAGCTGTGCCTGACAGTAGTCTGGCAGTAACCCCAGGATCTGGTTCACCTGCCAGCAGGTGGGCAACAGCCCCAGAGTCTTTGGGATCCTGACTCCGCCCACTACTGCACCAGCACTAGGCCTGGGGCCCCCTAGGTTTCTGCAACCAGCCACCTGGTGACCAGGCTCCAATGAACAGCAGCTAGCAACATCCACACAAGGCAGGGCCTGGCAACAAACCAGATTAAGGGCCAACCAAACTTACCACACTGTCCACATATCCCACCATAACAGACAGATGCATGCAGCTCTCTTAGGAGGAACACTTAGAGCATATAGCTTGGGTGACAAGAGGGGAGTACCCTGCTGGGATGCATAGGACACCTCCTACAGAAGGCCACATCTCCAAGGTCAAGAAATGTAACTAACTTACCACATACATAAAAATACAAATAGCAACTGAGACAAAATGAGGTGGCAGAGGAATATGTTCCAGACTAAGGAGCAAGATAAAACACCAGAAGAAGTACTATGTGATGTGGAGATGAGAAATCTACCTGAGAAAGGGTTTACAGTAGTGATTGTAAAGATGATCAAAGAACTTGGAAGGAGAATGGATGCACAGAATGAGAACTTAGAAGTTTTTAACAAAGACTTAGAAAATATAAAGAACAACCAAAGAGATGAAGATTATAATAAATGAAATGAAAAAAAATACACTGGAAGGAATCAATAGTAGAGTATACGAGAATGCATCAGTGAGCTGGAAGACAGTAATGGAAATTACTGCCACTGAGCAGAAAGAAGAAAAGAGAATGAAAAGAAAAGAATACTGTTTAAGAGATCTCTGGGACAACATCTGGCACACTGATATTCAAATACTAGGGGTCCTATAAGGAGAAGAAAGAAAGGGCATGGGGAAATATTTGAAGAGATAAAAGCTGAAAACCTCCATAATCTGGGAAAGGAAACAGTCACCCAAGTCCAGGAAGTGCAGAGAGTTCCATAAAAGGATTAACCCAAAGAGGAACACACCAAGACACATTGTGATCAAAATGACAAAAATTAGAGAATACTAAAATCAGCAAGGGAAAAGCAACAAACAACATACAAAGGAACACCCATAAGGTTATCAGCTGATTTTTCAGCACACACTCTGCAGGCCAGAAGGGAGTCACATGATATTTTTTTTTTTTTTTTTTTTTTTTTAGGCTCCGGATGCGCAGGCTCAGCAGCCATGGCTCACGGGCCCAGCCACTCCGCGGCATGTGGGATCTTCCCAGACCAGGGCACGAACCCGTATCCCCTGCATCGACAGGCGGACTCTCAACCACTGCGCCACCAGGGAAGCCCGTCACATGATATTTTTAAAGTGAACAATGGCAAAAGCCTACAACCCAGCATACTCTACCCAGCAAGGCTCTCATTCAGATTTGATGGAGAAATTAAAAGCTTTACAGATAAACAAAAGCTAAAAGGATTCAGCACCATTGCTTTACTATAAATATTATATGAACTTCTCTAGGTGGGAAAAAAAAAAAAAGGTCACAACTAGAAACAAGAAAATTATGAAATGGGAAATCTCACCAGTAAAGGAAAACAGTCAAGGTAAGAAACCATCTAAACACAAAGCTATTAGGGAAGTTAAAAGACAAAAGTAGTAAAATCGTCCGTATCCTCAATAAGCAGATAAGGGATACACAAGACAATTAGATGTAAAATATGATACCAAAAAGAGTAATTATGAAGGGAGGAGAGTACAAATGCAGGGTATTTAAACTGCACTCAAAATTAAAAGATCAGCAACTTAAAACAATCACGTATATACATAGACTGCTTTACAAAACCCTCATGGTAACCACAAAGCAAAAATCTATAATAGATATACACACGAAAAAGAAAAAGGAACCCTAATATAACACTAAAGATAGTCGTCAAATCACAAGAGAAGAGAACACAAGGGTAAAAAAAGACCTACAAAAACAATTCCAAAACAATTAACAAAATAGCAAAAGGAATATACATATTGATAATTACCTTAAATGTAAACAGAGTAAATGCTCCAACCAAAGGACACAGACTGGCTGAATGGATACAAAAACAAAACCCATATATATGTTGTCTACAAGAGACCCACTTCAGACTTAGGGACACATACAGACTGAAAGTGAGGGGATGTAAAAAGATATTCCATGCAAATGGAAATCAAAAGAAAGCTGGAGTAACAATACTCATGTCAGAGAAAATAGACTTTAAAATAAAGACTGTTACAAGAGACAAAGAAGGACACTACATAATGATTAAGGGATCAATCCAAGAAGAAGATATAACCACTGTAAATATTTATGCACCCAACACATGAGCACCTCAATACATAAGGCAAATGCTAACAGCCATAAAAGGGGAAATCGACAGTAACACAATCATAGTAGGGGACTTTAACACCCCACTTTCAGCAATGGACAGATCATCCAAAATGAAAATAAATAAGGAAACACAAGCTTTAAATGACACATTAGGCCAAATGGACTTAATTGACATTTATAGGAAATTCCATCCAAAAACAACAGAATACACTTTCTTCTCAAGTGCTCATGGAACATTCTCCAGGACAGATTATATCTTGGGTCACAAATCAAGCATTGGTAAATTTAAGAAAATTGAAATTGTATCAAGTATCTTTTCCAACCACAAGGCTATGAGACTAGATATCAATTACAGGGAAAAAAAACTGTAAAAAACACAAACACATGGAGGTTAAACAATATGCTACTAAATAACCCAGAGATCATTGAAGAAATCGAAGAGTAAATCAAAAAATACCTAGAAACAAATGACAGTGAAAACACGACGACCCAATACCTATGGGATACAGCAAAAGCAGTTCTAAGAGGGAAGTTTATAACAATACAATCCTACCTCAAGAAACAAGGAAAATCTCAAATAAACAACCTAAACTTACATTTAAAGCAATTAGAGAAAGAAGAACAAACAAAACCCAAAGTTAGCAGAAAGAAAGAAAACATAAAGATCAGGTCAGAAATAAATGAAAAAGAAATGAAGGAAACAATAACAAAGATCAATAAAACTAAAAGATGGTTCTTTGAGAAGATAAACAAAATAGATAAACCGTTAGCCAGACTCATCAAAAAAAAAGGAGAAGACTCAAATCAACATAATTAGAAATGAAAAAGGAGAAGTAACAACTGACACTGCAGAAATACAAAGAATCATGAGAGACTACTACAAGCAACTATATGCCAATAAAATGGACAACCTGGAAGAAATGGACAAATTCTTAGAAAAGCACAAACTTCCAAGACTGAACCAGGAAGAAATAGAAAATATAAACAGACCAATCACAAGCACTGAAATTGAAACTGTGATTAAAAATATTCCAACAAACAAAAGCCCAGGACCAGATGGCTTGAGAGGCGAATTCTATCAAACATTTAGAGAAGAGCTAACACCTATCCTTCTCAAACTCTTCCAAAATATAGCAGAGGGAGGCACACTCCCAAACTGATTCTCTGAGACCACCTTCACCCTGATACCAAAACCAGACAAAGATGTCACACGCACAAAAAAAAAACTACAGGCCAATATCACTGATGAACACAGATGCAAAAATCCTCAACAAAATACTAGCAAACAGACTCCAGCAGCACATTAAAAGGATCATACACCACGATCAAGTGGGGTTTATCCCAGGAATGCAATGATTCTTCAGTATACACAAATCAGTATGATACACCATATTAACAAACTGAAGGATAAAACCCATATGATAGTCTCAATAGATGCAGAAAAAGGTTTTGACAAATTTTAAACCCATTTATGATAAAAACTCTCCAGAAAGTAGGCATAGAGGGAAGCTACCTCAACATAATAAAGGCCATATATGACAAACCCACAGCCAACACTGACCCAATGGTAAAAAAACTGAAACCATTTCTTCTTAGATCAGGAACCATTTCCTCCAAGACAAGGTTGTCCACTCTCACCACTATTATTCAACATAGTTTTGGAAGTTTTAGCCACGACAATCAGAGAAGAAAAAGAAATAAAAGGAATCCAATTCAGAAAAGAAGAAAACTGTCACTGTTTGCAGATGACATGATATTATACATAGAGAAGCCTAAAGATGCTACCAGAAAACTACTAGAGCTAATCAATGAATCTGGTAAAGTAGCAGGATACAAAATTAATGCACAGAAATCTCTTGCATTCTTATACACTAACAATGAAATATCTGAAAGAGAAATTAAGGAAACTTTCCCATTTACCACTGCAACAGAAAGAATAAAATACCTAGGAATAAACCTACCTAAGGAGACAAAAGACCTGTATGCAGAAAACTATAAAACACTGATAAAAGAAACTAAAAATGATATAAATAGATGGAGAGATATACCATGCTCTTGGATTGGAAGAATCAACATTATAAACACGAATATACTACCCAAAGCAATCTACAGATTCAATGCAATCCCTATCAGACTACCAATGGCATTTTTCACAGAACTAGAACAAAAATTTCACAATTTGTATGGAAACACAAAAGATCCCGAATAACCAAAGAAATCTTGAGAAAGAAAAATGGAGCTGGAGGAATCAGGCTCCCTGACTTCAGACTACACTACAAAGCTACAGTAATCAAGACAGTATGATACTGGCACAAAAACAGAAATATAGATCAATGTAACAGGATAGAAAACCCAGAGGTAAACCCACGTGCATATGGTCACCTTATCTTTGATAAAGGAGGTAAGAATATACAGTGTAGAAAAGACAGCCTCTTCAATAAGTGGTGCTGAAAAAACTGGACAGCTACCTGTAAAAGAATGAAATTAGAACACTTCCTAACACCATACACAAAAATAAACTCAAAATGGATTAAAGACCTAAATGTAAGGCCAGACACTATAAAACTCTTAAAGGAAATCATAGGCAGAACACCCTATGACATAAATCACAGCAAGATCCTTTTTGACCCACCTCTTAGAGAAATGGACATAAAAACAAAAATTAACAAATGTGACCTAATGAAACTTAAAATCTTTTGCACAGCAAAGGAAACCATAAACAAGAAGAAAAGACAACCCTCAGAATGGGAGAAACTATTTGCAAATGAAACAACTGACAAAGGATTAATCTCCAAAATTTACAAGCAGCTCATGCAGCTCAATATCAAAAAAAACAAACCCAATCCAAAAATGGGCAGAAGACCTAAGCAGGCATTTCTCCAATGAAGATATACAGATTGCCAACAAACACATGCAAGGATGCTCAACATCACTAATCATTAGAGAAATGCAAATCAAAACTACAATGAGGAGCTTCCCTGGTGGCCCAGTGCTTGAGAGTCTGCCTGCCGATACAGGGGACGCAGGTTCATGCCCCGGTCCAGGAAGATCCCACATGCCACGGAGCGGCTAGGCCCGTGAGCCATGGCCACTGAGCCTGCGCATCCGGAGCCTGTGCTCCTCAACGGGAGAGGCCACAACAGTGAGAGGCCTGCGTACCACAAAAAAAAAAAATCAAAAAACCCCCCTAAAAACTACAATGAGGTATCACCTCATATTGGTCAGAATGAACATCATCAAAAAATCTACAAACAATAAATGCTGGAGAGCGTGTGGAGAAAAGGGAACCCTCTTGCACTGTTGGTAGGAATGTAAGTTGTTACAGTCAGTATGGAGAACAGCATGGAGTTTCCTTAAAAAACTAAATGCAGAACTACCATATGACCCAGGAATCCCACTACTGGGCATATACCCTGAGAAAACCATAATTCAAAAAGAGACATGTACCACAATGTTCATTGCAGCACTATTGACAATAGCCAGGACATGGAAGCATCCTAAGTGTCCATCGACAGTTGAAGAGATAAAGAATATGTGGCACATACATATAATGGAATATTACTCAGCCATAAAAAGAAATGAAGTTGAGTTATTTGTAGTGAGGTGGATGGACCTAGAGTCTGTCATACAGAGTGAAGTAAGTCAGAAATAGAAAAACAAATACCGTATGCTAACACATATATATGGAATCTAAAAAAGTGGTTCTGATGAACATAGGAGCAGGACAGGCATAAAGATGCAGACATAGAGAATGGACTTGAGGACACAGGGAGGGGGAAGAGTAAGCTGGGACAAAGTGAGAGAGTAGCTGACATTTATACACTACCAAATGTAAAATAGACAGCTAGTGTGAAGCAGCTGTATAGCACAGGGAGATCAGCTCGGTGCTTTGTGACCACCTAGAGGGGTGGGATAGGGAGGGTGGGAGGGAGACGCAAGAGGGAGTGGATATGGGGATATATGTATACATATAGCTGATTCACTTTGTTATACAGCAGGAACAACAACATTGCAAAGCAATTATACTCCAATAAAGATGTAAAAAAAATAAAGATCATACCGTATGACCAAGTATTTATCCCAAGGACACAAGGATTTTTCAATATCTGCAAATTCAATGTGATACACCACATTAACAATTGAATAAAAACCATATGATCATGTTAATAGATGCAGAAAAACTTGTGATAAAATTCAACACCCATTTATGATAAATACTCTCCAGAGAGTGGGCATAGAAGGAACATACCTCAACATAATAAAGGCCATATATGACAAACCCACAGCTAACATCATACTAAATGGTGAAAAGCTGAAAGCATTCCCTCTAAGATATGGAACAAGACAAGAATGCTCACTCTTGCCACTTTTACTCAAAATAGTTTGGATAGACGTTTCTCCAAAAAAGACATACAGATGGCCAAAAGTCACAGGAAACGATGCTGGGCTTCCTTAATTTTTAGAGGAATGTAAGTCAAAACTACACCTCACACCAGTCAGAATGACCATCGTCAAAAAGTCTACAAACAATAAATGCTGTAGAGGGTGTAGAGAAAAGGGAACCCTCCTACCCCATTGGTGGGAATGTAAATTGGTGCCGTCAGTATGGAAGACAGTATGGAGGTTTCTTACAAAACTAAAAATAGAGCTACCATATGATCCAGCAATCCCAGTCCTGGGAGTAAATCCAGAAAAGATGAAAAATTGAATTCAAAAAGATACATACACCCCATGTTCATAGCAGCACTGTTTACAACAGCCAAGACACGGAAGCAACCTAAATGTTCATCAACAGATGAATGGATAAAGAAGATGTGGTATACATACACAATATTACTCAGTCATAAGAAAGGATGAAATAATGCTGTTTGCAGCAACAAGGATGGACCTAGAGATTATCATACTAAGTGAAGTAAGTCAGATACAGAAAGACACATACCATATGATATCATTCATATGTGAAATCTCAAATATGATACAAATGAACTTATTTACAAAACAGAAAGACTCACAGACATAGAAATCAAATTTATGGTTGCCAATAGGGAAAGGGTTGGGAAGGAACAAATGAGTTTGAGATTACCAGATACATACTACTATATATAAAATAGATAAAAAAAACAAGGATATGCTATACAGCACAGGGAGGCATATTCAACTTCTTGTAATAAATTATAAAGGAAAATATATATAACTGAATCACTTTGCTGTATACCAGATCTAACACAGCACTGTTAAGCCAACTATACATCAATAAAAAAAGGAATGAATTTCTGATTCTTGCTGTAACATGGATGAACCTTGAAAACATGTTAAGTGAAATAAACCAGATACAAAAGGCCACATTTATGACACCATTTATATGGAATGCTCAAAACAGGTAAATCCATTGAGACAGAAAGTAGAATACTGGTTTCCAGGGCTTGTTGGAATGGAGGAATAGGAAATGACTGCTAATGGGTACAGGGTTTCTTTGTGGGGTGATAAAAATATTCTAAATTTAAATAGTGAATTTTGTGAATACACTTAAAAACCTTGAATTGTATACTTTAAAAAGGAAAAATTTATGGTATGTGAATTATATCTCAAATAAAAATTCAGAAAAGAGTGAAACCCCACTATTTTGTCCTCTTTAAGAACAAATGATTTTGTCCTCCTCCAGAGACTCCCGTGACCGGCATGGATTGAGATGTTTTCTGTGCCACGTTGGTGTTTATGGTATGCTGCACCCATACCTATTAGTCAATCAGCTCATTTCCCACTGTCAATTTTACCTGGGGCTCCTGTGGGGAAATTGGAATTGGGTGCCTTAAGTCCAAGGAAGTCTGCGGGCCTCTTCATTTATCATCAGTGTTCCTCTCTTTCTACCATCTGAGAGGCTCCTGTCTTTCTTTTATTGCTTTCTTTTCTATTAAGCCTAGGGCATTATTTTTTCCAATGCCCTTCCCCCTTACAGTAAGTGCATCGTTCCTTCCCCAATGGTGGCTTACCTCTTCGTGTTACTTGCCTTCTGGGAATCTAATGCCACTGCCAGAAAAACGGCATTTCATTTTGCATTGTCTTTCTTCTGTCATTGTTCTCTGTTGTTGAGTACTTTAAAAGCAACATCTACCAATTGAGAAGAGTTTGTTCCAAATGCACCATCTAATTTTTTTCAACTTTCTCCAGATATCTGAGGTGCTTTGCCCCCAAAAAGTTCAGATTTATCATTCTAGTATTTTCAGGGGCTTTGGGATCTGCATCAGTATAATGTGTGTAGGCCTGATAAGTCCTTTCCAAAAATCCAGAGGGGTCTTCATTTGGTTTTTGCTGAATTTGAATTTTGTCCAAATTCTTTTATTTCGTTTCCCCTTTTGAAAGCCCTGCCAAGATACATTTACAGTAGTGCTCTAATAAGGGCATTTCTCCCTCATTGGGATCCCAATTTGGTTCAGCTGTGGGTACTGCCAAGCTTCAGGTGTACCCTTTGGGTCTGTTAGGTGGAGCTGGTACACTTCTCTCCTGGCCTTATCAATGACCATTCTCCTTTCATCTCTTGTAAGCATCCTATTACTAAGAATGTGTATGTCTGCCCATAAAGTGTGGTGGGTAGCAAAAATAGAAGTGAACAATTCAGAGAGGAGCCTCCCTGTAAGGAGGGTTGTGATCTTCCCAATTAAATGTCTGAGGTGGAGAAAGAACTATGGATCCATAGAATCCCAGCTGGCTGTCGGTTTGAATTTAGGCCTCCTACGGGATAATGGCATAAGGAAAACTGCCCTGCCCCAGGAGTGAGCGCCCTGTTGGGTGTTAGATGATGATACCAGACCAGGTCCCTCTGCTCCAGGAACTAACAGGATTTTCTAATTGACCCTTATAAGGAAGGGAGTCAATCTGACCACTTCCGGAGCCCCAGTGTTGGGAATTGGGGCTGAACAGGAAACGGGAGGTGGTGGAAGGGGCTGGATATGTTGGCATAACAGCCGGAACAGCTGTGACAGCTAGCTCAGCCTTAGGAGTTAAGGTTTGAAGCAACATATCCTCACTCTTGTTCCCGGATGTAACAGCACTAATGCTTGTACATCGTGGATTTTTATCATTCTTCCCTGCTTTTTCACAGAATAGCTCTAATTACAGGATTGTTGAGAGCCATTCAAAGGCCGCCATTCCTCAGTGCTTTATTGTAAAACCACAGGTAGCAACTGATCCTCTCTAACCATTTTGTCTTGGCATCAACCAACTGTGCTGAATTCTGGGCTGGGGTTTTTGGTGATTTTAGGAACCAAATGGGACTTTTCTCTTCTCCCTGGGAATGTCCCACTCTCAGACAAGAACAGAATTTTTTTCTGTTCATTTCCTCCATCTGACATCAGTAAAGGTTTTAAAAATCACAAAACTGACTTAGCTGTAACTGGAGAAATGGTACCAAAACAAAATGAAACAAACAAACAAACAAAAAACCCTGGAAAACCCTAAATAAACCCTCAAGTTTGGTCTTGGGGTTTTACATCTACCAACAACACAGGAGACTACAAACAATGTAATTAGCACAGCAGCAGTGGCAGTACATGGTACACGGGGTCCCAAGATAACCCTGCCTAAACCCTTTGTGGAGATCCAAACATGTACTGTGGCCAACACATGGTTCATCTTCCTCTTAGTCATGGGTTCCTAGCTGTAATCAGACCACTGATCCCAAATGCACCTGAGAAGAATTTCTTTAGGGATAGTTGAAATATTCCTCATTAAAAAAACCCCAGAAATACAAAGACAAAACACAAATGGTGCACACAAATGCTAGCAACCAGTGTAACAAACAAACTGGTTCACAGATAGGGTAAAAGTACTTTCCTCTCTCCAACAGGGTATATCACTCAAATACAAAACAAATTGGCTTATTCTGGAGAAAAAAGCCTCAGAGAGGAGTAAAGTTTCTGGCTGTCCATGCCAGAGTGACTTACCCTGCTGTGTGGAGCCCATTGCCTCCCAAACATCGGTTCCTTTCTCCCACTGCCAAGTGCTGGGGCAGCCGGTGCTGCTTCAGGGGAACTTTGAGAGGAAGATCCGCAAGACAAGTGGTCCCGGCAGCTGCGAGGGCCTTACCCCAAAACTCCCTGACTAGGGCTGGCCAGCCATGGGCAGCAAGGTTCCTGGCTGGCTTCACCTCAATTTGTTACAGGGTCCAGGCTCATACTGCTCTCTGCACAAAAGGCCAATAAACTGAGACGAGTTGCTGGGGCAAAAAATGGAGAATTTATTTGGAAAGCAAGCAGACTGGGAAAGTGTTCGTGTTTCAAAGAACCATCTTCCCTGAGTTAGAAGTCAGGCTTCTTTCCTACTAACAGGGGAGGGGCTAAAGTCTGGTTCTGGCCAGGAGAGAGTTGTGTTAATTTTGTCCATCCTGTAGCCAATAACAGGTGGGCCTCACAGGCAGTTTCCTGGGAGATAAACAGAAGTATTTTAGCTTAATGCTCATTACCTGGGAGGCAGGGTTCGCAGAGATGGGCCATTATGTATAATTTAAGCTTATAGGCAACATCCTTTTAGTGATTAACTTGTAATAGAATACAAAGTTTCTTCCCTATTACAACCTGATGATATTGTATTTCAATTCCTTTGGCTATCTTCTTTTGAAATGAAGAATGCTATTTCTTTTTTTGTTGTCATAATCTTGGATGACTTTCTAGCTGTAGCTAACAATACCATGTTTATATTTCACTTACAGTTTTAAGAGATCAGACTGCATATCTAAATGCTGGAATCATGTTTAATCCTCTGCCGAATATGAAGCATTTTTTTCTGACCTCTTTTCAAGATAACTTTTGTATTCTAGATGTATTCATTGGAGTTAAAGTCTTCATTTTTTGGCCTAGTTTTGTCCTTGATTTATGAAATAATGGTGATAAAAGTGTGGAGATGTTGAATAGGGTGAATAAGTAGGAATAGGTATTGCCATAATATGAAAGGACAATTTCTACTATGAGAACTGCTGCTAGACATGGATGTTTTAATGGGATTCAGAGTCTCAAGGACACTACAAAAATTGGATTGTTTTTCAGGATGGAATAGGAAATTAGTAATTCCTGAAATGAATGAATGTGTCAGTGTCTTCCTTCTTTACAAAAAAATCAATCAAACAAAAAACTCTTTGTTATCCCATTTCCCTAAGCGACTTACTATTCCATTTATTTGCTCTTCTTTGTAACAAAACTCAGACCTGTCTTTAGTCTCTGTCTCCAATGCCTCACCTCTCTTCCTCTCTTAAATACACTTCAATCAGACTTTCACTTTCACCCCTCTACCAAAACAGTTCTTATCATGGACAACAGTGACCTTCATTGCTACTTGCAATGATCCTCATCATACTTGATCCATCAGTAGCAGTTAACACAGTTGATCATTTCCACCCTATTGAAACACTTTAGAAACTACAAACAAATCCTGAGCCCCTGTCACAACCATCCTAAACAAACATCAGGACCCACATTGCTTTTCCCACCAAAGATTGTAGCAGAGGACTTGGTGGTAAATGGGGAGAAGAGAGTAGACAGTGAAAAAATGAGAGTAGAGAAAATCTTGTAGTTTTCAGCTTCACCCTATGCTGGGCTTTCTGTCAGCTATCTGGAGTTTAACTTATGGAAGAAATAACCTGTCATGAGCTTCATTAAGACATTTCACCATATATGGAGGAAAATGCACCTAAGCATATTTTGTCAGAGAGGAGTATTTGAAGCATTTAATCTTGCAAATTAAAAAGTTTACAATAGTGGCCGGTCACCTGGCCTTTGCTTGAAATCCCCTCTTTTCCTTCTGTGCCTATTTAAGACCTTTTTACTTCTTTTTCCCCTTAAGTGCTGTGTCCCCAGCTGCACTGTTACACTGGGCTCTGTCTAGTGACGTATTTGTGGTAGGTGTGTCCCAAGCACACAGCTAATTGTCTGACCTTCTCCAAGTCCTGATCGCTTGCTCTTCTTTTGGGTTTCTCCATCCCAAAAGGGTTCAGGACATTTTTAGCCTGATGCCACTGTGGCCTTTGCCACTGTCTCTTGCTCTGGAATTTCTTTAGGCCTATGTAAACTTCATCCTAGGGAGAGTCTCCCCCTTGTCATAGATGTATCTCAGCTAGAAAATTATCCTTAGCATATACCTGAACTGAAGCTGCTCTTAGTGTTTCCAGATTCTGGCTTCAGGGTACCCAGTGAAAACCAATTCTTGTTCTGCCAAGCATTCCTCAAACTACCCTTTCTCATTGTTTGCATGTTGGAAGCTTTGAATAATTTACGCTAGTAGTGTTATATTTACTTTGAGGTTTTACTGTTCCTAGGCGGCTCTGCTGAGCTTTTAAAATTTTAACCTGTTTCCCGATTTTTGTCCCTTTCCTTCACCACATGTAGAACTAACACTATTTGTAGGATCTTAGAGCCTTATTTTCTGTTTGCTTTCAGGGTCAGATATTTGTTTTCTTAACATGCTTCTCTAGATTTTATCTCGTGGGGTCCCTTCTAGTAAGATATAAAAGCAGTGAGTCCTGGGTCTGCCACAAGCTACTACCTGTTCCAACTAATCTTTCCACCTTCATGTCTCTGAGCTGGTCTTTCCAAAACCTAACCAGTCCTGGACCAGTCTGTTGGCTTCTGTGCCTCCTCTTCAATACATTTCATCCTCCTTGTACTTTCCTAAGCATATTCCTTCAAGGTATATGCTGTAATAATATCACCATCTCCAGTTATTGTCACCTTAAATTTGCCTATTAATGCTTTATTTTTTTATGCCGATCTTCCTTTCAGATCTATCTCCATTTTGTGTAATTATCTAGCACTGCTCTTCACAGTCTTTAAGGTTTAGTTCTCCTACATGCACGTATAATAGACTCTCTGTAGCTTGAAGGGAGGTTGGGTGGTGGTGGTGTCATTTTCATTTGTTTCCCTCTCTTTCTCTGGTCAAGTTTTTTGATTTCAGTCACTCTTGCTTAGCCTGTACAAACTGGGCTTGTGCTGGTTGAGGTCAGAAACTGCTATTCATTCTCTGTTCTGGAGGGTATCTGGACTTTTACTTAAGCCACAGTTGCCAAGGGACATTTGAGACTCAGTGTTCTCTAAAGGGGGAATAAGTTAATGATAGAATATTCCTTTCTGCAGAGTCTGTTGGCTTTCTTTCTTTCTTTCTTCCTTTTTTTTTTTTTTTTGGTCACATGGCATGAGGGATCTTAGTTCCCTGACCAGGGATCAAACCCCTGACCCCTGCATTGGAAGCGGGAAGTCTTAACCACTGGAGCAGCAGGGAAGTACTGTTGGCTTTCTTGATGAGGAAGGACCTGGGAAAGAACTAAACTAGAAAATTCCTTAAAAAAAATTGAATTCTAGTTGACATACAATGTTATAATTCCTTTCAAAGAATTATGCTATTGGTAGTTGTCTGGTTTCATAGAAGCAGGGTAACAGATTTTAATAGTTCAACACACCTCTTATAGGAAGTCTCAGGTTCACCTGTCTTTTTCCTTGAATTAAACCCATGGTGGGATTTAAATGTGGGGCTCACTAGGCTGTGACTTCCTGTCTACTTATTTTTTGTCTAATTTATGTGTTGGAGACTCTGAGTTTTAGTTCAAAGATTTCCTCAACTAAAGACAGAGTGTTAGTTCTAAAAATAAGCTAGAAACAGAGCTCTCAGCTCTTCTCAGCTCTCCTTGAGATAGGGCTCATTACTCTTTGTGGGGAAAGTTCTGGGTCAATATTTATAAAATGCTTAGAACAGTATCTGGGATATAGTAGCTACTGCTGTATTAGTGTTTATTAAAATAAATTAAAAATAATGAGTTGCAAAAGGCCGTGATGTTGAGTCTAAGACTATTCACCTGACCTTCTCTGGAGGATATTATGAGCTTCTTATTTAACCATGTATGGAACTCAACAGGAGATCTGCTTTAAGGGCTAACAGATTTCTATACTGCTGACTGGGGTAAAAAAGGCATAGGTGCCTTTTATTTGGGGCATAGGCCAAACATGGACTATTTCACTCATATTGGCATTTTCTATTCCTCATTTAAATGAATAAAAATAAGATTAAAAAAATTTGTTATTTAAAATAATTATTATATTATATATGATAATTAGAGCTATGGAACATAATTACTATAATAATTATATAACATTACATAACATACAGTTATATAACATATAATTGTTAAAATTATTATTAAAATAAATTAAAATTAAGATTAAAACAAATTAAGATTACAAATAATAAATATGTTTTAAAAATAAATGCTCAATAACTAAACTGAATCTCCCAAAATTAAACTAGATAAAACAGTGAAGCAATTCTGCTGTGGATAATAAATCACTAAAGATCAAGCTGTACCTTTATACGGAATAAAATTACTAAAAGCCAACACAAATTCTGTGCAGACTGAGATTTTCTTTACAGGGGCAGAATTTACCAGTATGATGGGACCCAGGCTAAGTGTCTCATTTTGAGGCTTCCCTGGTGTGGAAAGCTCCTACCTCAAGCTAGAGGTGATGGATATTACACTTCTGGGACCACTGCCCCACCCCCAGCCATTTCTTGGGTAAAGGCACAGGATAGCTGTCAATGTTTTTATACTAGAAGTTTCTGGAAAGTGGAAGTTTTCTTTTATATTCCAGGCTCCTTTCATATAGTGGAAACATATATATATATATGGTTGTTAAACTAAACAGTTATCCAGTTTGAAGGAAAATTAAAAGAACATTTGCTTAGGATGGTATCTTGCAGATGATAACAACTTGGGACAAATCTGATGACTTAAGGTCCTCACAGCACCTCTGTCTGCATCCTTAAGGCCCACGTTCCAGTGCTGAATGCCCAGGTGCAGTGATGACCAACCTGATATTTGGAGTTCTGCCTCCTTCAGTCTGGAGGCTGCTGGTACCCATCATACTGTTGGTGGGTAAGAAATATGTCTTAATTATAAAAATGCATTCACTTTGGATCATAGAAGAGAAATTTTAGGTTTGGGAAATGAAGATAGCAGATCTCTATGTAAATTGAAAATTTAAAGAGTTTTCAAACCTTATTAGTTCTTCACTTTGACTTTTTCCTACCAATTCCAGTAGGTAAGCCTGGTAGGGTTTTACTTGGTAACCTTATTCAGAGTACACAGTATTTTCTGAGGGAATATACCTCAGCAAGTACCACTAGGTACAAGGCAAGTATCCTACAACTTACCGTCTTGCTTGAGGTAGGCTCGTTTCCCTCACCTTGGCTGCTTGGACCTGGGAAGCATATAAATTTGGAAACCTGGGAACATCAACTGAGAAAGTATTTCCCAAGTGTATTCCACAGGAATGTAAATTTGCTGCAAGGTGTTAGTTGGTAATCCAAGCAAGTAAGCAAGAAAAGAAGGATGGAGGAGAGGAAAGGAGAGAGAGAGAGAAAGAAGAAGGGAAGGAATGAAGATAGTAAGAAAAAAGAGAAGTTTTCATGAGAATATGTTTCTTTTCTGTGGAACTTCTCAAAATCTTTGCTATGCTAGTGTTACTGAACCAAACTTGGGTCTGCTCACCTGTGTGCACTAAAGCCAATCTACCAACACGGGGTTATGGTGAAGGAAAGTGCAGCATTTATTGAAGGAAACCAAGCAATGAGTCCAGGTGGCTAGTGCTTAAAAGACTTGAACTCCTTGAAGGCTCTCAGGGAAAGGTTTTGAAAGACAGGGTGAAGGAGAGGTTTGCAGGGTATGTGATCAGCTCATGGATATTCTTCTGATTGGTTGGTGGTGAGGTAATTGGAAGTCAACATCATCAACCTTCTTTTTTCAACCTGTCTGGGATCTTCATACAGTTAACTTCTTCCACCTGGTGGGTGTTTCAGTATCTGCAAAACAGCTCAAGGAATATGGCTCAGAATATAATCTATAGCCCTTGAGGAGGAACTAAAGGCCCTTGACTTTGTTTAGTGGCTAAACTATTATTATTTTGTCTTGCTTGACTGTTTTCCTTTGTTTCTGCATTTTCTCACTTCTCTGATTGAATTTATTCTTTGGAACACAGGGAAGGCCTAGGAGGCTAAAATTTTTTTACAGACAAAAGGCAGACAGAGGACATGGGATGGAGGTGGGGTCTGTCCGGGGAAGGCCCATAGGGTCCTGCTTGGTTACACTAATACCATGTTACCACTACCCCTCACCCAAACCTAGGATGGGGATACAGGCTGTAGTGTATCCCAGATATATTTAAACACGGACCTCCTTTTTGAGAGTATCTTGTGGTAAGAGTGCTCTATGAATATGCTTTGGGAACTGTTCTCCATTCCTTAACAGAACCAAAAGATGAAGGTTTCTCTTATAATTATGGTTGTTGAAATGTTCCTCCTTTTTGATGATGTTTAGGAAAAAGATTGGAAAGAAATATGCTAACATGTTAACAGTATTTCTCCTATCTGTGGGACTATGTATCATTTTTAGCTCCCTGTAACATGTTTTGTACTTCCGAAAAGCCAACAATTAGCATGCATTATTCAATAATAAAATAATTAAAAATTATGTCTTTATGACCCTGGTTAAACTACCAAAATATGGCAAGTTGTTAACGAGTGACTTATCTTCTTTCCTTTGCTCAGCCGTGCTTTTTTAAGGAATTCCTTCACAATCACGCCTTACAAGGGTTCAGATATGTTGTTAAGTGCTAGGGCTTCAGAATTCTTCTCAACACAGCTGCAATTATGGCCCATGAGAAACAAACCTATTTGCCAGAACTTCCTTGTGTCACGTGAGAAGATCAACGTGCATAGTCCTTGCTTGTTGACGTGTCTGTCGCAGTCCGCTCCCTGAAGTCCGCTTCAGGCTGTCATCTGGCACAGGGTGAGTACTCAGCAAGCAGCAAGTGTTAGTTCTTCCCCTTGTATCCTCAGCACCTAGCCCAGCAGGGCCTAGCAGTTATTTCATAAATATTCCTGGATTAAAACTAAGTAAAGAATTTAGTAAAAGGGGAATTTGTGGTCACAGTGAGAAATCTTAAATTGATTTTCCTATATGGCCTTTTTCCCTTTTGAAATTCTCCAAGAACACCAATGAACAACCTATGGGGGCACTCACTTTCTGTATTTTACAGCAATGGGAGGCAAGTCAAGAGCCAGGGTATTTACAGGGGCTTATGCTAAACTCCAGGGGACAGATAGAAAACATGACCCCAGTCACCCCATTCCCCTCCTCACACAGATATTGCAGGGACCTTAATTCTTGACAGGGAAACACAATTTAAATACAGAAACAATGAGAGGTCAAAACAAGACTTTCTCTCCTCAAATGTAGAATTGTGTAGTGCAGATGGCAGGTATTCCAGCAGTGCCGGGAGAGGGAGATCTGTTGGAAAAGGCTTCATGCATTAAGTGGGACTTAAGTGGGAATAAAGGGATTTCAGCGTAATCTTAATTTTTAGCTCATGTAATCTTTTTTTCTGATTTCTTATGATTTGGGCGATAGAAGACTATCACCAAAGGTTTTATTTTAGTTCTAACATGATGTTTGGTTCTTCATAGGTGAAGGATATTTTTAAAAAGTATGTGTATATGTGTGTCACACACATGATATGCACACTCAGATACACCTCATTTTGTCAGTTCTGAAATTTTCATTTTCATGTTTTAACTTCTTTGAAATTATGATGCATCTTATAGTCAATAGCATGTCATAATTTAATTGACAACATTTTTTTCTGTCTTATTAGTACATGACATAATATTGTATCCTATAAAATATGGCATTTTGGGTCAGATAAAATATGGTAATGAATATTTGTGTCTATTCACAAATGTATAACTGTACATGCTTGTGCATATGTGTATCTATACTCATATTAATGTTTGAGCTTATAATGGAGATTCAGTTCTTTGTCCTGTTCAGTAATTTGGATAGGATGAGCTGCTCTAGCAGGTACAAGACTTAGCCCTTCACTGTCTGTCTAACCTGGGTTTGGATGTGTCTGTTCTTGAATTCCATTTGGAAAACTAGACTAATAATAATTCTATGCCAAATGATGTCTATAACACATGTTGAATTAGTTATGGTTGAGGGGTTTGTTACCATTCCATTTTCAAGGTCCCAGGAGATTAGAGATCCATACTTGTGTTGACACAGCGTGTGCTAAGTTGAACTCCATAGAGCTTGAAGGAAGAAGAGAGCTATCATGAGATTCTTTTCTTTTAAATAGTTTGCAAAGACACTGCTCAGCAGTCTGTCCCACTCCCTTCCTCTGGCTTACTTTCCAGGTATATGCAATCCTGGAGAAATAACAAATGAACACAGGATTGGTAAGTTTTGTCCCATGTAAGGTACTAGGTGAACAGCACCAGAACCTCACTTGTCTTGGGTTGGTGTGAGTCAAGAACATTCCCATTTCCTATCTAGTTACAGCTGTTCCAGCAAAAGTTCCAGTCTCCAAATCCATTCCTGAAATATCATTGTGCTACCATAAGCCTTGGAAATAATTATATAAATCTCTCAAAGTATGTTATTTTAATGTTGCTTAACTGAAAACTTTCAGTAGCGAGGTCCCTGCCTTCTCTACAAACCTTTTCAGCTCATTCCCAGCCCCTCCCTTTCTCTTTCTAAGCTCCAACCATACTGCTCTTCTTTCAGGACCCCCATCACCTCACGCAGCTTCTCTCCTAAGGTCCTTCATACAGGTTCTTCTTCCTTCCGGAAGCTCTCTACCTCACACTTTCCTTTTCCCTGGCCGATTTCTCCTTCCCATCGGATCTCAGCTTGATCATCTGCCCTCCTAGAAGCCTCCCTTGACTCTCCAGAATAGGTCAGCACATATGTTTTAGGCTTTCTTATCACCTGTACATTTTTCTAACACTCATCATAACCGTGATTAAAAATTAATAGAATAATTACTTTCTTATTGTTTGGCTCCCTTGTCAGAGTACATGCTCCAAGAGGGAGGGTTTTATATGCATGTTTTCAGTGTTCCCAACACCTGGGATGGGGACTTTGGATATAGTACCCAATAAATATGCAATGAATGAATGACCAAATAAAGGAGAGTTCTGTATTAACTGAAGGTAGTTTTCCCTTAAGAGATTAACTACTTTTTAAGTCATCCTAAGGCCACTCTCACTTTGATCGTTACCAGCTATAAGTCTGTAATAAATACTGTTGTTTTGAAGGCACTGAGGTTGGAGCACAGAAAGAAAGTCTCCTAAGACTGAGAACAATCTTCTGCAAAAAAAGTTCTATAACAAGAAAGGAGAAAACTCATTTTTAACCTACAGAAACTGTGTATTATTTTATCTTGGTCACATTCAGAACTTACTTCAGGTAAGCTTCCTCGTTTTTTGCTCCTTTGGCTCTTGTAAAAGTATATGATGAAGTCATCAAGGGGAAGTTGGGAGGGGAGAGAGAGTAGTGTGTTCTCCTGACAGACTAGACTATCAGATGTATTTATTAGATTAGATTCACAGGCATGAAGTTGGCTGTCCATGCACTGATAATGCCTTGCTTTTTGTCCTCTGGAATAAAAGGATAGAATCTATCACTTAATTGTGCTCATTTAAGATATTTGTTGGATGAATGAATGAATACATGAATAAATGAATGAATTCTCAAACAATAGGACAGTGGATGTTTTATTCCCTGGCTGGCAGCCACCATATCTCAAATACTATCTTAACCTTGTATTGGAATGCTTAATAAAAGTCAGGCCCCCTAATTATATTAAAACTGATAAAATAGTAAGGTGATAAAATGAGGGAGAGAGAGATCGATTATTGGAAGGAAGGGAATGATTTGACTAGAGTTACAGCATGGCTGTTTTCTAGAATCCAGGCATGGAGGAGCTCCTGCAGACAAGAGTGAGGTTTTGTCTCCTTTACCTGTTCTGTGCCTCTAGCCACTAACTGATTCTCTGCTTTCACATTTTTCTCTCATTCTTAATCTTTGCCAGAGAGATTGAGAGGAGAACTAACGATCTCCCCCACTGCTAATTTACTTTCTGTGATTCCCATCAAAAGAGCATCTCAGGCACAAGCCTGCTCAGCAGAGTCAAGTGAGCTTAGCTTCCCCCAGTCTTAGATTTTCAGTTGTCTACGTGTTCCCAGGATGAGGTGAACACTGTGCTTTTCATGTGTTCCCAGTCCTGGGAAATGGCAACATCTTTCTGGCAGAT
Organism: Mesoplodon bidens; assembly: GCF_964165515.1. Taxonomy (NCBI): domain Eukaryota; kingdom Metazoa; phylum Chordata; class Mammalia; order Artiodactyla; family Ziphiidae; genus Mesoplodon; species Mesoplodon bidens. The sequence continues at coordinate 66,866,343 of NC_138177.1, read as the reverse complement.
GTCCAACCCAGGAACCTGAGTCCCTCTCAGAATCCCATCTTACCTTTTCCCTTCAGAACCTAATCAGTCACCAGGTCCTCTTAATTATTTGCCTCTTTCACATTTTTCAAATCTATGCCTCCTCTTTATCTTCACTACCCTCCCTTATTTAGTCCCTCAACCTCCCTCATATGGACCATGCCTCCTGTTTTATCCTCTGATTCTAGTTCTGCCCCTATGAGTTCCTTCTCTCCATTGTGGCCAGAAAGATGTATCTAAAATATGGATGGGCTACAGCCTTTCTTTCTTTAAAACTCATGAAGTAGCCAGATCCAGAAAAGCCCAAACTCCTTAGCATGTTATGTAAATAGATTCATTTATTTTATGCTTCTTGTCCCAGCTTATTAGTAGCATCTCTTTTCACTCTCAGAAGTGTTTCAGTTTGGATGGTAAATTGTATAGTCACCCTAAATATAAAGCCCTTTATGAAAATCTGATTGCTATCTACTTCTCCAGCTCTATCTCCTGCTCACCACTCCCTCTAGCTGCACTTCCTGCAGCAAGATGATGGCAGCAGTTCAGGGAATTACATCCGGATACGACAGTGCATAAATGGTGCGAGCAACTATTTTCTCTGTGTTGATTTCTTGAGAATAGGAATACTTTTCCCAGAACCCCACGGTTTACCTCCCTTCATGTGTAATTGGCAAGGATTGAGTCACATGCCCTTTCCTGAATGAGTCACTGGTAGGCAGAATAGAATTGCCTTTATGCTTTTGTTTGATTTGTTGGGGTGGAATAGATATTAGGGAATAGACAACAATTGTGACTGCAACATCAATTTTAATTGACATTTTCTTTGGGTGTATTTATTCCACTAGACGCAAACTCCTTGAGGTCAGGAACTCTACTGAAGCTCCTAGCACAGTGCTTGGCATTAGTAATTTTTGTTATTGATTTGTTTGTCAATTGTCTTGTTATTGAACTTTTGGATGGAAGAAAACAAGGTGGTATAATGCAGTGGGGAAAACACAGGCTTTGGAGCTTGCTCAAGAAATAGCCTTGATCCCCAACTCTGTACTTGTCTGTGCAGGATCCAGCTGCATTCGGATCTCTAAACTTCACATTTCTCATCTGTCAAATGAAGCAAATATTACCTCCTGATAACACATATAACATATATAAAGCGACTGAACAACCACAAATATTTCCTCATCTTCTTACTATTTCTGTCATTTTACCCCAAGAATTCTTGTGAGGCTGTTGCCCTGTTTGTGTGTGTATGTGTGCACATGTGTGAATGTGTGGATCTATGTGCACGTGGGGAACCTATAAGGAAAATGCCCTCTAAGAAAAATGCTGTTCCTGCTATCACCATCTGGAATTTGTAAGACTTTTTCTGATTATTTGACCAATATGAGATAAAAACTTATCTTAATCTAGTTTCTATTCCAAGAGAGAGTTTCTAAGGTGTGCTTAGTGAATCATCATAGTCCCCGAAGATGATTTATGGACAAAGTTTTCATGGTCATCTCATTTAGGGAAATTCAGCATGACATAATTTCCCTGTAAACATTCACTACAACTTTAGCATATTAAAGACTTGGAGAGGTCCCATAGTAATTTTTTTTCATTTTTTAGCCTAGATTTCTCCAAACTTGTTTTAGCCCAGAATCTTTCTTTCCTATAGCACTTAGCAACGTCTCTTGGAATACCCTTTGGGAAATTTAGGTTCATAACTAATCTCTTTGCTCTCAAGGTTACTTGCTAGGACCTCCCATCTTCGCCACTAGAGAGGGTCATTGGTTTACACAGGGTGAACAAACTTTCAACTCTAAACCAGCATCAATGGTGGGAAATCACTGAAAACAAATATTTTCTTTTTCCGATGTTTTGAAGAAGTTATTTCACACTTTGAGGCTGAACTGGTTAATCCCTAAAGCCTTTACCATCTCCAATATCTTGCAGAAAAACTCTGAGATGACTAATATAAACAAGATGGTTATTTCCATGTTACTAAAAACAGGCTTGCTTATTTTCTAGTGATATTTAGGATGAAATGGTAAAGTAGGGGTGAGCTGTAGAACTCTTCAACCTAGGGATTCTGAGCACTCTGAACCAGATTTCAGAGAGGTTATTCTCCTGAATGTGAATTATTTGCAACCTCTGTAAGGTTGGCTATGAGGTAAAAGTAAGGTTAGGTATGGATGAATAATCATTCATTATTTTCCATAATGAAGGAATATCCCTGGGGAATTAGTTGTTACAATAGGAGAAAAAGCTACTCATCTTATTGCTGCTCAGATAATTATGAGAGTCTTGATTTTAGAAATGAGGTCCCTGTTCTGTTTTTAATGCAGGTACTTGTTTGTTATTTTGTCATGACACCAGTAGTTAGTGCTTCTGTTACAAGGACAGGAGTATTAGGAGCCAGCAAAGCTTGATTTGTTAGCTTTCCATAGGCTTGGTAAGGCATAGTTTGGACTATAAGATATGTCCTCACATTCCCAGTAATTCCCAGAGAAGCTCTATCTTGCTAGTCTCTTTCTATCCTTAACTTTTAATCTTCTTCCTATGCATGTTAAATGCCTCTTAATCCAAATTTTAAAAATCTAATTTTCCTTTAAGTTTAAGACCCAAATTATATTTAGTTTTGCTTTTATTTCCAGATGGACCTGGATGAATACTCTACTGAAAAATTGTACCAAATTTGCTGGAACTTGAAAAACATATTATGGTAACTATTCACATCTAAGCTGGAGATGGAGCTCTCTGAAACATGATAACCTCCCACTCATATCCTGAGAGCTGCTACATTGTGGGTGTGAACATTTGTGGTGAACCATCATCTGAGACCATGGGGGCACCTTCCTTTCATAGCCAGCTTTTGAGGAAACTACTGTGTGTGTTTTTGTGTTGTGTACCCCCTAAAGAAAATGAGGGAAATCCTTTAAGAAAAATATCATTCAAATATGAATGCTTATACATATTCTACAAAAGTCTATCTGATCTTTAATTTAATAATATTAAAATAATATGATCCTGCAATCCTAGTCCTAGGCATATATCCAGAGAAAACTCTACTTCGAAAAGATACATACAATGTTCAGAGCAGCACTATTTAACAATAGCCAAGACATGAAAGCAACCTAAATGTCCATTAACAGATGAATGGGTAAAGAAGATATGGTTTATATACACAATGGAATATTATCCAGCCATAAAAAGAATGAAATAATGCCATTTGCAGCAACATGGATGGACCTAGAGATTACCATACTAAATGAAGTAAGTCAGACAGAGAAAGGCAAATATCATATGATATCAGTTATTTGTGGAATCTAAAAAAATGATACAAATGAACTAATTTACAAAACAGAAATAGACTCACATAGAAAACAACTTATGGTTATCAAAGGGAAAGGTGGGGATAAATTAGGAGTTTGGGATTAATATATACACACTCCTATATATAAAATAGGTAAACAACAAGGACCTGAGTATAGCACAGGGAACTATACTCAATATCTTATAATAACCTATAATGGAAAAGAATCTGAAAAAGAATATATATGTATAACTGAATCACTTTGTTGTACACTTGAAACTAAAACAACATTTTAAATTAACTATACTTCAATTAGAAAAGAGATTAATTACCTATGCAAAAAAATTAAAATAATTATTGGAATCACTAATGATTCTTTTCATACTATCCTATTTGCTGGAGCTCAAGGTAAGAGGGAAACAGGCTGAGGACTTAGGGATGGCTCTGCAGGCACGTGCTTGTCCGCTTCTGTTGCTCTCACCACTGCTGTAAGACATTTCAGTCACTTGTTTTAGCAGTCCTAGCTTTTGTGCTTTGCTTTAGAACACATTGTCTATGCCCTTTGTCTCATTTCTTTTGCCTTGATATGAACAAATAGTCCTTAGCAAAAGTGTTCAAAAATTTCCCAGTCATGAATTGCATAACTAAATATCTCTTTATATAGCTTGCATACATTTTCTCTTTATCACACACTTTTGAAATAATATTTTATTAATAATAATTTTGAGCTAAGAGAGTTCATGCTGGTATTGGGTTTTTAAATTAATTAATTAATTAATTAATTAATTAATTTAAAGCTGTGCTGGGTCTTCAGTGTGCAGGCTTTCTTTAGTTGCGGCGCGCGGGCTTCTCATTGTCGTGGCTTCTCTTGTTGCGGAGCACGGGCTTCAGTAGTTGTGGCACGTGGGCTCAGTAGTTGTGGCTCACGGGCTTAACTGCTCTGCAGCATGTGGGATCTTCCGGACCAGGGCTCAAACTCATGTCCCCTGCATTGGCAGGTGGATTCTTAACCACTGAGCCACCAGGGAAGCCCCTGGTATTGGTTTTGATTCCAAGCAACATGTGTTAAGTGTGTTTGGAGTCTTTGTGTATATTTGTTATGTGTTTTTCTTTCACCGGGAAGGTTTCTTTATTACCAGTTTCATGGTACATCTTTAATGGAATTAAACATGAGCAGTTCAAACTAACGGAACTAATTACATTATATTTCATTTATAGTTTCTAATTGATTGATATCTACTCTTAGGACACAGAGCAGCAACACATGAACAAAAACAAGTGGTGGGAAGTTGGGAATATTGAGGTGTAGTTCATATTACAACTAATTAGGTAAAATCTTTCCTCCTATAAATCTCAAGGGGGCCATATCTCAAGCCATATTTGAGGTGAGGACTGTATGATAAATACTTGCATTCCTTGTACAGATATACCTCATTTTATTGTTTCATTTTATTGTGCTTTGCAGATATTGCATCTTTACAAATTGAAAGTTTGTGGCAACTCTGCGTTGAGCAAGTCTATGGGTTCATTTGTTTACTTCCTATCTCTGTGTCACATTTTGGCAATTCTCGTAATATTTCAGACTTTTTCATTACTATTATATTTGTTATGGTGATCTGTTATCAATGATCTTTGATGTTACTATTACAATAGCCTTGACTTTTTTTCTAGCAATAAAGTATTTTTAAATTAAGTTATGTGCATTGTTTTTTTTGAAGGTTAATAATATTTCTTTTATTTGGTTCAAGTATATATATATATATATATATATATATATTTAATGTCTTTATTGGAGTATAGTTGCTTTACAATGTTGTGTTAGTTTCTGCTGTATAACAAGATGAATCAGCTATATGTATACATATATCCCCATATCCCCTCCCTCTTATGTCTCCCTACTACCCTCCCTATCCCACCCCTCTAGGTGGTGACAAAGCACCGAGCTGATATCCCTGTGATATGCAGCTGCTTCCCACTAGCTGCCTATTTTACATTTGGTAGTGTATAAATGTCAATGCTACTCTCTCACTTTGTCCCAGCTACCCTTCCCCCACCCATGTCCTCAAGTCCTTTCTCTATGTCTGCGTCTTTATTCCTGTCCTGCTCCTAGGTTCATCAGAACCTTTTTTTTTTTTTTTTAGATTCCATGTGTATGTGTTAGCATACGGTATTTGTTTCTCTCTTTCTGACTTACTTCATGCTGTATGACAGACTCTAAGTCCATCCACCTCACTACAAATAACTCAATTTTGTTTCTTTTTATGGCAGAGTAATATTCCATTGTATATATGTGCCACATCTTTATCCATTCATCTGTCGATGGACACTTAGGTTGCTTCCATGTCCTGGCTATTGTAAATAGAGCTGCAATGAACATTGTGGTACATGTCTCTTTTTGATATATGGTTTTCTCAGGGTATATGCCCAGTAGTGGGATTGCTGGGTCATATGGTAGTTCTATTTGTAGTATTTTAAGGAACCTCCATACTGTTCTCCATAATGGCTGTATTAATTTACACTCCCACCAACAGTGTAAGAGGGTTCCCTTTTCTCCACGCCCTCTCCAGCATTCATTGTTTGTAGACCTTTTGATGATGGCCATTCTGACTGGTGTGAGGTGATATCTCACTGTAGTTTTTTTTTTTTTTTTTTTTTACGGTACGTGGGCCTCTCTCTGTTGTGGGCTCTCCCGTTGTGGAGCACAGCTCTGGATGCGCAGGCTCAGCGGCCATGGCTCAAGGGCCCAGACGCTCCACCATATGCGGGATCTTCCCAGACCAGGGCACGAACCTGTGTCCCCTGCATCGGCAGGCAGATTCTCTACCACTGCGTCACCAGGGAAGCCCCTCACTGTAGTTTTGATTTGCATTTCTATAATGATTAGTAATGTTGAGCATCCTTGCATGTGTTCGTTGGCAATCTGTATATCTTCTTTGGAGAAAGGTCTATTTAGGTCTTCTGCCCATTTTTGGATTGGGTTGTTTGTTTTTTTGATATTGAGCTTCATGAGCTGCATGTATATTTTGGAGGTTAATCCTTTGTCAGTTCTTTCATTTGCAAATATTTTCTCTCACTCTGAGGGCTGTCTTTTCGTCTTGTTCATGCTTTCCTTTGCTGTGCAAAAGGTTTTAAGTTTCATTAGGTCCCATTTGTTTATTTTTGTTTTTATTTCTATTCCTCTAGGAGGTGGGTCAAAAAGGATCTTGCTGTGGTTTACATCATAGAGTGTTCTGTCTATGTAACAGATCTGTATGCAGAAAACTATAAGACACTGATGAAAGAAATTAAAGATGATACAAACAGATGGAGAGATATGCCATGTTCTTGGATTAGAAGAATCAACATTGTGAAAATGACTGTACTACCCAAAGCAATGTACAGGTTCAATGCAATCCCTATCAAACTACCAATGGCATTTTTCACAGAACTAGAACAAAACAATTTCACAATTTGTATGGAAACACAAAAAAACCCAAATAGCCAAAGCAATCTTGAGAAAGAAAAATGGAGCTGGAGGAATCAGGCTCCCTGACTTCGGACTACACTACAAAGTTACAGTAATCAAGACAGTATGGTACTGGCACAAAAACAGAAAGATAGATCAATGGAACAGGATAGAAAGCCCAGAGGTAAATCCATGCAAATATGGTCACCTATCTTTGATAAAGGAGGCAAAAATATACAGTGGAGAAAAGACAACCTCTTCAATAAGTGGTGCCGGGAAAACTGGACAGCTACATGTAAAAGAATGAAATTAGAACATTGTTTTTTTAGACATAATGCTGTTGTACACTTAATAGACTACAGTATAGTGTAAATGAAACTTATATGCACTGGGAAACCAAAATATTCACGCGACTCACTTTATTTTGTTCTTTTATTTTAAACCTTTTTTTTTTTTTAATTTTTTGGCCATGACATGCAGCAGGTGGGATCTTCATTCCCAGACCAGGGATCGAGCTCACACCCCCTGCATTGGAAGCACATTAGCCTTAATCACTGGACTGCCAGGGAAGTCCCGACTCACTTAATTTTGATATTTGATTTATTGTGGTCATCTGGAACCAAACTGAAATATCTCCAAGGTGTGATTCTAGTTAATGTTTCCTAGCACAGTGCCTCTCCACATAGATTAGATTGAGAAATCTCAGCTTGGTGAGGTATAAACCTGGGGTGGGTTTCATTTTTCTCCCAGTAACTGCTACTAACTTTGTTTAACACTATCTCAATCTGATCCTATAACTTCCAGTCATTTCCATTTTAAAAGTTTTATTTCTGGTTGATATTTTTTCAGCCACATTTAGGTATTATTATTTATGACCCTTGTCTGGTATAAAGTCCATCTTCCCCACCCCAGCGAGCTCCTGTTCTATTGCAGCTTGCCTCAGGCTCCTCTGTCTCACTCCTTCTGCCCTCAATGCCCCAGGGATGCAGATAGGGTGAGGGAAGGCAGTGGCTCAGGCAACATTTCACACCTCTTGGGCTTTCCTCTTTTGGGCAGTGGTTCCTTGCTATGCTGGCTGTTGTTGGTGATATGGTGCTGTTGACTTCTGTTTGAAATGGATCTAGGCTTCAACTGCCCTAGTGCTTTTGGTGTGGAGGCAAAATTCTCCCCCCAAGTACGATGCCTTGGGCTTTGCCTTCAGGGCTGTTTCACCCTCAGAAGGGCTGTTCCCTCCAGTGTTACTGGTAGCAACTTACCCAGTCTTACCCCAGACTGAGGACTGTGGGAACCTTCAGGGTCCCCCTCAGTTGTCTTCAGAATTTTGGGACTCTGGGTGAGAGGCTGTCACCACCTCAGAGTTCCCAGGTGCCTCTGCCTCCAGGTGAAAAGTGAATTCCCTCCCCATTGGATAGGTTCAGGTAACGAGGTGAAAACCTGCTTTTCCTCATGTAGGAGTAAATGGAGAAGACATTGTCTCTCCTCAATACATCTCTGAATAAATGAATGAGTGTAAAAAAAAAAGTCACGTTCCCTCAAATTCAAAGTATGAAGTTTTCCTTTTTACCATTTCTTTCTAATTTTTATTGTTAAAGATTTTTATTAATAGGGTTGAAAAGTATTTCATAGCTGAAAAGGAGGACATAAGCCATTGGACATTATGTTGTCCCCCCTTCTCATTGAGAGTAAAGGATAGTACAGGAAAGCAGAATTCTGGCCTTTGTTCCTCATTCACATTCTGGTATAGAGAGAGTCATTTTACTTATTGTGAGCCTCATTTTCTTTCCCCTATAAAATGGGAGAAATTATCTCACTGATTTTTCTACCTTAGAGGGTTTTGCAAAGTTTAATGCAATGGTCTACAGGTCAGGGTCTTTTTTATTTTATCTCTCTCTCTCTCTCTCTCTTTTTTTTTATGTCTTTATTGGAAGATAATTGCTTTACAATGTTGTGTTAGTTTCTGCTGCATAACAACTTGAATCAGCTATATGTATACATATATCCCCATATCCCCTCCCTCTTGCATCTCCCTCCCACCCTCTTTATCCCACCCTTCTAGGTGGTCACACAGAACCAAGCCGATCTCCCTGTGCCATGCAGCTGTTTCCCACTAGCTATCTATTTTACATTTGGTAGTGTGTATATGTCAGTGCTACTGTCTCTAGGTCAGAATCTTTTACCCCCCTCACCTGGGTTGTGACAATCAAACACATTATCAAATGTCTTTTGGGGAGCACATCTATCCCCAGGTGAGACCTCTGGTATGAATGAATGACTTTAAGCTGATTGGGTGAGAGCTATCCTGGAGCTCAGTGTGGCGTGTGAAGATTAAGGATTTAAACTGTTCTATAGAATTTAATGGGTTAGGACAAGCAAGGACCCATGCAACAACTTCCCCGCTGGTTGTGTTGAGTTGTATCAATAAAAGTATTGTATCCATCATATTGAAGAAGGAAATGTATTAGACTAAATGATAAGAATAAAATCTATGGCGTTAGAAGATTTGTAAATGCACAATTTTGTTGCAGTTCATGAAATGTCATTTGAAATATAATGTATAAAATTTTGGAGTTAGAGATACAGTCAGATCTGGGTCCATCAGATATATGAAGATACAAGCAGGATAACAAGAAGGAACATGCAGAATGCTTATTTCTCAACTTCATGAGACCGAGATGTACTTGGAACAGGGGCAATTAATCAAGTGGAGGAGAGGACTAGGATGCGGCCAGGTCCTTGCTGCCTTGGCAATGTCCCTGTCCTGAAGTTATGGCCAGCACAGAGAAAAGACCCATTTAGAAGTGGGATGAATCATTTTGAGAACTCATCCTTGAGGAGTGATTGTAATGGAGATAGACAAGGAGAAAGAACACACAATAAAGGATTGGGAAGTTTGCAAAGGAGTTTCTCCACCCTGGGTGCTCATATTCCTGTCAGCACAGTCGTAGATGGTGTAAATAAATTAGGTATTCATCAGTCAATTTTATTGCCCGTGGCCTGCTTTCCCCCACTGTTTTGCTTCTTGAAAGAAAATGTTAGAGGGGACACATTTCTTATAAACTGTTCATTATTCATTTTTTAGGATCCAAAAAGTTTGATAAAAGCAGGTTGAAAGTGGGAATGAGGGAGGGTGGGAGGAAGACACAAGAGGGAGGAGATATGGGGATACATGTATATGTATAGCTGATTCACTTTGTTATAAAGCAGAAACTAACACACCATTGTAAAGCAATTATACTCCAATAAAGATGTTAAAAAAAAAGAAAGTGGGAATGAGAAAACCAAAATGTAGCTATCTGGAAATAAAAGAAGAAAGGAAAGGGCTTCAAAAAAGAGCACAGAGCTGTGGTGGGAGAGGAGTTTTTATTTATAGACCATATTAGGTACATATTTTCAATTGAGTTTCTATTCTTACCTTTATATGTGAAACTAAAACAAACAGAAGAGCCATGCCATTTTGCCAGCAGGTGGCACCATAAGAATCTCCTATAAGAAAAGGGTGGCAAATGTAAGCAGGATCCTTAATATTTTACCTTTCAGGAAAACTCTAGACATCAATGTAGAGTCATAATTTTGATGATATTAGCAACATGCGTACATTGCTTAAAATGGTTTCGGAAGATTCATCTCTCCCTTCATTTTTCATGCTAACATTGCTCATTCAGTGAAAGATTATATTCCCATATCCCATAAAAGGACAAAAAACTAGGTTTTATTTAGTGATTATAGCATATGTTATTGTAAGGATATGTTAGATGGTTAGAGAGGAAGTAACTTAGATGGTCACCCTGTTTTTACACCCCTTTCCTGCTCTGGACTGTGAGGATTCCTTGTGACCAAAGATTTCTCCAATGCTAAGCAATCTCTCAGACTCAGGGGGGACCTGGTGCCAGAGGTAGTGAGTGTTTCTGGCCTTTACATACAATTCTGAATAGGTTGATGTTTTGGGCTCGCCTTTGAAGTTCCCTCCACATTCTATGGGATTCAGGGGAATTTGTTTCCCAGTGGTGTGGTCTGGCCTTTTGTTGGCATCATTTGATCTGGTCTCATCGCCGTGTGCCATTCTGCTACCACCAGCTGGGCTGGAACTTGGGTCTTGGTCTAGGGTGTGAGTGGAGGCGTCTTGATCTTGACATAGAAGAGAGATGCCCTTGTTGGAGTCTTTGCCCTTCAGTGGGTTTATGGAATATTTCTTTTGGGCTTGTGGCTTCTCTTCTATAAAGTGGGAAGTTCTATTATTTTGACATAGTGACTGCCTTTTGCTTTTCATGGGGTCCTTGGGACCAGTGTGATGGAAATGAGGCATCTGGGACTTGGTTTTGTATATTTCTTGGATCGTATTTGTTGTCAGTGCTCTGGGAAAGGAGGTAAAAAGAAGAAAGATCTCTGAAAACAGATGAAGAGGCTCATATTTAGCATTTTCAAGTTATTAGACCATGACCCCTTTCTGTGTGGTATTAGGTGAGGTAATAAAGTGGGTGAGAAGAGCATGAAGGGTGAGAATGGGTGGTAACAATGTGGAGAAATGGCTCTTTCCTTAAGAAGAGAAAGGCAGCACTTTCTCAGGGAGAGGACGATTTAAAGAGGTCAGTTGGGAAGAAGCCATATCCATGAGTTTAGTAAGCATTTTCTTACCTAAATTTATTAGCTTGTAGAAGAACCCTGTGCTTCTGTCCTCCCTGTGATGAGAACATAAGAACATCTTCTGGTCTCTTCTGACTTCCATTCTCAAAGTAAGAGGAGAACTTTTTCTTGATGATATCTGTTTTGAGTTAATTAATAGGTGTTATGGGTTGAATTGTATCCTCCCCAAATGTCATATGTAGATGTCCTAATCCCCAGTACTTCAGAATGTGACCTTATTTGGAGACAGGGCCTTTACGGAGATAATCAAGTTAAGATGAGGTCATTAGGGTGAGCCCTAGTCAAATATGACTGGTGTCCTTATAATAAAGAGAAATTTGGACACAGAGACTCAGATAGAGGGAAGGTGATGGGAAGAGACACAGGAAGAAGATGGCCATCTAAAAGCCAAAGAGGGTGGCCTGGAACAGATCCTTCTTTCCCAGACTTTAGAAGGAACCGACTCTTGATTTTGGACTTCAAGCCTCCAGAACTGTGAGAATACACTTCTGTTGCTTAAGCCACCCATTTTGTGGTGCTTTGTTAGGGTAGCCCTAAAAAACTAATACAGTAACAGAAGAAGGAAAAGAATGTTTGAAACTAGTTCTCTGGGCAGAGAAAGAGTATATGAATACCATTGGATCACATTACACAATAGGTTGATCTGGCATGATGAATGGAAACAGAAAAACCTAAAAGCAGTTCCCCAATGTTTACCTCAAATATGTGAAATAGGATTTAGAAACACCAAGGTCAGAGGTTTAAACTGACTTGGTCCATGGAGGTTTTGTCTGAATGTTTTATTTGGCAAGCATGGTGTTTTCAAAAGAAAATGACTGGGTGTGAGTGATACACAGAGCTGGTGCCCTATTGTTTCATTCACCTCAATTATGTGACCTCCTACCCACCTGAGCCAAGAGTTGCAACTGCCAGCCATGAGTAAGTGGGTCTTTTGCTCTTTGAGTTAACGTTTCAGCATCTTGTAGTCATAGCTGCTGTAGAAGACCCGGTTTGTTTTTAAGACATCTCATGAGTTGGTCACTTAGAGTTGAAAGTCTTGCACTAGTTTGCTCTAATGGGAGTGAGTTCCCTAAATCTACATGGGTTGGTAGGCACCAGGCAGAGGACTTATGACCAGATAAAGGGCCTAGAATTTACATTAAACTCCTAATATTCTTTCATCAAATAACTTCTTGGTGAGGTAGTCAAAGCAAGAGATAGTCCTTTTGGGGTCGCTCTTCTTCTGTTGTCTTCTTGAGTGTGTGTGTGTGTGTGTGTGTGTGTGTGTGTGTGTGTCCATCTAGTTATCCAATTTAACAAGGATGTTTGAGTGCCTACTTTGTGCCAGGCAGTATATTCTTGACTCTGGCTTTCTTTACCTTGAACATATAATTAATCATAAAGCTCTGACAATTCCCCATTTAAATATCTTGAAATGCTGGTCCACTTAAGATGCAATTTCGTGGGAAGCAGCCGCATAGCACAGGGAGATCAGCTCCATGCTTTGTGTCCACCTAGAGGGGTGGGATAGGGAGGGTGGGAGGGAGGGAGACGCAAGAGGGAGGAGATATGGGGATGTATGTATATGTATAGCTGATTCACTTTGTTATAAACAGAAACTAACACATCATTGTAAAGCAATTATACTCCAATAAAGATGTTAAAAAAAAGATGTAATTTCACTTTCTAAATATCTTAAGATACTCATTTTTTTTTTTCACCTGGCCAATGCCCTAGTTTAGGCCTTTAAACCCTGGCCTACACTCTGGAATTCTCCTATCTGGTCTACCTTAAACATTACAGCTGAGTAATCCTTCTCACACGTAGACATGTAATCTCCTTACTCCCAAACCCTGTAGGGTGAGATTTAAACTCTTTTGCAAGACCTATGAAGCTATACATGATTGGAGACACTGCCTACACTGCTTTGTCTGTAAACATTTCACCTACACCTTCTTGTCACCCCTTACACCTCTGCAGGTTGAACAACCTGTAGCAAATCATTCTCATGCATGTGCTTTTGTACATACTGTTCCTACTGCCAAGAGTGGCCTTGCCACGTGTCCTCGTGACAAACTGCCAACCCCCCTACTCCACCCATCTTCTTTCTCTTCCTCTTCTAAGATTTTGCTCATACACTGCCTCTTTTGGGACATCTCACCTGAGCCCCTTTGATAGACATAGGAAACTTTCCATGCTCTTGTTCTACTTTGAAAACAACTCTAATTTAGCAATTAGTATTTTCTGCGATAATTTTTTGCAAGCATGGCTAACTTCCAATTTAAATGTGAGCATCTCGAGGACACAGACCATGTTTTTTAATATTTGCATTCCTGTGTCTATCTGAGATGCTGTAATGAGTTTTTTTAAAGTCTGGCCCACACAACACCTGTCCCAGAACAATCTGCCTTAGTGTCAGCTCATTTAAAAATGTGGATTTTGAGCCTAATTCCTAAACTACTGATCCAAATCTCTACAGATGAAGACTGGGAATATGCATTTTAAATAATCCACCTGGTGACACAGTGGTTAAGAATCCGCCTGCCAATGCAGGGGACATGGCTTCAAGCCCTGGTCCGGGAAGATCCCACATGCCACAGAGCAACTAAGCCCGTGCGCCACAACTACCGAGCCTGTGTTCTAGAACCTGCGAGCCACAACTACTGAAACCTGTGCACCTAGATCCTGTGCTCTGCAATGAAGAGTAGCCCCCACTCGCCGCAACTAGAGAAAACCCACTCGCAGCAACGAAGACCCAACGCAGCCAAAAGTAAAATAAATAAAATGAATAACTTTATATAAAAAAATCCACCAATGGGCATATACCCTGTAGATGAATCTCAATAACAATTTCATTAAGTGAATCATGGGAATATATTGCCTAGTACAGTGACTGATAAATACTGACCCTTAATTCATATTGTTTCCTTCCTTCTTTCCTAGTTTTACTGTCAAGAAGTCTGAGGCTCAGAGAGGATGTGACTTTCTAAAGGAAATAGAGACAGAGGTCCCTGAATCAAAGTTTGCTGCCTCCTTGTCCAGACTCTTTTTATACCACCTGTCCCTGATGCAAACTCTCTAGTCATCAAGGACAGCCACCTCCCTTGGACCTGGTCTTTTGAACACCCCATAGAGAGTAGGTATCTGGTCTTCAACATCCTTCTTGAGAACTGAAGCGGGATTCAACCAAATGGCTTCTAAGATTCTTTTCCATTCTGTGAGCTCTCATTCTAGTTTGGTTTAACCATTTATTACAGACAAGGAAGTTCAGTTATTTGCTCAGTTTCTCCTTTTTAAAACCTAAAGCTGGAGGCTAGAAATAATTCTTAGGCCAGACACCTGGACATTAGGGTCTTGTGTCCACCTATTAGCTGTGGAGACCTAAATGATTTTATATTCAATTGTGATACTTGGCTTTCCTCTTGAACATGCTACATCATTTTCAGGGCTCCTGCACCTGCCTTAAGTAAGAAGGGACTGTAGTTTTGAAGAGCTGAGATAGATCCATTCTATGTTGAATATTAACATATGATTATTTTATTATGGGAAAAATAGAACTAGTTTCTACAAACTGTATTACTATGGCAACTTTCAACAAAACAGTAGAAGAGTTTTAATCCTGTAACAATCTTTTACAGGATTGATTGACTGATAAGAGCAAACACTTATATAGCACTCCTTTTGCATTTAGGTACTGTTTCAAGTGCTCACTGCATCCTCATGACTTTATGAGGTAGGAAACATCATTTACATTTTACTTTGGAGAAAACTGAGGCAGAGACAGGTCCAGTAAGCTGCTCAAGGCCTCACAGCTGGTAAGTGATAGAGTCAGGATTTCAACCCTGGCAATCTGGGTCCAGAGTCTGTATCCTTAGCTACCATGGTTTAATGGACAAAGATGGAATCACTGAGCAGGAAGTTTTATTTCCTTCTTTTTTTACTGAATGGTGTAGACAGCTTTGGAAGGTCTGAGATTCTGGATAGCATTGTGTAACCCTTCCTTCTGTGATAATCAGTAGCTACTAACTAGAAATGAGTGTATGAAGTTAGTAGCATTATTCTTGTTATAACTACTTAACTATATAGTCTATGTTCATTGGATAGTCTTCTAAGTGATGTGCACATTTGGAAAGGATTATTCTTTGGCAACAGAAGGTTTTATGGGAGGGAATTATTACAAAGAATATGAACTCACAGCTTCTGAGTAAAGAGGGCTCTTTGGATAAATGACAGAAATATTTGCCCTTTGGCTTAAGAAGACAAAGAAATCACAGTACCAATACACAATAATTGCTTGTGTAAAATTTTCTAATCTAAGCAAAATCTGTAAGCTCTCATGTGAATACAATTTGGAGTACAAGGAGATTCTTATGGTGCCATCTGCAGAAGAAAGGAAGGGCCTGACTCTCATATTAGTGAGTGTTGAAAACAGCCACGTGTTCCTTGCTCAGTCCTATCAGAGATCAGCCATCGTTACACAATTCTCTCTGGTTGTCAATCCCAGGGAAATTTTTTTTTTACTTCCTTTTCATAAGATGACTTGCACATTAATAGTTACTCAATGAATGCTTGTTGACCAGGCATAGAGAAGAAATGAAACCAAATCAACCCAGAAATAAGAAAGTAGAACGTTAAGGCTTTAAGCCAGAGAGAGCTCATTTGAAAGACTGGGAGCCTGAGAAGTGTTAGCTCAAGAAGATTTGCTTGTGGGATGCTCCAGGGAGCTGTGTAATTGAGGGAGAGAGGGACATGGATGGGTGGGCAGCCTAAAATCCAAGTTGAGATCAGAAGTTCTCACTTTCTTGGTGTCCAGATCTCTGAAAGGGCCCTTGACATGAGGTAGGGGATGTTACTCTTGCCTTAGCCAGCTGATGGCTTGCTGCCCTGCTCTGCATTTCCCCATCCTGGAAGGCTTACCTTGCTGCAACCTCTGAAGTTCTTTTTGGAGCTGTCTCTGCTCCCTGGTCAGCAACTTCACATGGTATAGGCAGATAACCTCTAGTCTCTGCAGTCTTTGGCTGAGTCTGTCTTCAGCCTGCTTGGCATTCTTCCTCTCCAAATCAAAGTGTTTCTGTAGTGGTCCCCTGACCATGTGCCTCTCCATCCTCTTCATGGCCTAGAGACAATAGAACAGGATTCTCCCAGGCACCATGACAGACCTGATAAAGCAAAATGGGGAACCTGACCCCTGGTTTTTAACTGGAAGATCAGTGTTTGAATCCTATGTTTTTCTGAATCCACAGCTGCCTAGTCAGATGAAGTCACACTATTAGAAAAATTTGCCCTGCTGACTAAAATATTATTCACAATCTAAAAGTTGAGAATTATGTTTTATTTGGCAGGAATTTTTAGGACTTCAAGCCCGGGAGACATCATCTCAAGTAACCCTGAGAAAACTGCTCTGAGGAGGTGAGGTGGGGAGCTAGGATATATAGAAGTTTGCAACAAAGGTCAGGTAGTAGGAACAAAAGATTACTGCTAATAAAAGAAACCTAGATTTCCCAAGTTAAGGAACTTAGTTTTTTTCTATGTATGGGAAGATGCAAGAATCTGGGCTCACTGAAATCATTCCTTTGATATACACCCCAGCTTATCTGGGGCCAGTATCCTCAGGGCTCACCAGCTTACCACTGGCTGTGTCTGCAATCACTGATGACTGTGACACCTTTTGTTTACTGATATGGCAGGCAATATTCCATTTATCAGCCCTATAGTAACATGATTTTCCAGAGTGACACAGAAGTATTGTGGACAAAGTCATTCCTCTGAGCCTCGGTCTCCTTTTCAATAAAATAGACGATAGGCTCCCTACAAAATCCTCAATCAGGTTGCTATAAAGATCAAGTGAAAACTACATGAATAACTTTTGGGGCAAAAATAATAAAAACACTTTACATATATAAGGCATTATTCGCCCTGTGAGATAAGTCTCTTCTACTGTTTTTTAAAGTTTCCCCCCAAACCCGCTCAGGGGCCTGGAGAGGATTTGGGGACTTAGGACAGAGCCATTCTGGAGCCCCTTCAGTTCATTAATTCATGAACGCGAGGGTCCATGCAGCCTGCAATCCTACCATGTGGCAGGTGCTATGCTGAGGGCTGAGGGTAGTGGTGAATGAGACACAGCTCCTGCTCTCAAGGAACTTTCAGATTTATGATGCTGGAGTCTAGTGGTGCATGCCAAATCTGAACAAACAGTATTTCAAAGAGTGGGAAGAGTGGGATCTGTTGGTCACAGAATAGCACAGGTATCCAGAACAAGTAGTCTGGGCAGCTCTGGTGAAACCACTTGGATTGGAAAGTGGTTCCTCTTCCCACCCTCGCCCACCTTCCTCCTCTGAACTCTGTTGTACTAACAGGCAGTGACACATCTTTCCTCCTCTTTGTGTCCCTCACAATATGCAGAGCTAAGAGCACAATATGTGTCCAGGATATAAATGGATTGCTATTAATAAAGCTTTGGTGATAATAACAGGAAAAAGTTTAGCATTAAAAGGGAGGATAACGTCAGGACTCAGGAAAGAAATTTTAAGACAGCTTTTAGTCTAAAGCGTAGACTAAAATTTTATTAAAGAACATGGTGAGTAGCACTTACCTACAAATCCAGGGTTTGCTGAGAATGCTGCCTGCTTCTTTTACTATGCTAGGTTGAGCCTGGATTAATGTGCTTGTTTTTCTTCAGTAAATTTTAGGAGCTCGGTGTTGGGGAGGTAGGAGATAGAGAGACTTTTGGAGAGGGTTGAGGGGGAGAATGTTGAATACACTTGAAAGATCTCTTCCATGCCACCTCCCCCATCAGGAATGCTAACTCCCTGGGTGTGGGCACCAATCCCAGAGCTTGAAATAGCTCTGTGAGTTAAGGGAGGCTGCCAGCCTCCAGCCCTCCCCTCAAGGGGCCCACAGTGCCCCTTCTCAGCTGTGTCCATGAGAGCCAAGAATGAAAGCAAGGAGTGTCTTACTGTGTTCTCAGTCTCTCTATCCCTCTCTTTCCCCACCCACTTCTCCTCTTTTCCCTCTTTTGCCATGCTACTCCCCACTCCCCTCACAACACCCAGTCCTACTTCTTGGAAACCAGATCAGGTTCCAAAAGAAGGTACCCTGTTTTTTTTTTTTTTTGGTCAGATTGTACACATTTTGTGCAGGAGAGTAATTTGTTTATTTTGTATTGTTGCACACTGTACTGACTTTCCCCAGGCTTTTATCCATGTCTTGTGTACTTCAGTGCTTAGTTAAGATTTTCAAAAAGTTGTCACAACAGAAACAGGCAAAGTGAAATTTAAATTGACTTTTGTGATCATATATTGGACTCCGCGGTAGAAGGCCAGTTGAACTTTTGGTTATGGAACAAGACATTAAGTGGGATTTTTACTGTTGCCTGAGGGCTTCCTCTGAAAACAAGAGGCATTAATGTGCCACAGTCTAAAAAGAACTGCCAATACTGGGGCCTATTAATTCCCCCAGAGCTTACTGAGAGGCAGCTAAACAGACCCTATTACTCATAATCATCACCTAGCAAATAAGCTGTTATAAGGAGATTACTGGGGAGAGGGAGAGGGAAATCCATTATTCTCTCAGTGAGAGGTAATATCTTTCCCATCCTTTCTCATGAGGTAATTATCTCACCTCCAGAATTTAAATGACTGGAATGGGGTTCCAGGAAAATCATCATAGAGAATGGGGTGCCTACACAAGGAAAGACTTACACCTCACTCCCCAGCTGGAGACTCGATGAACTACAGGACCACAGATCAGCCCCCACTCCAACCATTTGTTGCCACCAGAGCTGATCATAGTGAGGGCTTTCGTAGAAAATCTTGGTTACTCCATGTTATCTTAAGAGAGAGCTGAGGAGGGCAGGCTTGCAGAAATAATTCAAGGTTGAAGGGCAAGAACGGGCCTTAGAGTGTGAGCCTGGGAAAGGAATGGTGGCCAAACCCATCCTGGCTCCCATTAGCCATTCAAGTGTGCCAAAGAGGAACTTAGCAGTTTCCTGGTTCCATGTGAAGTAGCACAGGGGTTATATAAGGGGGCAGAAACCATAACATTGCCCTTGGAAGACTCTAGGTCAAATAAGGTAATACTTCACTCTGAGCAGGCATAGAACCACAGGCAGGGCCAGAGGGGAGTAGTGATAGAAGGGATCTGATTGAAGGTGAACTTTCTCATGAAAACAACACATTTTAATAGCAGAGCACAGCAGGAGCACATGTAGTTATATAAGAACTATATAGTTCCCCTTCTCCAAGTCCCTGGGAGTCCACTGAGGAAAGGGTTTAAACTTTATTTAAGATTGGAATGTCAAAGTGGTATGGACTTTCTTACAACAAAAGTGGCCAGAAATGTGTAGAATCTGTCCATGAAATCATTAAGGGACAAGAAAAAAAATTTTAAAGATAGTGATCTGATGAAATATAAAGCTCTAATTCCTATATCATGTCCCTGTTATCATCACTAGGGAAAAAGAAGTTTAAACTGCTCATTAAAATGATTATGATTAAAATGAATTTTACAGAATGGATGTAACTTATTCACATTCATATACTTTTCTCTATCTCTGTTTTATATGGAAGTACTATCCTTTTGTAGTCAAACACATCCGAGATCAAAAAATTATTCCATCATTTAGTAGAATGTATGACTTTATTCATTAATTCTGTCATATCCCCTAGTCTCCTCATCTATGAAAAGGCTTAATAGTATCTTCATCATAGTGATTCTGATAGAACTTAGTGAAAGAATGAATATAAAGTGTTTGTACATAGTAGATATTCAATAAACATTAGTCCCAGTTTCTAGCAAAGATGGAGTAACAGGGAGTAGATTTACCCTTCCATATGAAACAATTAAAAAATCAGACAAAATTTATGAAATAATGTGGTTTATTTTTAACATTGGTCATGAGGCTGATAGGATGGTGTTCCCTGCGAGAGTAGAAACAAACCAGGGGAGCTCTATTATTCTCCCAGATTACTGCCTGGAAAGAGTTTCCAGGCCATATCATAGGGAAAGGACAGCCAAGCAATGATTCCCTGAGAAGACAGAGGTAAAAGTCCAGAAAGGCCAAGGCAGCTAGGAATGACAACAATAGTACAAATTGTACAAAGTCCAACCAGTCCAAAGGCTGGTTCTGTTCCACTGGTGGGGACCTGCCCTGAAAGGCCTCCCAGAGAACTTGGTGGAGAACACTAAGAGCCTTCCTGGACCCACCTGCCCATACATAAAATAGATAAGCAATAAGGATTTACTGTATAACACAGGGAACTATATTCAATATCTTGTAATAACCTACAATGGAAAATAATCTGAAAAAATATATTTCACTGAATCACTTTTCTGTACACCTGAAACTAACACAATATTTTAAATCAATTACACTTCAATAAAATAAATCAATAACCCATAGATTAAAAAATTAAACAGAAAGTTAGAATATTTTGAAATGAATGAATTATGACACAACAGATGAAAAACTGTGAGATGAACTAAAGCAGTACTTAGAAGGAAATTACAGCACAAAAATGCCTATATTCTAAAGAAGAAAGATCTCAGCTCAATTAGCTCAGTTTATACTTTATAAGATTAGAAAAAGAAAAGAAAATTAAACCCAAAATAGCAGAAGTAATAAAATAATAAAGAAAAGAACATAAAACAATGAAATTAAAAATAGAAAAACAATAGAGAAAATCAATGAAATCAAAAGCTAACTCTTTGAGAAGATCAATAAAACTTTAAATTTCTGCTCTAGTTCTGTGAAAAAGGCCATTGGTAATCTGATAGGGATTGCACTGAATCTGTAGATTGACTTGGGTAGTATAGTCGTTTTGACAATATTAATTCTTCCAATCCAAGAACATGGAGCATATATCAATGTGGGTCATCATATTAACAGACTAAAAAGAAAAGTACATGATTAGCTTAATAGGTTTAAGCAAAGGATATAATAAAATCCAAAATACATTCTTGATAAAATCTCTGAGCAACTCAGGACTAGAAAGGAACTTCCTCAATCTCATAAAGTGTATCTAAGAAAAGCTGAAAGGTAACATCATGCTTAATGGTGAAAGACTGAATTCTTTCCCATAAGATGAAGGACAAGACAAGGATGTCTGCTTTCATCACTCCTGTTCAACATTGCACCAGAGGTCTAGCAAGGGCAATCATACAAAATAAAAAAAGAAAAATGTATCCAGATTGAAAATGTAATCAATAATGAGTGAAACTGTCTTAAAAAAGTTAAAATTTTAATTTTGTTATGGTAAGAACATTTAACATGAGATCTACCCTCTGCGAATACTGCTGCAGTGAACATGGGAGTGCTAATATCATTTTGGGATCCTGATTTCAATTCTTTTGAATAAATACCCAGAAGTGGGATTCCAAGCAAAAGTCTGTGAGAATATATTGACAACACATATATCTGACAAAGAACCTGTATCCATACTATCTAAATGGCATTTACAACTTAGTAAGTACACAAACAACCCTGTTCAAAAAAAGGGCAGAAAACTAGAAGAGACAATCCAAAAGAATTTACAAATGGCCCATTAGCAAATGAATATATGCTTAATGTAGTCATCAGGAATCCCAAATGAAAACCACAACAAGATATCCCTTTCTACTCACTGGCATAAATTAAATTAAAAGGAGCGGCAAAACCACTCCTGGTGTTGGTGATAATGTGAAGCAATTGGAACTTTCAACATTACTGTTAGAAATGTAAAATGGTGCAATCACTTTGGAAAAGTGTTTGGAAATTTCTTATAAAATTCAACATATACTTACATATGACTAACTCCATTTCTAGATAGAAGAGAAGAGAAAACATGAAACCCATAAAAAGACTTGTATAGCAATGTTCATAGCAGTTTTATTCATAATAGTCCCAAACTGAATACTCTCCAAATGATCATCAACAAATGAATTGATAAACAAACTATAGTTCATCCATACAATTGAATACTACTCAGCAATAAAAAGAACAAAACATTGACACATGCAATGGCATGAATGAATCTTATAAACATTATTCTGGTGAAAGAAGCCAGACACAAAACAAAAAGTGATTCCATATATTTGAAATATTAGAACAGATGCAATTAATCTATATTGACAGCAATCAGATAAGTAGTTGCCCAGATTGAGAGATGTGAATGAAGCCTGATTGCAAAAAGGATTGAGGAAACTTCCTGCGGGAGACAGAGGTGGTGATTATATGTTGCATACAGTTGTCAAAACGAACAAACTATAGACTTAAACTGTGAATTTTAAAGTATATAAATTATTCTTCAGAAGGTTGATTGGAAAAATCCCCTCCAATTTTATCTTGTCAAAAAGATGCAGGAGACTTCTGCTTCAATCATGAAGGATTGACTTCTATGGGAGTTGCCCTCCTGCCTCAAAAAACTAGAACACTAAACAAAATATATTTTAAAAACATTTCTTTTCAGACACTGAAAAACAGGCAATGCAAGTTTGTGATCACTTTGAGATAAGAAACATAAAAGGTGAGCTCTATGATTGCCCGTAATTAGTACCTGGAAGCAGTTTTCAGGCTGCGGTGCAGGAAGGCGGAATCAAAACAGAGCCCATCTGTCTCTTTGGGTTGACCATATGGAGAATGGAGTTCTAGCAGGTGGAGGTGGCTGGAATTTGCAGAACAGAGTACCAGATAAGAGGTAAATACACACATAGAAAGAGACAGGGAGGGGGGAATGGGCTCCAAAGTTCTGCAGAGGGGTCCCTTTGGCTAAGTACTGATCTACATTTCAGGCATGAAATGTCCAATAAAATTGTGGATGAATGAATAAAATGTGGTGCATTCAAATGATCGAAAACTACTCCACACTATAAAGAACTGCTGATACGTGAAACAATATGGATTAATCTCAAAAGCATTATGCTAAGAGAAAGATACCCATACAAAAGACTAAATCTGTATGATTTCATTTATAGGAAATTCTAAAGAAGATAACTTTAAAGTGATAGAAAGCAGATCAGCGCTTGATTGGGACTAGGGTGAGGAACATGAACTGACTTTAAGGGAGAGGAGAAAAGTTTTTTTGGGTCCTGGAGATGTCCTATATTTTGATCATGGTTATGTTTACATGAATGGTTTCATTTGTCAAAACTCTTCTAACTGTATAGTCAATATGGGTGAATTTTATTGGATGTAAATTGTATCTCAGTAATGCTGAATTTTTTTAAAAGGCACAAGAATCATTATGAAAAGTCTTCATGGGCCAACTGTTTTTGGAGGTGGCTTAAGCAACAGCTCACTATGCTAAAAATTAACCAAGGGAAAGAATCAAGCATCTATCCTGTCTTTCCTGTATAAACAGTATTTTCATGGTGATTAAAGAGTAGATGAGGGAAAGACTTTTATAAGACTTACAGCTAATTGAGGCAGAAGGAAGTATAGAAGTAGGGAAATGATCATTTTTCAACCTCTAATGCAATTGTGGATCTAGGCAACAGTCCTCAGTGCTATTAAAACCTTAGGTGGAAGGTTGAGGGAAATTTCATAATGGAGGCTGCAGCTGTCACCACCTGAACCTATCCATCAATCTTAGAGTCACTGAAGGGAGGAAAACCAAACATTTTATTCATCATTAATACACTGAAGAAGTATACTTGCCTAACATATTTTTAACCTGAATCTAATCAGACCTCTAGGTCTGACTGCCAATTCTTGAGAAAGTGGATCTTTCTAGAGAATTATCTGGTCTCTTTGATAAATCAATAGCAAGGGAAAAAGAAAATCAAGGCAGGGCCTCTTGTAATAAAATAGTCTTAGCAGAAGTAACAACCAAAGCAATGTGTAGGCTTGTCTAGATCCTGATTCCCTCAAACCAGCTACGAAAAGCACCTTTGGGACAAGTGGAAATTTGCACAGAAGATAGATATTAGAAGATACCAAGTTGTTAAATTCAATGGTTGTGGGACTTCCCTGGCGGTCCAGTGGTTAAGACTTCGCCTTCCAATGTAGGGGGTGCAGGTTCGATTCCTGGTCAGGGAGCTAAGATCCCACATGTCTTGTGGCCAAAACCCCAAAAAACATAAGAAAACAGAAGCAATATTGTAGTAAATTCAATAAAGACTTAAAAAATGGTCCACATCAAAAAAAAAAAAATCTTTCCAAATAAAGATTCACTGGTTGTGTTGGTGGCTTAGTGCTGATGTTAATATTAAGTCCTTATCAGTTAGAGAGAGAGATACATACCAAGGTGTTTACAGATGAATAGACGTAATATAGTATTTTTGTATCAACTAAAATACTCCTGCGAAAAATAAAATAAAATACTAAAATAGGTGTATAAGAGTCTGCGTATATGGGAATGGATGACACAAAAGTGGCAAAATGTTGATAATTGTTGAAGCTGGGATATGAACACAAGAGGGTTTATTAGATGATGCTTTCTAACTTTGAACGTGCTTTAAATTCTCCATAATAAGAAGTTAAAAAAATGTTTGGAGGCAGTCAGATTGAAGGGAAAACTTATATTCAAAAGTGTGACAATTATACTTTTAGCTGACTTTTAAGCAGAAATAATAAAAACCAGAAAACAGTGGAATATCTTCAATACCCTGAAAGAAAATGTGTCAACCTCAAATTCTACACACAGGTAAACAAAGACATTTTCTGACAAATAAACAAAAAGTAGAGTTTGTTCTCCACTAAATAAAATTCGAAAGGGTGTACTTAAGGCAGAAAGAAAGGTTCTTAGATGTAGTACTGAGGTGCAAGAAGGAACAAAGAGCAAAGAAAGTAGCAAATAAGTGGGTACATCTAAATGAATGCTGGCTGTATAAAACTGGGATCTGGAAAATAAAATGTTTCATGCACAGTAATAAAGCACAGAGTCTTCAAAGGAATAGAACAGGTAAGTGTTCTAAGTTTCTTTTATTGCCCAAGAGAAGGGTAAATACATTAATTAACATTATACTTCCATAAATTAAGATTCATATTATCATTTCTGGGGTAACTACTAAAAGGATTAAATAAGAGGGTAGGATTTACAAACTAGCAGAGGATAAGAATTGAAATGGCAAAAAAATAATGAATCTGAAAAGGGAGTGAGAAAGTTGGAGAAATCATAAAGTACAAAATAAGATGGAAGTCCAAACACATCAGTAATTATGTATACAAATGACTAAATTCTCTAGTTAAAAGTTTAGAATTGTCAGATTGAATTTTTTAAAAAAGGAGTGCGACTTGACACCAAAATGGTTATAAATATAAATGCAAATGGAAACAGTGAAATCATGTGAAATTTCTCAATTAGTTACTGGGATGATCAAATCATGAACTTGAAATATATAACGTGAAAATTGTAATAACTATAAAAAAATACATCCAGAATCACAGGGGAAAATGTTAATTTGCCTATATCAATAATTAAGAAAATCAGTTAAGAATCAGTAAGGACATGGGATATTTGAAAAGCACAATGGCAAATTCAGCTTCATGGACATATATAGGAAATCACCTTGCTCTTAAGGAAGGTTTCCAGAAGCTGCCACAAGACTCTGCTTATAATTCATTGACTTGAACTTATTCACAAGGCCACAGCTAGCTTCAAGGGAAACTGGGCAATGTGGTATTTTTTTTTCCCTGGACATCTATGCGCTCATTTAAGTCTTCGGGGTTTCATTACTTTGAAAGAAGGAGAAACATATATTAGGAGACAGCCAGTAATCTCTGCCACAGATACTCCTACACAGGGACAGGCAGCTCTGAGTTATTGAATGCTCTTTAATATGTGACAGGCTACCATCAAATAAGCACTAATCAGTACAAACGTTATAAATGCAAAAGCAAACTCTAAAGTCATGTGGCAGTACTTACAAGGTGGTCATCCAGGTATTAGAATATGTTAACATGAATTTTTTTAGGTTGTATTTGAAACCAAGCACATGCACATGCATGCGTACGTTCTTACAGAGAAATTAAAACTCCCTCTCCTTCTATTTATGGGCACCGTTTGAAAAGAGGCGGCACAGAGAATGATACTCACACAAAGGTTTACAAGATATGCCCCCCACATCATCTCCCACACTCTCCCACATCTCCCTTGTGCTCTTTGCATTTCTCCAAATACAGCATGAATTCTCAAGGCACGAGGTCTTGGCACAGACTTTTCTTTCTCTCCCTGGCCCATTCAGCCCACCTTGGCCTTTTATTCCCCTTGGAGGAATAGAGGGCAGGCAGGCAGGCAGGCATCCTTATCTCTCCAGAGGGAATTAGGCACACTTTTCTCGCTGCTCCCTTAATACATGTAAAATATAGTACACTCAAAATTATTATTACTAATATCATTATTATTACTAATATCATTATTATTATGTCTTCCAACAATAACCATTCTTAACACTGCACTTTTTAAAAACCGAAGTACTCTTTGTCTATTTCTTCCACTGGTGTGCAAAATCCTTGAAAGAAAGGATCAAAAATAAAAGTTCTTCTTGGTATCTTCAGCTTGTAGCACAGTGCATGGCTCATGATAAGGTTTCAACAGATGTTTGCTGAGAATGATAAATTAGAAAAAAGAAAGTCAGCAAGTTAATCTCCCCTGAAAGCTTACACAACTCAAACTTTTAATTTTCCTATTAAATTAATAACCAAGAGCGCTTTGGTTCTTCTCTTATCAAACTGAAAAGATGAATAATAAAATAAAATAATTCCAAATGTCTTATTAATATTTTGAGCTGGGAAATTCATAGCCTACAGGGTATACCCATGCTTGTAAATGTTATACCATCTTAGTTGTAAGTTGACTCATTTCCTCCTTACATGCTCCCTCAGCTGGCTCCTTTCAGATTTATAGCTGAGCTTCTTGTCCTTTGTCTTTCTGTTTTATATTGAAATAAACATTTTGTGAGCTTGTCAGTTTTCTGAAAACCAGCAGCCTTTGCCTGAGAGGAAGGGGTGTAGTGAGGTGCCCAGAGGATGTGTTTCTCTAGTGGGGGTGGGATATGCCAGGAAAGCAGGCTGGACAACCTCTTTATTTCTGGTAATGAGGTTCAGTGTTCATCATACAGTGATCAGATCACAGCAGTGGCCACCTTTGTCAGGGAAAAAGTACACAGAGTTATTGAACCAACACACTCCTAATCTCTTCATCTGTTTAATGGGTAACTTTACACAGTAAGTGGATTTCCATAGTGACATAGTCACGTAATATCTACCCCACCTACAAAACTAAACATCTACCTCTCCTCTCCTGCTCTGAATGCTGAAGACGGCTACCATATTCGTGTTCTAAGGCTACCACAACAAAGTACCACAAATTGTGTGGTTTAAAACAACAGAAATTTATCCTCTAGTGGTTCTGGAAGGTAGGAGTTTAAATTCAAGGTGTTGACAGAGCCAGCTCTCTCCTAAGCCTCTAGAGGAGGAATCTTCTTTGCCTCTGGTAGCTCCAAACATTCCTTGGCTTGTGGTAGCATAATTCTAATCCCTGCCCCCATCTTCTCATGGCCATCTTCCCATGGCCATCTTCCCTCCGCGTCTGTTTTTGTGTCTCTTCTTGTCTATAAGGACACCGTCATATTGAATTAGGACCCCCTAATTCAGTATGAGCTGACCTTAAATTGATTACATCACTAAAGACTCTTTTTCTAAATACGGTCCCATTCATAAGTACCAGGGGTTGTTAGGACTTAACACATTGTTTCAGGGACCATGATTCAACCCATGAGAGGAGCTGTTTTTTTTTTTTTTTTTTTTTTTTGCGGTACGCGGGCCTCTCACTGTTGTGGTCTCTCCCGTTGCGGAGCACAGGCTCCGAACGCGCAGGCTCAGTGGCCATGGCTCACGGGCCCAGCCACTCCACGGCATGTGGGATCTTCTCGGACCGGGGCATGAACCCGTGTCCCCTGCATCAGCAGACGGACTCTGAACCAGGGGAGCCCGAGAGGAACTTTTTAAAACGCCCTATGGAGCCCTTTCTTTTGGGTTAGTGTTATCCAATTTTCATTTCCAGTTTTTACAAATACATAATTTGTATATTTTTTATATAACACATTGTTCTTATCTTAAAGTTTATTATATTCTCTATTGGGAGTTATACTATTTTAATGGCCAAACATATCCTATTAGTCTATTGGAAAATTTCCAGTAACATATGTGTCTTACTGAACCATGGTCACCATTTGATTTACTTATTTCTGAGGCCAATATTCTAATTTTTCCATGTCCTTGGACTTGTCACATCACTGATTCCTCTTTTCCTGTAAACTGAATATCCATTACTAAATCCTCCTAACTCCTCCGTGAGAGTATCTCCTGCCCCTATTTCTCCCTTACCACTCACTGTCATCATCCTTTTGACTCCTTATTCCCAAACCATGATAATCGACTCCTAATTCCTCTACTCTGGCCTCTCCTCACACTACCAGGCTGATATTCATGCCACCTCATTTTTAAAACCTTTCTATAATATGCCTTTGTTTGAGAAATAGACAAATGTTTTAACCTGAAAGAATTTTTTTTAACCTGAAAGAAGTTTGATAGGGAAACATAACTCTATGGTGTGGGTGATAGAAGGGTTCACGTTCCATATCTCTTACAATCATATTTGCAACATGAAAAATTCCAGTTACAGCAATGTACATAATAATCTCCAACATGTCCAATCATCAAAGAAAAGTTAAATTTTGTCACCAGCTACGTACAAAGGTAGAAATTAGGGATACCAAGCAGGGCCCTGTGGAGCTCCTGGGCACAAAAGCCTTTCTGTGTCCCGCATTTCTTAGATTACAGGAAATAGGCTTCATTCAGCCTCCATGACCTTCCCTGAGTTCCAACAGGCAGATTCAAGCCGTTGCTAGTTAGGGAAGAGAGGGGATACCAGACCAGGGAGAAACAAACAGTCAAGAGAAACAATAGTGCAGCCTTGTGGCAAGGTCCTGGTTTCCCATCAGGGGATACACACAGCAATATCTTTGAGCTGTTTTGCAAGTACTGAAACCCCCTCCAGGTGGGAGAAATTAACAGTTAAAGATAGTATGCTGCCCACAAGCACATGACCCTGGACCAGTTGGAACCAGAAAGTTGATGATGCTGACTCCCACTTACCTCACCACCAACCAATCAGAAGAATGTCCACAAGCTGAACACCATTTTTGGTGATCAGCTTTGAACCATTACTATAAAACTTCTCACTCCCCCCTCCAGGTTGGGACACACAGTTTTGAGGGCATTAGCTCACTGTGGCCCCCTTTGCCTGGCAAAGAAATAAAGCTATTCTTTTCTACTTAACCCAAAACTTTGTCTCTGAGATTTAATTTGGTGTCAGGGTATAGAGGCCCCATTCGGCTTCAGTAGGAATCAGTAAAACTTAGAAAGGTATTGAATAATTATTGATATAAAAGATTTTTATAGCAATATTTAATATTTGGCAAGTATGAAGAGACCTGCTTAGTGCAGAAAATTTGAAAAATGCAGAAAAATATAGGGAAAATAGTGAAAAAAAAATCTGTGACTTCATCAACCTATTAACATTTTGAAAGGCTTCTGTCTTGTCTTTAAGGAGAAAATGTTTCTAATGAAAGACATCTCTATCCAGGCCACCAGAAACTTCCCCACCCCTTCTGTCTCAGCCTGTATTTCACTTAACCAATACATGCCCATTCCATGCCCTATATTTTTCACAAATTCCCTTCTTATATTTGAGAGCTGGGTTTCAGAGGCTTCCTCTTCCAAAACAAATCTTTAGAGGAATTGGGGTCTTGAAGATTTTCCAAACCATCTCGAATCTTATCACACCACCTGCTGGACAGAAAGGAAGTAGACAGGTTACCAATTAGCAGCACCTGTGAACCTTCTAGAAGAGATCTCCCAAGACTGGGATGTAATAGCATCAGAGAGGAGGGTCATGCCCACTTTCCATCAAGAATCACAGGCTTCCACAAACATCTTGCTTCAAGGGAGGCAAGTTCAACTTTGAACTCAACTACTCTGTGCAGAAAAGCTGATATCAGCCTCTTCTTTTAATGACCCCATCTAATCCAGTTCCTGAAACTGACAAATCAAAGATTTCCTTGTCTTCAAAGCTCCATCCAACATTCCCTCCATTAAGAAAAGAAGCCTGGGAATGGCTTTGGAGATGCAAACAGCCGATTTTGGAAGCTCCCAAAGGGAAGTGGAAGCAACCAGAGCAGAGTGCCTATCAGTGTCCCCCACCTTGTAGAAAATGGACATTTCTGTTTCAGGCTCTTCCCGGCCATGTCTCTCCTTTAAGCCCATCCCATCTTCATTTCCTCCATCTTTGCACATAAACAGCAGTTCAAAGGCTGCAAACACCTGGATTGTTTACCTTTTGAGAAGCTAGAGTCCTTTCTTAAGATTCTTCACTTATTGCCTTCATGTCTGCTTACTTCTTAAGGAGTCTCATAGTCAGGGGTTCTGCTCCTGTCTTTGGTCATTTATTTTGGAATTCTGTCACCACCATGGTCAAGAATTGTCCTCCACATCAACTGTTATTCTTTCTAGGTTAATTTGACATACACACATTGAGCATTACACTGTGCCATCAGGAGAGACATTGAGAAAGATAAAATTAAGTCTTTCCTTAAGGAAGTGAAAATCAAGTAGGGAGAAGTAGCAAGAAGAAGTAGAAAGATGAAGAGACTCCAAAATTAAGTTTGCTTACCACTTTAAAATATTCTATAAACAAGGAACATGAAATAAAAGAAGTCACATGTTTAAGAAAATTATGACCAGAAAGAAATAACTTGAACCTAAGTACCATATGTTCTGGAATCAGCAGGAGCATCTCAGTTAATGTGGGGACCATTTGTAATTAAAACCCAGGAAAGAAGAAATTAAATTTACTTTTAACACAATAAGGTCAGGGTTATTATTTTGTAAGTAAAATTAAAGACTTTTTTTTTGTTTTTACAAGGAATATACAGGTTAGTCTATATGGTCATTGGAAGAAAATGAATTTATGAGGCAGCAAATCGTGTTAACATTTTAGGTGAATTAGGAGGGAAATATGGTGGACAGGTGCCTTGAAGTTGAAGCATCTGCTTCTCTCTCTGTTCTCCACCTCATTTCACCATGCTCCCCATTTCAACAACAACACTCCCTAAGCCATCTTCTACCTCCTTTCTCCATCCCTAGGACTAAAGCTCATCCCTTCATGATTCTAAATTCATCAAAATTTGTACCAAGGGCTTCCCTGGTGGCGCAGTGGTTGAGAGTCCGCCTGCCGATGTAGGGGACATGGGTTCGTGCCCCGGTCCGGGAAGATCCCACATGCCGTGGAGCGGCTGGGCCTGTGAGCCATGGCCACTGAGCCTGCGCGTCCGGAACCTGTGCTCTGCAATGGGAGAGGCTGCAAAAGCGAGAGGCCCACGTACCGCAAAAAAAAAAAAAAAAAAAAAAGTACCAAAAAGAATGTCTTGGATATTCAATTGATGTCTGAGGGGGCAGAGCTTTCAAGACAACAAAAAGTGTTTGCCAGTGACGTTTCTTATTCTTTGAGGTGTAGGGCATAAAGATGGGGATAGGGAGGGTTCAAAAACGAAGATTAAGGACATTGAATTGTCAGTGAATGAAAGGTCTTCCACTTTGAAACACCTGAATCTTTAGGCCACTTGTGGGATCAAGGGAGTACTTACTATCACTTGATGATGGTGATGTCCAGTTCCATGACTTTATTTTGCTTTCAGACAGTTTTAAAAACCATACAATACAGAACTATTAAATCTGTGTTGACATTAAGTTGCATGGGCTACAGAAATAACCATAGGCCTGAAATTAGGTTATGGTTGGAATTTCGGTTGGATGCACCTAGTTAAATCTATTCCAGTGAACACTTGTAGTTTCTGAATCTAACACAGGGTGGCGCTCCTAAACCACTCACTCTGCACTAAGGCCTACTGAACTGGGACTGGGTGGAATGGGAATGCCTGGCCCTTGAGCAAGAGCTCCAGTGAGTGAGTGAGAACTCAGAACGAGCCCCTGTTTGGCCCAACAAGTGGACCCTCTCTTTTTCCCTGCATCTTTGTTTTACATTTAACATTTGCTTCTCCTAGAGTCCCCCAAATCCTGTTTAGTTTAGTTTTCATTTTTTAATGTGACTTATGCTGAAACCAATTTTTCATGAGAGGAGTTAGAACACATTTAAAAATATTTTTTAAAGGATAACACTAAGCTGCATGATTTAATTCTCTCTTCTTTGATGTTAAAGTGAAATAAAGATGAATTTTCTGTATCAACTTAAAAAATGATTTCTTCAGGGTCCTGCCCAAAGGCTCATTCTGAACTAGCAAAGCCATTTTGAAGTTAAATATGTAAAATAATAGAGTGAAAGGACTTTTTAAAAATCACAAAATGCCAAACAAATGTAACTTGTGATGATTGCCATTATAAAATTTGCCTGGGCAAGAGGTTTAAATTGTTCTTTTAACTTGTTAAGGAATTTCTTACTATCATTTCACTTATTGTGGTCACCAGTTCCCTCTTGATAATGTTTGTTTCCCACTTCCTAATTCACCGATGCTTATTATCCTCAATGGAGAGGAAGAAAGCAAACAAGATCTTGGTCATCTGTCGAGATGACACCCCATCCTAAACTGTGGTAATCTCTCTCCTGTTTATCCAAACACTAGACAATCACCTCTTCCCCCCCCCACCACCTCCCCGCCCCGAGAAAAAGAGCCTCCTTTGTTCTTGTTAGTATTTTCCCTCTGCCTTGGCTTGCTCCAGGATTTTGCTTTTTTGATATCTGTCCTCACAGTCCCAGGCCATATTGGATTCAGACTGAGCTTCTTTCATTTTTTTGCTACATATATATGTATGTATATATATATATATATATATATATATATATATGTATGTATGTGTATGTATATATGTACACACACATATATATACATATACATGCATATACACATATACATATATGTGTACATCTATGTGTACATATACACACACAGAAAGAAATATATGTATATATATCTATATCTCTCTATATCTTTATCTATTTATCTATCTATCCATATCTATATAATATAGAGAGCAGCCCATACACCCACTTTGGTTTGTTTTGTGCTGATCCCCTTATTACTTATTTTTCCATTATTTTGAAGAAATTCCCACTCCTTTTAGATGCACCTCTGAGTTGTTTACTTCTTTTTTCTGGATTTAAGTTTGCCTTCCTAAAGGCTTAGTTGGCCACACAGGATCACCTTTCTTTGTGCTAATAGACTCCAAGATGATAACCTTGTACATCTCTCTCTCTATAGAGGACGAATATTTGCCTTTATTTCCTCTTCTCCAGTTGGTTGTTTTTCTTTGCTTTAAGTCCTTGAATTTTAGTTTATAATAGCAATTTTCCTTTATGCTTCTGGAAGCCAAACTTGTGAGCTATGAAGAGAACATAGATGAAATTTAAAGAAACTGCTTATGAATATGAATAAATTTCTTAGCAACATGCCTAGCCCATAGTTATCACCCATTAGATGAAAGGTATTATTATTAGTTTCTCATCCAACTTATTCGATACACATTTTTTTCAAATACCTTTTTTTTTTTTTTTTTTGCGGTACATGGGCCTCTCACGGCTGTGGCCTCTCCTGCTGCGGAGCACAGGCTCCAGACACGCAGGCTCAGTGGCCATGGCTCATGGGCCCAGCCACTCCGCGGCATGTGGGATCTTCCCAGACTGGGGCACGAACCCGTGTCCCCTGCATCGGCAGGCAGACCCCCAACCACTGCACCACCAGGGAAGCCCTCAAATACCTTTTTATGACAAACATTTTGTACTGGAGATGTGAAAATGAATAAGTCACAGTTTCTTTCCATGAGAAACTCAAAGACCAGGGCAGGAGACAGGTATCTAAACTAATAATTGAAAACAACGTAATCACTTTAATCAGGAATTGTTGGGAAGAATGGTGAGAGAAGACGAGAGAAGAATCAGGGGGGTCTTCTGCATTTAATATCAGCTAGGCACTGTTTTCAATCCTTTACAGATATTAACTTATTTAATTCTTGTAACAGCTGTGTGAAATAACCACTATATCATCATCATCCTTACATTACAGGAAAAGAAGGTGAGGGAAGAGAAGTTATGAAGCATCTGGCTAAGGGTGGCAAAGCTGGGATTTGGACCCAGGAGTTCTGGTGCTCAGAGGTTGTGTTCTGGACCACTCTACTGCTTCAGGCAGGGCTTAAAAGGTAGGGTAGAGCAGGAGGGCATTCCAGGAAGGAGGGGACAGGCTGTGCTCACCAAGGAAGCAAGAAAACATGTGGGGTCTTCACAAAAGCCCAGGTAGGTGTGGTGGGGCATAACCAGTCATGCGAGGAATGGGGTGACATTCAGGACTTCTCAGGACAGTTGTTGTCCTAATCTTCAATTTTGGATGCAAGGCTGCCTTGAGTTGAGGGCGGAACCCTGACCCATCCTGGGGAAGGGATGTGCATTTGGGCATTGTACCCTCCGGAGCACAGGAGGATGAAATTTGCTCCTGTGCATCCCATCCCGGGTGGCCCTCACCCTTTTTGCTGCCATGTACGGCCTTCTACAGGGTCACAGAAAAAGGGCTGTGAGGGTATGAACAGTGTTTTCTCCATGACCCCAGCCTGAGATTTTCAGACCAGCCTCCTCTCATCTAAGGCTTGGGCAATCTGGAGCTGTGATTATTACCAGTGCAGACAGCTTTTTGCTCTTGGATGTTTTGGTATCTCTCATCTGTTCCTGCTTTAAACCAAACCACATTTCTAACAATACCCCTGAAAGAACGAGTCCAGGGATGTGTGTGTGTGTGTGTGTGTGTGTGTGTGTGTGTGTACGTGCTTCTTAAAGCAAGGCAGGGAAGATAACAGAGCAGAGGCAGGATGAAAAGAAGGAGCCTTTGAACCTTGCCCAGAACCTGCCTCTGCCAGCAGCCTGTGTGCCTGTGTTCCCACATTCTTCTCCTCCCTTTGTCCCCACGGGAGGGGCGCCTTGCGTCCCAAGCGGATGTTTCCTAAGTGTGTGATTTCAAGCCTGAGACAGCCCGGCTGGGAAAGGCTGTCGTCTGTAACTAGATTCAGCTGCCTGGTATGGCTATAATGGGCTTTCAGAGTCCAGATGGCTGCCCCTTGGGGCAACTTGCATCTGGCTGAGGATGCAGTGAAGCACGTAGCTGTCTGGGGTGCAGGCTTGGTCCTCTGGGGAATTTGAAAAAGGGCAGGATTTAAGGGAGTGTTTATGTCACACTATCCATGTGTCTGGAATGCTTTTCTCCACAACCCTACTCCCCCGACTCCCACCGCTGGCTGCACTGCGCAAAGAACAAAGCTAAAATGAAACCTTTGACTCCACAGCCTCTGATTTCTGCTTCCCTATCTGTGATGGTAGAATACAGGGGCTTTCCTTAGGGAAAACTTGCAAAACTTCCAGTTAAACTTAGCCAACAAATGCGCCCTAAGTCTGACCTCAGTGTACCCATAGGGTTGTGCTTTGGTCCCACCGACAACCTAAAAGATCAGATTTACTTCCCATTGACTGCAGAGGTCTTGAAAATGTCTGAGAAATCACCAACCACAGGAAGCTAGTGATAGGCAGGTGCCCATATAATGACATGACAAATCAATTTTTGATACAGATTTTCAGGAACATACCTGTTGTGGGGAGCCAATGATTTTTAGAGTTGAGCATACTTTAGAGATCATCTAGTATTTCTGTCTTGCTTACCTCATTTTCAAGGTGAGGACCTAAGAGGCAGAGGTAATAATAGAACTTACCCAAAGTTACAAAGGTAGTTAGAAGCAGAGCTAGGAACCAAATCCACATTTTCCAGCTCACGGTGTAGTGTTTTTTACCCAAAGCACACCTAAACTTACATTCTACCCTCCAGCTGCTATTATAGATTCATTTCTAACAGGGCATGATGGCCTGCTGTAGCAGACACACAGTGGTCACTGGTAGAAAAAAATACACAATTAAAACCAGAAATAATTTTGAATGTCTGTTCATTCAACAAACCCATATTGAATATCTGTTATGTGCAGTACACCCTACACTGGTCACAGCCTCGGTTCTGTTACTTGGTTCTCTGTGGTCTCCTTGTCCTGGTGTGAGCCAAGGTCTGGTTTCAAACAGAATCTGAATCATGGACCTCTTTTTTTTACTGAAAACACCTATGTCTTATTATCATACAGTATTGGATTTGACCCATTTCTAAGTTCTTGACTCCTGTTATTGGGTCTGCCAATGTCTATGATCTCATCATTGTTGGATTTTCTATAATGTTGCATATAGTCTAGACTCCTGGTCTGTACCCCTGATTGGTACTGTTGTTTTACTTTCTCTGGTGTTTCCTTTCTGCCTTTCATTTCCAGACCAGGCATTTGGCCTCCACACTCATCCCATGACCTTTTGTTGCACAGATACTTACACCTGTGATACTCCTCTGGGATCTCCTCACTCCCAGGCCCAGCATCTCTTAGAATGTTCCATCTTGCTGCTACCCAAGGCAAAGTAGTATATCCCTTTATTTCTTTAAATTGAAGTATAATTAATTTACAATGTTGTGTCATTTTCAAGTGTACAGCAAAGTGATTCAGTTACATATATTCTTTTTCAGATTCTTTTCCATTATAGTATATCCCTTGCTTGAGGAATATAAACCATGGACTTGATTGCCTCTGACAGACAGTTTTGAGGTATGCTTAGAAATAAGCAACCAAGAATCATTTTCAGTCTGAGCTACCTGCAAGTTGAAGTTAAATGAGAAAGTTTTTGGTTCTAAAACAATGAAATAGGATAAGTCGATGGAAGAAGAGTTAAATATGAGAAAGTCACTGAATCATACCAAAGACTTTTAAACTTTGCTCCAAAATATCACTTTAAAAATGTTAAAATGTCGCTTTAATAATACCATGTTTAAAATATTTGTTGATATTTACATTGTTTGTTAAATATATTTTTATTTTTTAAAAAGGAGTAGCCAATTTGTGGTAAAATATCTTTTGTGCTTGAGCACAGGTTTCCCCATGGACTCAGTTAATGAGAATATATCATTTAACACCTGGTCACAGCACGCTGCTCTTATCTGGTGGCAGCCCTTCCACCTATATGTTTGTATGAACTTTTTGAAAGGCGAATGACTCCTTGAAAGTTTACTCTTCAAAACTGAAGTGGCTGCAAATGCCAGGTGCAAGAAATGATGAGAGACCTACGTGGGGATCAATTCTTTAGTCTTATCCCAGTGGTTCCCAAACTTCGCTGCACATTAGAGTCACCTGGAGAGCTTATAGACATCCCAGTCACACCCCATACCAATTACATCAGAATATCCCTGGGGGTGGGAGGCGGGCATCCATATTACTATTATTATTAATACTTTAACATGCATCATAATCACCTAGAGGTCTTGTTAAAACACAGATTGCTGGGTCTCACTCTCAGAATTTTTAATTCAGTAGGCTTGGGGTGAGGCCCAGAAATGTACATTTCTGACAAGTTTCCAGATGATATTGATGCTGATCTGGGGACCACATTTTGAGGACCGTTGGGCCACTCTACATCAAAGACAATGGCCTTTATTATTTATAACCTTGTTGTTATCAGAAGTTGATGAATGAGCCCTGTCTTGAATTGATATCATCCTTACACCCTTTCTATGATGAATCTTTCTGCAAAAAAAATGATTAGTCATACCTCTTACCTATTTTTCTCTCTGTAAGTCAGTAACAAATATACATGACCCTTAAAGGAAAAAAAAAAAAAACCTTCCAAAACTCAGAATTGAGCCTTCCTATCTCATGTGTATTTTCCCCCAGACATGAGAGATCTGTCAAGCAATGGTATCACAGACTGGTGTTTCTAACATCCAGTTTATTGCCCCGTAGATAACAATGATGCATTTGTGCTGAGGAAAATGCTCCTATTTTCTAAATCTAAATGTCTTGCTGTGTTTTCAGGAATCTTGACAGAGCTCTTTCTTCAGAGGGTTTATGGCTGGGTTGTCCCTTGGTGGGATTTGTTTTCCTCTCTCAGTGTTTGTAGTTGGAAGGGGACATGCATCAGGGTCTGATGGAAGTCTATCGACAACAATTACATTCTGGTGCCTGAGCAGGTAGGGGAAGGATTCTAGTTCAACTGGACCTGCTCCTTCTTGTTTCTATTTTGATATTTCTTGTAAATAGACCAGATGGAATTGATGGTATCCACCTTCTAATCATGGCCTGTTGGAGAAAGAAATAATCCAAAAATGTGTGTCCTTTCTCCAACAGGCCAGAGCTAAATCTACTGGGCAATTGCCCTCCACATGTCCAAGTCAGGAGAGTTTCTGAAACTGATCAGCAGCTTGGGCAAGTTAACCGTTATGATGAATTTAGTCTCTACTGATTAGGAATTTGCAGAGTTGAGGTGTTGCCGGGCTTTCTTCATGCTTTATGGAGCACATCATTATGGTGTTTAACCTTCTCAGATCTTATCTTTCAGACCCCAAAGGAAACAGTGAGTGGGAAAGTAAGTGGTTGAGGGAGATGGTTGAGCTCTCTGGCCACTGCTCCAGGCAGGTTAATCCTGTCTGGTTTGTCAGCACCTCTTGCTCTCATCCAGCTAGGAAGAAGGTAGGGGTCTACAAGGCGCACCAATATGCAAAGCGTTATGGAATTCTTGACAAAGTAGGCAAAGCGGGCTCACTAGAACAGATTTTACTCTGAGGTTAATGAAGGCTCTGGGATTTGGTCCTCGTCCTGCTTCCAAAATCAAAATCATGGACAAACAAGGAGGTCCAGTTATGCTAAAGAGGGGCTGGTGACTTGACCTGACTCAGTACAGTCAGAGGAAGTGACACATTTTCATTTCACAAGTAATCATTGACTGCTGACTTCTATGCATCCACGTTACACTCAGCAGTGAAATTACAAATGTTTGGTGCTTGACCTCAAGAGGCTCACAGCCTCCAATTAGTACCATGTTTATCTCTGTGATAAAAACAAATTTCAGAAAAATTCCTTAAAACTAATGGAGGAGATCTTTATTTGGAGACAAAAACCCATCATGTTATTTACTTTGTTGTAATGGCTGGTGTATTTGTCCTTTCCTTCCACAAGCATTTATTCTGCACCTAATATATTTCAGCACTGTGCTAAATGCTGGAGACTGAGATGAACAAGATGCATTTTCTACTGTTGTGCAGGTACACAGTCCCACCCACAGGTAAAATGTATAACCACAACCTCTTTTGGACTATTGGGATGTTAACTTCTTCATAGGTGGAATTTGGGAACTTTCTTTTTGCAGTGGGGACCACTGTCTAAAGGGAAGAGTAATTATTTAGTTCTATTTTAACCAATGTCCCTTCTGTTCCTCCCAGAAACTAGCAGTGTTTCCATTCCTTCAACCAATACTTTCTGCCTGAGTCACACGGCTGGTCTGTGGGAAATAGAAGTGGCCAAAAGCTACAGAAAAAGTAGACTGTGCACATTTCCTCTTTACCTCAACAAAAACCTTCAGTACAATTATGTAAAAGGAATAACATGTAAACATTGACATAGTGACATTAAAGACCATTCAAAGCATGATGAGGAATTGTTTGCCTCTGAATAATCAGTAATAGTATTTACTTCTTGGCATGAACGGGAACAAGAGAAATGAGATAGTTTTGTTTGAGTTACAATTCTTTTAGAAAAACACAAGATTCCTCTCCATCGGTCCCATCGTACAGGGAGAGCTGCCTTTATTCACAAACATTTTTTGTTTTTTGCGGTACGCAGGCCTCTCACTGTTGTGGCCTCTCTTGTTGCGGGGCACAGGCTCCGGACGCGCAAGCTCAGCGGCCATGGCTCACGGGCCCAGACGCTCCGCGGCATGTGGGATCCTCCCGGACCGGGGCACGAACCCATGTCCCCTGCATCAGCAGGCAGACTCTCAACTACTGCGCCACCAGGGAAGCCCCACAAACATTTTTAAGTGGAGATGTCCTGTGTAAATAAGGATGACAAGAGCCTGAACACATACGAGAGAACCCCGGGGAATCAAAGGAGACGAGATATTGTCTTAAGTTTATTTTTTAGAATAGGAGGTGATGCTTCCATGGCTTTACAGACTGCCTCCTAGATAGTATGGCCAAAGAAATTACCTCCCAAAGCTCACTTTGATTAAATTCTTTTATTAAATTCTTTTTTTGTTTAGAAAACTATTCCCCTGCTCAAAATGTTTCTAAGGCTTTACATGGCTTATTGACTTAATATGTCTTACTCTGGTATTCTTAGCCTTCTCTTTCATCAAAACCTTCCTGAACGGGCTTGCCTAGTGATGCAGTGGTTAAGAATCAGCCTACTAATGAAGGGGACACAGGTTCGAGCCCCGGTCCGAGAAGACCCCACATGCTGAGGAGCAACTAAGCCCGTGCGCCACAACTACTGAGCCTGTGCTCTAGAGCCCACAAGCCACAACTACTGAAGCCCGTTCGCCTAGAGACTGTACTCCTCAACAAGAGAAGCCACCGCAATGAGAAGCCTGCACACCGCGATGAAAAGTAGCCCCCGCTCGCCATGACTAGAGAAAGCCTGCATGCAGGAACGAAGACCCAACACATCCAAAAATAAATAAATAAATAAATTAAAAAACAACAACAACAACAAAAAACCCTTCCTGAACAATGTTTTCTCTCATGGTTTCCGATTGTACAACAAAACTAGACCATCTGTGTTTCTCTGGTCTACTTACCATTATTATTGTCATAATGGAGCTTGAAGGAATGGGATCCTGAAGGGCCACTTTTTGGAATTTAGTAATATATAAAACCCTGTGTTGTAATCATGGTTTCATATGTGCACAGTATCTGTTATACAGTAATCACAGATAAAATTTAAGGACCTTGACAGAGCTGCATGAGAGGAGAGCTCAAGACTGTGGTTTGTTTAAACTATGACTCCTTGGGAAGTTAAGAAATGGAATTCATTGCAGCAGCTGGGAGAACATCACCAAAAAATTCACCATTAAATGTTTTGCTGTTGTTGCTAAAAAAAAAAAAAAAATTAAGGACCTTGACATGTTGGGGTCATGGAATCTGAACATATTCCTGTGATGGAAATGGGGTTTCCCTATAGGAAATTGGTATTACCATGGTCAGTCATCCTGAGAAAGGTTTGGGGCCTGCTACATAATCTGAAGACCCAGTGCAAAATGAAAATGTGGACCGTAGCCAGGGCTGGGGAAATCATTATCCCCTTTCCATGGCCCATTGCCCCAGACACTTGTGGACAGGCAGATGTCAAGGGATTGCGAACTCTGTGCAGAGACATGGCAAGAGCTCCATCCCCAGCCCCCTGCCAGTCACCCCCAGTCATCCCTCAAAGGCTGTTTGATGATACCAGTTCAGGTGTGGGTGTATGGCTGCTGCCTTGCCCCAGCTCAGACAACCATCCCTACTATCCTTTAATCCATGCCTAGGACCTCCTGGGGGCAAAACTCAACTGCAGAATGGGGGCCTCCATTTGCCTATATGACCGATCG
The DNA here is from genome assembly GCF_964165515.1 of Mesoplodon bidens. NCBI lineage: Eukaryota > Metazoa > Chordata > Mammalia > Artiodactyla > Ziphiidae > Mesoplodon > Mesoplodon bidens. The sequence goes on along the minus strand of NC_138177.1, from coordinate 66,824,507 downwards.
CCCTGGGCACAGGATGGTGGCAGTACAGGGCCGGGGTGAGAAGAGGGTGGCCGAGAATCTGTCCCAGTGAGATGGGGAAGTGAGGGGATAATCAGGTGGCCCAAAGTCCCAAACCCAGCTCATGCTCCACTGTCCTGTCACAATTCACTTACAAAACATAAATTCAAAGATAATATTCTTAGGAATTTCAAGATGGTCAACACAGACCATTAAGACACAAATGTGGGACCCTTATGAGCCTAGGGTCCTGTGTGACTACACCAATCACATTCCCATGGAGACAGCCCTGGCAGGGGTTGATCCTGGGACAGAAATAGCCAGGCTGGGCATCCTCCTAGCTGTGAGCTGGAACCATGTAAGATTTGAACCCTAAGATACTGGGAAGCTTATGATGGCTCTCATTGTGTGATAGGCTGACAAGGAGAGAGACAGGCTAATGTCTGTTGAGACCCTCAAGCAGGTCTAAGCATATGCTGTAGTACTATAGTTAGGTGAGGCCAGGCTATGCTTGGGATGGTGTGGTACCCATCCCACTTGTGGAGTGGAGTGGGTGAGGGTGGGCAGTGCTGATCCAAAGAGGCTACCAGCAAGGGGTAGCATAGTGTCTCCACATTTTGGCAGTTGCACTTGCAACAATGGCAGTGCAGAGATGGCTTGTTTTGGCATCTGAGACAGCTATTGTAGCCTCTTACAGTCCCCAAGGATGAGTATGTTGGTTCTATACTTGAGCTGGGAGAGGAGCTAGGAATGATCTTGTTATATATTCCACGAAGCACACAGGGAGATTTGGGAGCATATCAAGGAACGGAGCTCTGGGAGAAAGACTGGGCTTCTTGTGAATCTTGGCATAACTCTTAGGAGTACTCATTATGTGCCAGACCCTGTTTGAAGAACATTTTATGCATTCATTCAATCCTACGGACTATTGTTCTCCACATTTTACAGATGGGCCAGCTGAGCTATAGAGAGGTAACTTTCCCAAAGGCACACAGCTGGTAAGTGGTGGAGTCAGGAACTTGTTCCAGCATTCTGGCTCCAAAGCCTGCACTCTTAACTGCTCTCCTATACTGCCCTGTAACTGCCAAGCACTGGGCTAGGTGCTTTACATACACATTAGGAATTGTACTGTGATGTATGGATTTGGGATGCCATTGTTTCATCCCAAGAAGGTAAAATCGGATCTATTGATTATACACTTTATAGTTTACAAGGATTTTCACATACCTGATCTCACTTCATCCTTCCAATTATCTATGAGAAAGGTAAGGTAGGATTACAATAAAATCTTGACTCTGCCAGGTACTTCTCTGTGACACTAGGCAAGTTACTTGACCTCTCTGAGAAGCTATTTCCTTAATTTTGCCTCTTTTTTGCAGGGCCACATGCTATTTCTATTTGCATTCCTGAAATGCAGAAAAAACAAGTTTAGGAAGCTTCATTCTTATCTTATAGGACCCCTTAAGCTTTGGCGATCCAGAGTGGGGCTAATTGCTCTGTTCCAAACTGTTGTAGCAATTCCATAATATTTCCAAAGATGTTCCGTATTGTTCTTGTCTTACCTCTTGGGGGATACCGTAGAGCTACTACTGCTCCCATTGTCAATTAATTGTCTTGAAGTTTCTGGATTGTAATGGTAAAACCAGGGAGTGGAGGGCACAATAGTAAGCTTTTTTATGTGGTTTAAGTGTTGCATGATAGAAGACAGGAAATCATTGAATATACCCTTAAGAATGGGTTTACTGACCATATCAAATGTATTTCTGCTTTCTCCAAGTCCAAAATTCAGGCTGTTTTTCTTCTTCATGCTTAATTACAAGTGTTTTTAACTAGATGAATTCCATTAATGGCCAATTAAGTTTCAATTTAGAGGTCACATACAAACATTGGCAGCCCCAGCACAGCTTGGACTCTCTGCAAAGTGACCCGGGTCTGGGCTTCCATGTGCTTAATGTTGCTTTGCCCATTAAGGGAAGTTAATGCTTCCCTGATTGTTTGCTTTGGGAGGGAAGCCAAGTTCTGCCCTTCCATCAGCAGCCTGTACTTTCACAGCTGTGACTGGAGTTGCTGGGTAGGGGTAGAAAGAGAATGAGGTGTAAGGAGAGAAGGGTCTGGGGTGCTACCAAGAGAAGAAGGAACCCAGAGAAATGCGTGCTCAGAAAGATTTCGGGTGGCTATGGTTGAGAGCTGTCAGGGACTCAAGTTAACAACAATGTGTCATGAAGAGGGTGAAGATTTGGGTTTCTTAGGTCAGTACCTGGCAGATGCTTATTTCTTCCTAAGTGGTTTTAACATATGCTGTGGGTCAGCCAAGAGGCCTGGGCACTGTTGGTGCCATTCTGCTGCCTTATTATTCTCTAATTGCTGCAATAGGAGGAAGAAAATTTGAGATTGATTCTTCACAGTTAGCATGTACTTACTATGTGATAGACACTCATAAGCACTTTACTTGAGTTATCTCATTTAATTGTCACAAAGTTATATGGTAGGTAATATTATTATTATTTCTAGTTTATAGAAGAAGAGAAACTGAAGTCTAGAGAGGTTAAGTACTTATCAGAAGAGAAGAAATGGGATATAACACTGCACTGACATCTCCTACCACCTCTGCTGGTTTATTTGTTTTTCCTCTCCCATCAGACTACAACTCCATGAGACTTGGGACCATGATAAGGGCATCCTAATACACTGCCTGACTGATTGAAAGAATAACTGAGCCTTTTTGTCTAAGATGTCTATATTTGCCTGGTAGAATCAAAAAAACAAATGTGGCTTTTATTTCAAGCAGTAAATTCACATGGCTACCACCCAATTTCTATACAAAGGTAATGTTCTCATCTTAGATAATGGGAAAAAAAGGGATAAAAGGACACAAAGGATCAGGAACATTGTATAAAATCCTCTGTGATGTGTAAAAGATTAATAAAATATATATCAACATTAAATAACAGTGGGGTATTTATTGAAAAAAATAATAAAAAGTCTCATGGAATATCTTCTCCCTTGTGTCACCATCATTACTTCTTAACTCCCCTTGTGTAGGTTTTGCAATCTGCACATAATTTTGCATACAAGAGCTCATTTAGTCCCCCAGTAATCCTGTGAGATGTGAGGCCCTATCATATTCAGTGTCCCAATGCTTTGTTTCATGTCAAGCAACTGGCAAGAGGAACAATTCTTCTCATTTTACTGCCCAGTGAAGAGAGGAGGGCACTTGTGAAAAGAAGGTGAAAGGGAATCTATGGGCAAAAGGAGGTGTCCCAGGTTGTGGTGGAAATGACATGTACTGATAGGATGGAGTTTGGGTGAAAAATCAATGATAATTTAATTTCAGCATAAAAGGACTTATTCTAGGTACCAAAAAAGGAAAGTATGTTTTTGGAGCTTCGGGATGAAAATATTCTTCTTGTTGTATAAACCTACTTATTTATAAATTATAAACATAATAGTCATTAATCCACATGCTGTGATATCAAGGATGCTCAAATATTAGAATCATAGAAAATCAAAGTCTGAATGTCCTTAGAAATTGTTACTTCAGCCTTCTAGATCTTCAGTTGAAGAAATGGAGTTCCGAAAAGGAAGAGTGATTTGCCTGAAGTGTGAAACTAGAGAGTGACAGAGTGAGAACTAAATCCTAGGTCTTAGGACTTGAAGGCTAGTGTTTCTTCCATTTCATCACGTTGTCTTCAGCCCACATTCTTGAATAATGCCTGTCGTATTTCTATAGACAGAAAAGAAAAGCTTATGCCTCTCTCTCTTGCTCTTTATCTTTCTCAGCTATTGGTGGTTGATTTAACAATAATACCACGATCAGCATAAAGGACAAAGCCCAGTTTCCTCTCCCTCCTCCATCGTTTCCTCTCCTCTGCTCCTGTACCTCCTGCAGCAAAGAGATCAATAATTTAAATATCCAGTAGCACACTGTTTAAAATTTATCCTAAATTGTAGATACCTGATGCTAGGCCTCTTGAGAACAAGTTTTGGTGGGCAAAGGAAAAGAGATAGAGAAGTGCAGTGAGCAGTTAGAAGGATAAAAGGGCACAGAGAGCAAAGACTGGGACACCACCAGCTTCCTTCTCCTATGTGAGAGTTTTGCTGTAGGTCTGACTCTGGTTATTGGATCAGACCTGCATTGTTTTTAACTGAATAGTTGAATAGTTGATCATTGATGGAAACACAAGCATATTTAGTAGTTAATTAAATTTAAATTTATGAACTTTTAAAATAAGATTTTATTATCCTCTATTTATAGAGCATGTTGGTTTCCTGTGCTATAAATAAGTTATATAGAAAAAACATCAAATGTTGAGTCTCATGTTATGACTCTGCAAACATATAAGCAGCACAGTGATCAAATTTATAAATTACTTTATATATTTTGGTCGCTAAAGGATATCCCTGCCTCTGATAATTCTACATGATTACTTTTGCTTTTTCTGCATTAAAAAATGGGATAGTCAAGTCTTCAGAAGTTCAATGCTTTGCTCATGATAGAATCAGAATTTTGTGGACTGAGCATGAACTTTAGAATCAGACATCTGCATTTAAATTGTGGCTCTGCTATTTACTTCCTAGATGTGTGACCATGTTGTTTCTTAACTTCTATGAGCCTCAGTTTTTCATCTGTAAAATGGGAATAATGAGTTGTTGTGAAGATCAAATAAGATAATATCTGATATATACAGTGACTGACATAGAACACCTTTAATAAATGCTGTTTTTATTACCTTCACCTTTCTCTCCTCTTCTCTTTGGTTTATAAATGAAAAATATGAGAGTAGGTGATGCTGCATGACTTTTTTAGTAGCTTGGAGCAAGAATCCACTCACTAGAAAGACCTTGAGACAGTGTTTGCTTAATGACTCTTAACCATCCCACCTGGCTTAGTTTCATGGCTGTTCCATTGCTATTTTTAAATGTGAAGAAAACATGCCATCCTGGTAAACAACTACTCCCTTCATGAGACTCAAATCTTGAGATTTCAACTGGAGCTTGACCTTCAGCCATTGGGTTTCTTCAAATACATTGGGACAAATGATAGTTAGAGGTGAGACCCAACATTTTCTTATTTTTCTTCCTCTCTTCTAGCCTTTTCTCTCCTCTGCTCTTTACCTCCTGATTAACTCTGCAGTTCTCATATTTTAGGACCAGGGAATATACGACTTCTCTGAGTCACAATAACTTGTTCCTCTATATCTTACAAACTTTTCCTGATTTTGATGTTTACCATCTGTACTTAGGGAGATGGTGAGGTGTAGCAGAATACACGTGAAGCTTGTTCAAGTCCTGGCTCTGCCAATAATTGGTGTGATTGTGGACAATTACTTAAAAACAGCGAAAACAATTTATTTAAGGCCAAGTATAAACCAGACACTGGCCATACATATCTCTTTCTCAAAATTGTTCATTTGAAATCTGGAAAAACAGGGAAGGGGTTTAAAAGGGGTTTAAAAAATATGCCCAGGGGGCTTCCCTGGTGGCGCAGTGGTTGAGAGCCCGCCTGCCGATGCAGGGGACACGGGTTCATGCCCTGGTCCGGGAAGATCCCACATGCTGCGGAGCGGCTGGGCCCGTGAGCCATGGCCGCTGGGCCTGCGCGTCCGGAGCCTGTGCTCCACAACGGGAGAGGCCCCAACAGTGAGAGGCCCGCGTACCGCAAAAAAAAAAAAAAAAAAAAAAAAAAAAATATGCCCAGGGCTTCCCTGGTGGCGCAGTTGTTGAGAGTCTGCCTTCCAGTGCAGGGGACACGGGTTCGTGCCCTGGTCCGGGAAGATCCCACATGCCGCGGAGCGGCTGGGCCCGTGAGCCATGGCCGCTGAGCCTGCGCGTCCGGAGCCTGTGCTCTGCAACGGGAGAGGCCACAACAGTGAGAGGGCCACATACCGCCAAAAAAAAAAAAAAAAAAATGCCCAAAGTTACGTAGCTAGAAGGTGGTAGAGTAGGGATTCCAACCCAGATCCACCTAAATCCCAAACCTACCCTATATTGTCTAATTAAAACATCTGGGTTTCAGACTCTCCAATTGTAAAATGTAAATAAAAACATTACCCTCATAGAATGGAGGGAAGATGGAATGAAATATGTGAAAGTGCTTTGTAATTTACAGTGCACTATGGCAATCACAGTAGCTAATATTTACTGAGTACATATTATACACAAAACAGTATTAGCTCATTTCATCCTATGAAGTATGACTATTATTATATCTGTTTCACAGTTGAGGGAATTGAGGTACTGAAGTTTGAGCAATGTTCTGTGGCTTCTTAGCTTCTAGGTGATGGATCCAGGTTCTATCTGTAGGCAGTGTGGTTCTTAGGCAGAGAGCCTGAGGTTCCTGCCATGATACCTTACAGCCAATGTAAGGTATTATTCCTTATTCATTAAGCTGTGGACTCATATTAGTTTGCTAGGGCTGCAGTAACAAAGGATGTAAGTAGCTTAAACAACAGAAATGTATTGTCTCACAGTGCTGGAGTTTGGAAGTCCAAGATCAAGGTGTTATCAGCATTGGTTCCTTCTGAGAGCTGTGAAAAAGAATCGGTTCCATGCTTCTTCTCTAGCTTTTAGTGGTCTGCTGACAATCTTTGGTGTTCCTTGGTTTGTAGCAGCACTTCCCAAATCTCTGCCTTTATCTTCATATGGCATCATGTGTAAGAGTGTGTGTGTGTGTGTGTGTGTGTGTGCGCATGTGCAAATTCCCCCTTTTTTGTAAGTACAGAAGGTCCCCGATTTATGATGGTTCCACTTACCATTTTTCTACTTTACAATGGTGTGAAAGTGATATGCGTTCAGTAGAAACCGTATTTCAAATTTTGAATTTTGATCTTTTCCCAGGCTAGTGATATGTGGTACGATTCTTTCTCATGATGCAGGGCAGCAGCAGTGAGCCGCAGCTCCCAGTCAGCCAGTGATCACAAGGGTAAACAACAGATACACTTACAACCATTCTGTATCCATTCTGTTTTTCACTTTTGGTATGGTATTCAATAAATTACATGAGATAGTCCATACTTTATTATAAAATAGGCTTTGTGCTGGATGATTTTGTCCAACAGTATGCTAATATAAGTGTTCTGAGCACGTTTAAGATAGGCTAGGCTGAGCTCTGGTATTTGGTAGGTTAGGTGTATTAAATAAATTTTCAACTTATGATAGTTTCAAGTTAACATGGGTTTATTGGAATATAACTCCATTGTAAGTAGAGGAAGATCTGTACACTATTAATATTGGCTTAGGGACCTCCCCGCAACTCCAGTGCAGCCTCATCTTCACTAATTACATCTGCAAAAACTGTATTTCCAGAGAAGGTCATATTCTGATGTACTGGGGGCTAGAACTTCAGTATATGAGTTTGTGGGGCATGGAGGAGGGACATACAATTCAATCCATAGCAGGTCTCCTCAGAAAAAATTTCAAGATAACCTTTTGCTGTTGTGATTGTTCTTCCGTTACCTGCAAAATGAGCAGACTTTTTGCAGGTAGTGGTGACAGAAGTGCCTCTCTTATTTTACTTTCAGAAACACAAGGGTTGCTTAGGCCTTTACTGTTGGATTTTTTTCAACACCAGGAGGCCAGGTGAGCGGATCTGGTGGCTGGAGAAACACAGCTGATTAGGAGACTGTGTAAACATCGTACGCTCTGAGGGATAAATGTGATTGACATGTTTTTAATCATTTCTGCTTTATTGCTGTTTGTTCTGGTCAACTCCATCACCTAAATTAAGTTCAGTCTTTACATAATGTCTCATTATGTTAAGTCAGAAAAAGCTCTTTAGATGGGTCTTTCTGCCTTTTAGCCCGGCCCAGGGGAAAGGAACTGGACTGAATGTCACGAGACTTGATTTGGGCAGGACTTGCTTTTCTTTGAGCTTCATATTCCTCATCCTGTCACTTTCCTGGGGTACATATATGCTCCTTTCATCTTTCTAATCCATCCTGCTTCCTGCTGTTGCCTGCATGTCACAATTAATTACCTGCTTCCAGTTTTCTCCCCCTCTTCAGTCAATCTGGCCAATTTTCATAAATAATAACCACTATCTTTCTTTGGACCTCACATGCAGAGGGTTGAATACACTTTAATTTATGGCAAACTGTCGTTACTGATCTGTGCAAGGGCCTCCATGTGCTTTGTTTCTTTACTTCCTTTTAGATTAATTTCCCTTTCCCTCCACTTTCCCTTGAAACAATCCCTCTGATGTGTTTGTTACTGCACTGAATTTTTGTGTGTTTCTATATATTTGATTTACAAAGAGCATTTTGCTTGACACTCTCTTGAAACACTTTGTAGTGGTTACTTTTTGGCTCATTAATCTAAAATGAATTTTTGTTCTCTACTAAATTCAGAAATTCTAGATTTTAGTGACCTCACTTCAGGTTTCAGAGGAGAATGAAGTGACTTGTTCAGTGCAGCCCATGAGGGCAGAGGAGGAACTGGAGCCCAGTTTTTCTGTCACCTTCCATCAGAGCTCTCTCCATTGACTCTTGATAACCTTACATCTTTGAACTTTTCAGTTCAAAGAATTTGTACTTTGGAGCTTCCTCAAAGTACAAGATATCTTTGTAAGGGAAGGTACTGGAACTGAGTTAGGGGGAAGGAGAAGGAGAAGGAGAAGGAGAAGGAATAGAATTGCAGAATATTCCCAGAAAGACTGCACCAACTCCCAATTCAGTTTCATTGTTTAACAAATATAAGTCAGGACAGGAGCTAGTAATACAGTAAGACACATTCCTGTCTTCAACCAGCTCACTGTTTTGGCAGAGGCCAACTTGAAACGAAGAGCCAAATATTGTATTAGAGGCTATAATGAAGGGAGATCTGAAGAGACCATGGAGACCAAAAGGACAGAGGAATTAGAGCTCCCTGCAGGTCAGGGTAGGTGGTCAAGCCCAAGAAGGGCATTTTAGGCATGTACAAAGCCATGGAGGAATGAAGTGGCCACAGCCTGGTGTGTTTGGGAAACACTAAGTGTTTCTTTGTGGCCGTTAGTAACAAGATGATAATCATCCCCTTTTCTCCAGCTTGAGCTTATCTTAAGGCAAGCCACACATCTAAAGTTTCTAAATTTTCTAGTAGCTACATTATAAGAAGTGAGATAAAACAATAAAAATTAATTTTAATAACATTGTCATTTTAACATGTAATCAATATAAAAATTATTGAAATTTTCCATTTCTCTTTTCACACAAGGTCTTTGAAATCTGGTGTGTGTTTACATTTATAGCACATCTCAGTTGGGATTAGCCACATTTCAGGTGCTCCTTAGTCAGACATGTTGTTAGTGGCTACTATACAGGACAGTACAGAGCAATATATATATATATATATATATATATTTTTTTTAAATTTTTATTTTATATTGGAGTATAGTTGATTTACAATGTTGTGTTAGTTTCAGGTGTACAGCAGAGTGATTCAGTTATACATATACATGTATCTATTCTTTTTCAAATTCTTTTTCCATTTAGGTTTTCACAGAGTATTGAGCAGAGTTCCCTCAGCACAGAGCAATATTAATGAAACTAATGAATGAGCCCCAGGTAGACTAGACTAAGTATTAGGTATTCAAATTCCAAAACCACTTTGGATCAAGCCATACAATAACACTTGACATATCTCATGTAGGCAAAGTGTGCCTTTGTGTAACTAGCCTTTAATGTGTGCACCTTCTGAAAGTGGGAGTAAGTGAGACCTAGTGGAAAAAATTCAATTTGGACAAAACTTACATTAATTATGTAACCTGGATCAACTTACTTAATCTCCTGAACCAGTTTTCTTCATCCATGAAAGATGGAATGAAAAAAACTCTCTTTCAGAGTTGAAATATATTTACATGCCCAGTACAAAATAGGCACTCAATAAGTAATAGCACCCATTAAATATTTTATTTTGTGATATCAGACACATTATTCATTTTCTGGAATAAAAGATCTGACAAATGAGATCCTTAGAAGATATTAGTCATCCAACAAATATTAATATGGCACCTACCATGTACTCAATCCTGTTCCAGGCACTTAGGACACATTAGTGAACAAAACAGGTGAGTAAGATGTGCTGTCTCCCAAATAATCAGCACAAGGCCCTGTGGGAGTGCCCCATAACACTGTCACTAACCCTGGCATTGCCCTATCCCCAGACTTCTAAAAAGGGGTACAATGCTCTGCATGTGTGGGGCAGGGGCTGCAGCTATGTCATATGTGGTGATTCTCCTTGAAGTATTATTTTTTGAAGATATACAATTTAAAATACTTTAACATGAAAACCATGAGGCGAAATGCAAAATTCACATAAAGTTTTACAATAAAATATAAGATTCCAAAGAAATTGCTAGTTTATGGTGAGCATTTTGGGTTACATGCCATAGATATTATATGATTTACTTTAATAGGGACACCTTAATGGGAAATTCTGGGAAGGGCATGTAAGAGTATTTATTTATTTTAAATTCTTTCTCCAATATACAGAAACTATTTTAGACTCTGATATTGCCATTGTTTTTTAACCCCTCTGTGAATAGAGCTATGTGGATGCCAGATTTGGAAAAAAGGAGTGTTTTATGGCTGGTTTACGTAAATCAGATGGCATGGGTTCAAGACAAGAGTGTGCAGGTGCTCTAATCTCTGCTTGTACTTATAAATCAATAGGCTCAGGACTTATATTAATTCAATTTCATGTCAGCTGAATTCCCTGCCTCTCTTTCAGGCAAAGTCAAATTACCTGAAAGCTTTTAGAAGAATCAGAAATCATGACAATGTTCAATAAAAACAAGGTCATAAGAGAGAAAGAACATCTAACATTTTAACATCTATTAAAATTGTCCAGTGTTTGACAATACGCACAACTTTAACTGCTATAAATTGACTCCCTGCTCCCAGGAAGCCAGTGACCAGAGGACCTGGGTTTCAGGGAAACTTTTTGGCAGCAAAGCCTATTCTCTAATCTACTTTGTGGAGAAACACTCTTCTGTGCTTGTGCTGAGAGTTTGAAATCTTGGAGAGTAAATGTTGAATGCAAGAAAACAACTCTTTCAGCCTTGGAGATGGCTGGTATCCCTGCCAACCTGACCAGTTGAGCAATAACAATGAGTCACCTTGTATAATGGTTTATGAACGACCAAAGTCTTGCTCAGATATTATTGTATCTGGTTCCAACAACAACCTTATATAGCAGAAATTAATACATGTCCCCCAATATCTATCCTCCTTCCCTCCCCCCCATAATATAATCTGCAATTTTTAGATGATCTTTCAGAATAAACACACCTCCAAGTCTCACATGATTTTTAATTTCGTTCTATTGTGGTCAGAGAATATACTTTGCATAGTTTCAATACTTTTAAATTTATTGAGACTTGTTTTATGGCCTAAAGATGGTCTATCCTGGATAATGTGCCATGTACCCTTGAGAAGAATGTGTATTCTGCTGTCATTGGGTGGAGTGCTCTATAAATATCTATTAGGTTTGGTAGGCTTATATTGTTATTGAGTCTTTTATTTGCTTGTTGGTCTTACATCTACTTGTTCTATCCCTTATTGACAGTAGGGCATTCAAATCTCCAACTATTATTGTTGAATTGTCTATTTCTCTCTTTAATTCTGTCAGTTTTTGCTTCATGTATTTTGGGTTCTGTTGTCAGGTGCATGTATATTTACAATTGTTATCTCTTGATAAATTGAGTTTTTTTTTCTAATCAGTATAAAGGGTCACTTGTCTGTAGTAACAATTTTTGTCTTAAAGCCTATTTTGTCTGATATTAGTTTAGCCACTCCAGCTCTCTTTTGATTATTGTTAGCCATGAATATCTCATGTAATTTATTAAATGATTTTTGCAGAAAGTGTAAAAGAGGATGGTTGTATGGGTACAGAATGGTTGTAAGTGTACTGGTTTTTTACGCTCGTGATCACAAGACTGACTGGGAGCTGTGATTCTTTGCCCTGACCAGCCTCATGAGAGAGTATTGTACTGCACATTGTGAGCTGAGGTAAAGATCAGAACTCAAAATTCAAATTATGGTTTCTACTGAAAACACATCATTTTCACACCATCATAAAATTGAGAGATCATAAGTCAAACCATCGTAAGTCTGAATACAGTTCTGTCCTCACCAATAAAGAGCTAATTTTGAAAATGTCACATTGTCTCCATTATAGTCAGCAGGCACCAGAGAGGCCAGAGCAGGTGTAGTTTTAAAATTCTCCTCACAACTTTGTGAACTAGGTATTATTATCAGTCTTTGCAGATAAAGAAATGTAAGTTCAGAGAAGTTAAGTAGCTTGCTGGTGATCCCAGAACTAGGACATGGTGACTTTAAGATGTGAATCTAGATTCATCTGGCTATAAAGTCCATGTCCCTTTTACAATGTCACAAGTTCTCCCAATGGAGTTAAGGACAGATGCCAGCTGAGTGATACATGTGGTGTAACAGTTCACTGAAAGACAAAATCTCTTCTAAGTACAAGAGACAGAAATGATTTCAGGAAGATTTTGACAGGCAGAGAGCAAAGGTAAGAGAATTCTGGGAAAATGGAACAAAATTAACAAGGTTGTGGTATTAGGAATCTGTACAGGATTATTGGAGAGATATCGAGTAAACCAATTATTCTGAGGCCGAGGATCCCCTACCACATTCTATCAAAGTATCAACTCTCTCAACTGGACATAGCTGGGCTTTGGACCTCAGGGGCCCAAGCCAGAGAGAAGTGTGGATCAGAACTTGAAGCCTTGCTCATAAGAACAGCCCCAAAGAGCAAATCAGGGAAGCAGGGCATTGGGTCCCTGCAGAGAAGATGGCTACAGGAAGACCTGCAACATATGCCAGAGGAATCTATACACCAAGGAGCAGAAAAATTTAATGCTAATTTTAGAGGGACTGGACAGATAGCCATCTGCAAATATGCACAGAGTGGTCAGTATGGAAATGGGGGCCATGTAAGGTGTGAAGGGGGAAGAGAGCAGCTTCTTCATGTCTCTCCTAGACTCCTGGCTCTGACCAGTATTCCTTTTTATGTATGGTCCAGGTCTCACCCTCAAAGGCTAGCTCATGCTGAATTAAAAGACCAGTAGGCAGTGTAGACTTTTGGATCAAACAGTAATGAGGAAATCAAGCAATTGATAACACATATTGGCAGACAGATAAGATTTTTCAGAGCAAAGTGTCTACTTCATAGAGAGAGGAGACTTCCGAGGAATTCCTGGTGATAAGATTTGGGACCAAATTATTAATTAATGATCTCTAAGATCTTTCCCACTTTAACATTCTATACATTTCTTTTCTCATCCATACCTTGTTCCTTATTAGAAATTCTGGTAAGCATTAAATAACATTTATCCGTTAAAATGAATATGATTATTGTATTGTAGTAATAAGTAATATAGTGGAATAATATTCTGAAATGTTGTGTTTTTTCTCCTAGTATTTCTAGCTATCTTGTAATTCTTTTTTTTAATTGAAGTATAATTGACTTACAATATTATATTCATTTTAAGTGTACCACATAGTGATTTGATATTTTTATACATTATGAAATGATCACCATAATAAGTCTAATTACTATTGGTCACCATACAAAATTATTAAAATATTATTGACTATATTCCCTGTGTTGCACATTACATCCTCGTGACTTATTTTATGATAGAAGTTTGTAACTTTTAATCCTCTTCTCCTATTTCACCTATTCCCCTACCTCCTTGCCTCTGGCAACCACCAGATTATCCTCTGTACCTATGAGTCTATTTCTGTTTTCTTATGTTTGTTCATTTGTTTTGTTTTTCAGATCCTGCATGTAAGTGAAATCATATGATATTTGTTTTTCTCTGACTTATTTCACTTATAATACCCTCTAGGTCCATTCATGTTGTTGAAAATGGAAAGATTTCATTCTTTTTTTTATGGCTGAATGATATTCCATTGTATATATATTTCACATCTTCTTTATTCATTCATTTACTGATGGACACTTAGGTTGCTTCCATATCTTAGCTATTGTAAATAATGCTGCAGTGAACGTTGGGGTGCTTATATCTTTTCCAATTAGTGTTTTTGTTTTCTTTGGGTAAATGCACATAAGTAGAATTGCTGGGGCATATGGTAGTCCTTTTTTTAAGTTTTTGGGGAAAATCCATACCCACAGTAGTTGTACCAATTTACATTCACACCAACAGTGCATGAGGGTTCCCTTTTCTCCACATCTTCATCAACACATCAGCCCAGGAGGACCAGGCACAAGGGCCCCTGTTCCAGGTACAGCAAAAGGCAGTGACAAAATGACTGCCAAAACAGTTAGAATTATTATTGGTTTGTTTACTTGCAGTGGTTGTTGAAGGCCTAATGGAAGGTGAGGAGGTGCTCTTAGTTCATTTCACAGACCTTAGGACAATGGATGGAAATAGCTTCCTTTACTTCAAAAAGCATCCTAAATGGGTATTTATGTTGTAATGGGTAAGCCAGACTATCTCAACAAGTGAATGGGAGGAGTGAAGAAAAGACACTCAAAACTTAGTAGCACCTGCTTTAAATACTGTTTTACTAGCTTGATACTGTTGTGTATGTGCATATACAGAACAATTAAAAAGTAAAACTCCACAAAAACTTTGCCTTGGTTCATGGTTCAGAAAGATACTAATATTTTTACTTAGGCCCTCTCAAAATAGTAAGACTTACTTTAGAGTTTACTGTGTGGTTGTTTTTGGTTCAAATCATTGCCTTTCATAACCTTTTCCCCTATTTAATGTTCTTGCCTTCTCTACAAGTCTAGGACATACAGGACATCCCTCATGTTTGCAAGCAACACCTTCCATGGTGCTGTATTTTCTGGTTGCCAGATGGAGCTTTGCTTTCACACTAAATCAATTTCTGTGAGAAGTCTTTGTCACTTGCAATGTGATGTTGCTTCTGAATCTATGCACCATCCTAAGAAGCTTCCCCAGGCGGACCATGTGCCATCTTCCTGTGAGCCCCACTGTGACCACCCTCACAGTGTTGCCCTTTTCTTTTGATTTTTCTGATCATTACCTCTGAAACTCCAGTTGTAATAGCTCCATCTTACATAAACTTCACCCTCTGAAAGTAAGTCTTGGGTTTTCTTCTTGTTCTTTTTGAGAACTGCTTCTACCTTCTGATTTCTTTCTGGTATGTATATGTATGTGTGTAGTCCTCATCTACTAATGTGCTCTCAAAACGTTCTAAACTATTTTTGATTAGATTCTGGTTAATGGTAATAATAGTAATAGTAATAAACTCTTTACAGTTTACAAAGCATTTTAATACACAGATGAGTGGGCTTAAAGGGGGTAGCAAAAGTTCTGGGCTACTATATACAAAGGGGTTGTTAGGCTTAAAATTCCTATTCAGGGGAAATTTACTCAGGTAGCTCTCAGTTCAAATTTGTTTTTATAATCATTCCCAAGTAATCAAAAACAGAAACCAACCAGCCAACCAACCAACACATAGACAGACTAAAAAATGGTAGCAGACAGTTTTTGAGATTGTCCTTTGTGGAAAGGTCATCCTACAAGATTTCTGGATTTGCACAATACTGTTGCTCAGAATTAATTAAGCATAGCCGTCTCAGATTTCTTCACTTCTGGTCACTAGTGCTGTGTTGCACTTGTCCAGGTATATTGTTTACATTGTTTTTGCCACTTACATAGATATTTATATGAATGATGTTCTCTGAATTTGTACAACCCACCAGTTCTGCATCTGATTTACCTTACTGCAATACTGTGCCCTATAAGGAATATATTTGGTCTTTGACCTCATTCTAGGCACAGAGCTCCTAAAACCCTTGGATTTTCCTTTGATAAAAGCAACAAAGGTGACTTTGGTTGTGTTAATGGGGTGACTTGGGAAACCCTTGGGTGGCCCAAGGATGGGGGCTGGTTGCCAGGGGAACAAACCAGTGATTAGATGTTTGGAACTTTCAGTACTCACTCCCTCTTCAACCTCCAGCCCCAAACCTCTTTGGAGAGGAGAGGGTCTGGAGGTTGAATCAATCACCAATGGCCAATGATTTTTATCACTCATGACTATGTAATGAAGTCTCCATAAAAGAACTGGGTCTGAGAGCTTCTGGGTTGGTGAACACATGGATGTTTACCAAGAGTGGTACTTAGAGAGGTCATAGAGCTCCGTGCCCTTTCCCCATACCTTGCCCTGTAAATCTCTTATATTTGGCTGTTCCTGAGTTATATCCTGTTATAATAAATCAGTAATCTAGTAAGCAAAATATTTCTCTGAATTCTGTGAATTACTCTAGCAAATTAGTTGAACTAATCAAACCTAGACAGTCAGTCAGAAGTACAGGTAAAAGTGTGGTCTGGTGACTGGTGTAGGGGAGGAACATTTTCCCTTCCCTTCTAGGTTCTTTGGCTGGCCTAATAATTAAATTGACATAAGACAGAGTAACAGGAGAAAAAAAAATTAATTTCATACATACAGGAATCCTGAAGATATGAGTTTCCCAGACAGTCAGGCAATTGAGACCCATATGCCATCCTGAGCTAAAGAGAAGGAAGTAGGGGTCTGGGGCTTCAAAGGGAGGAAGACAATTCACAGGAAGATGATAAGAGCAAATGTTTGGTAAAAAAATGTTTGCCATGTCTTGCAGGTAAGTCTTTCTGATGTAGAAAGTTAACTCTGATAAGCTCTCTTCCTGGTACAAGTCCCCTGTCTAAAGTCTTTTAGGCAGTTAAGGGAGAGGTAAAAAGCTTTTAAGTCTGTTGGGCCTTGATTGTCTTCAGCTTTCAATAATCCACATGCCAAAGTGGCACATTCTGGGGAAGCCTGCCCTGAACCCCATCACTAGTGTCTGAAGTGGGGGGAACAGCCTAGTAGGACTGAACCCTTAACCTGTAGAATCTGCTGGTATCTCTGGATAGATGGTGTTAGAACTGAGTTGAATTGAGTTGAACTGTAGGACACCATGCTTGTGTCTAGAGAATTATTTGTTGATTGTGTGGGAAATCTTCCCCTGCACAAACACACATTCGAAATTGGGTTTCAGAACACAAAAGGCTTATGATCTAATCTAACCTTGTGCAGTCTCATAACAAATGTAGTTTGACAATTAAATCTGAGCTCCATGCACTTTCTGGTGTCGAATCTCCAACCTCGCTTTTTCTTACGTGGATGAATCAGTTGTTTTCTCAAAATAAGGTTAGTTATTTATGTATAATTCTAAATTTTCTGCTTGCCTGTTCCTAGGATTGCCATTTCCTGAATTATCCAGCAGCATTTCCAGCTTAATTTCTATAAAGGTGTGTTTTCATGATTTAATTGCATAATTCAAATTCAATATTGGAAGATTTGATCAGTCTCCCATTTCAATTAGCATCTTGCTGCATAAGCTGGGTAGATTTTCAGTATCAGACCTGTACACAGGGATTGATAATTTTTCTATCCATTAAAAAACAGGTTAGTGGGACTTCCCTGACAGTCCAGTGGTTAAGACTTTGCCTTCCAATGCAGAGGGTGAGGGTTCAATCCCTTTTCAGGGAGCTAAGATCCCACCTGCCTCGTGGCCAAAGAAGCAAAACATAAAACAGAAGCAATATTGTAACAACTTCAATAAAGACTTTAAAAATGGTCCACATCAAAAACAAACAAACAAAACCTTAAAGCAAAAAAAAAAGGTTAGTCATTTTCTGTCTCTCTCCTCTCAAGTCCCTCCACATCGTCACTAATTTGCACCTCTCTTCTGGTACACATGGATGTATATATCTTGATTTATTTTCATCTGTTTCTCCCTAGAGTCTGTGCCCCCTTGATGATAGAAGCTGTGTCTTTTACATTTGGTATTCTTGTATGGTTAGCAAAGGCCCTTGAACAATATTTGTTACTAATTTTTGCCTCTTTTGTTCATTGCTGTATCTCCAGAAACTTGGAAAAATGTCTGGCAAAAATATTTGTTGAATGAATACATTGATGGTGTTTGTAACTGGAACTTCAGTGAGAAATTCTGATGAATAAAAAAATGTATGTAATAGAGTCAGAATGTACACTGGTAGATGCCAGGGGTTAGTGGGGTGGGGTAGGGTGGGGAGGGGGAATGGGGAGTTAGTATTTAAAGGGGACAGAGTTTTAGTTTAGAAAGGTGAAAAATTTGGGAGATGGATGATGGTGAGAGTTGCACAACAATGTGAATGTACTTAGTGCCACTGAACTGTACAGTTAAATATGGTTAAAATAGTATGTTTTATATTATGTGACTTTTACTACAATTAAAAAAACATTAAAAAATGACTAGAGGGGTAGAAAACACTCATGCACTCTGTTTGAATTAGAATCCCTGAGTTATACTGAATGTGATTAATTATGTAGAAAATGCAACATTAATAATTCATATTTAGTCCAGGATGAATACTTGGTGTCCTTCTGCATATTTTCCATTACGGAAGCCCATTTACCTGAATGTGCTTAAGTCATGGAAGAAAGGGATTGTGAGAACTTTGTGTAATTACCCCCACCTCAACCCACACACATCAAATAGTTTTCAGGAGGGCATGGGGAAAGCCAGAGGTTATGTGTGGCATTTTTCAGAAGACATGAAAGTTTCAGCTCCATGAGGACCACCTACATCATTGTCTGAGTCTAGTGCAAAATAAAAATGCAGAGTGCCTTGTTTAAAAACAATCAAGCATTTTAGGATGGCAACAGCAGAGCATTAAACCAAGCACAGGGCCCTTCTGAGCATGGGCACAAGCTGCAGGCCCGTGAAGCTAGCCTTCGTTCCATGTGGGGTTTGCTGCTATAGATCCTGTGGGCTTAATTTGAATTAGTCTGTGGAGGAAGCAATAACTTTGGAAGAAAGAAACTGCTTTTGGTCTTCCTGTAGATTATAACATTGGGAGTAATCATGGGGTTCTTCACATTGGAGCTGGTATCTGCTGAGGCAGGGCACTAGCTGCTGAGAAGAGATATGGAATTATTGGCATTATTAGAGTGCTGGAAGGAGGCCCTTAAGGTCCTTTAGGATTACAAAATACCTAGAAAAGACACGGGTCCATATGAGCCTTCCTCTCAGAGGAAGTAGACGTGGACTCTCATCTGAAAGCTCGGAAGTGACCTTGCTGACATCAGGTTCTCTCAGAATTGGATTCCCAAATATCTGTATAGGGGCCTGAATGCACTGTAATTTTTATTTCAACATGGGTCCTTAGTTTAATAGAAAAAGGTGTCACCTGGAAACTATGAGCTACACATAAGCAATACCTAGAGGTTATGTGCATCATGGGAAGCCTGACCAGATGGTCTAGGCGGCAGCCCTGGCTTGGTCATAGACAACTGTGACCCTTTGGGCAACTCTCCTCTTGGAGTCTCAGCTTCCTAAAATGAGATTGCTGACCAGATGATTCCCCAAGTTACTTTTCAGTATCAAGAGTCAAAAATAAGTCATGGTTCTTCCTGGTGGTGGTACTTTTACAGTGCAGAAAACACTTTCATCCATCAGACCACATTCTTTTTTTTTTTTAATTAGGGTATAGTTGTTTTACAATGTTGTGTTAGTTTCTACTGTACAGCGAAGCAGAGTTCCCTGTGCTATATAGCAGGTTCTCATTAGTTATCTATTTTATACATATTAGTGTATATATGTCAGTCCCAGTCTCCCAATTCATCTCACCCACCCCTCCGCCCTTGGTGTCCATACATTTGTTCTCTACATCTCTGTCTCTATTTCTGCCTTACAAACCAGTTCATCTGTACCATTTTTCTAGATTCCACATATATGCATTAATATATGATATTTGTTTTTCTCTTCCTGACTTACTTCACTCTGTATGACAGTCTCTAGGTCCATCCACATCTCTACAAATGACCCCAATTTGTTCCTTTTTATGGTGAGTAATATTCCATTGTGTATATGTACCACATCTTCTTTATCCATTCGTCTGTTGATGGACATTTATGTTGCTTCCATGTCCTGGCTATTGTAAATTGAGCTGCAATGAACATTTTGGTACATGACTCTTTATGAATTATGGTTTTCTCAGGGTATATGCCCAGGAGTGGGATTGCTGGGTCATATTGTAGTTCTACTTTTAGGTTTTTAAGGAACCTCCATACTGTTCTCCATAGTGGCTGTATGAATTTACATTCCCACCAACAGTGCAAGAGGGTTCCCTTTTCTCCACACCCTCTCCAGCATTTATTGTTTGTAGATTTTCTGATGATGTCCATTCTAACTGGTGTGAGGTGATACCGCATTGTAGTTTCGATTTGCACTACTCTAATGACTAGTGATGTTGAGCATCTTTTCATGTGCCTCTTGGTCATCTGTATGAATCAGACCTCATTCTTCAATTGTTGAAACCAGGCCTTCTTCTTCTCATCAGTCCCCTTCCACTTCTCCTCGCTGCCTCCTTGTACACATTTTCTTGTTATAGATTGGAAATGAGCTTCACATTATCTCCAGCCCATAATTTTTTCTTACTTGGGGGTTTATACTATAGGATACTTTTGTCTCAAGTATCTTGATGGGGTAGAGACATTGAAGAGATGTCTGCATCTGCAGACACAAGCAATGTGCAGACTTGGCCTCTGTAATGGAAAGTGATCCTTCTTCCTCCAGAAGTGGGTGTAAATAAATGTGCCAAGGGAAAATCTCTGAAAACATTTACACTTAATTCTAACGTACATTAAATCCTATACATACCTCCCAAGAAAGCAGGGAAATTCTTTCTTCATCCTGTTACCAAAGGGGAAATAAAACAAACCAACTCCACAAAGCAACAAAGTGGCGTGACAGAAATAGGATGGCTAAGCTTTAGATCTGACATGACCCATCCAGTGTAAGTGTGGAAATAGCCAGTGTCCATGACAAAACAGTAGAGCAAGGCCATCAATACTAAGATAGGGATGGAGGCAGGAGGGCTGGACCTCACACAAAACTCCGACAGTAGGAGTTGGGGTCTGCTGCAAGTCTTCTTCTGACAAATTTACGCTCATGCCCAGAGTCACATTGCTGGCTGCTATGTTCAGCTGTTTTGTTGGCCAAGTGTGAATCGATCAAAAAAATTTGTCACTACTTTAATTTGATTAGCATCATGGAAAGAGCATGGTCTTTGGATCAGACATTTAAAATCTGTGTGAATTTATAAAATAAAAACTAAAAATAATAATGATATTTGATTCACAGATTGATTTAAGGATTTTATGATAAAATGTATATGAAAGTTCCTGGAACTTGGTTACAAAAAGATAGGGTTAAATTCCATGAAATATTTAAAAACCCGTAAAAAGTCAAGAGAGATTATGCTTTAAGAGAATGTATTATATATAGAGACTGCTCTGGCACAATGAAGTCTTAGGACTCTGTAACCAAAATTTGGTATTAGATTAATAGAAAAGCAATGAGAGGAGGATGCAAAATCAGAGTGATTTGATGTCAGTGACCAAGTAGACCAGAGATGAGGGGCTATTAACTGGAGCCCAAGGACTCGTCTTTAATTCTTGAGCAAGAAAAAGTTAGTTAACTGGTAGGAAATGAGGGTAAGACAAAGAATTGGTGGTCCTGAGAAGGATGTCTGATGTCAGGATTGAAGAAGAGAATGGATTACTTGCACTTTCACTTAATAAACATTTATTGGACCCGACTATGAGCAAGTCATTTGAAGTTGCCTTCAAGTTATAGTTGAATAGGAGATGCATGGCACATCATAGGCAATAGAAAGCAAAGTGCCCAAAGAAAAGCACTACAGTAGGGTTGAATGGATTAAGGAGGTTTGCCAAGAAGGTGACATTTGAGATAGTCCTTAAAGCAGGTCCTTCAGACTGTAGGTTGTAAATTTATTAAAAATATGAAAGAGAAGAGAAACTACACATGGTAAGAATAAGCACTGTGTTCTGAAATTTTCGTTTCAATGTGTATACTAGGTCAAAATTTCCATTTCTTATTGTAATTCATGGTCAAAAAATAGTTTGAAAGCCATTGCCTTAAAAGATGAGTAGGATTTGGACATGTTTCTTTGAACTCCTGTTCTTTGTGACTCAGCTAGGTCATTTCTCGAGCTACCCTTGTATTACTAGTCTCTCTTTCTTGCCCTCCCAACTCTGATTTGAGCTTCAAAACTCAGTTTAGGCACTGGCCTCTTTCCATAAGATATTCTCAATTCCCTCACACTTTCCATTTCTACTCCAGTGGGGGTTGAATGCTTCATCACCAGGTTCCCACTGAACCCCATACTTAACACATTTCACAGCACTTATCATATTATATAACAATTGCTTTTACTTTCTTGACAACCTCCACCCTCATAATGAGCTTCCTGGGGTCAGAGACTGAGTCTTATTCAGGGGTAACCTTGTGGGTATGGAGCCTGTGCAGTCACAGAGGGCTCTGTAATTAGAAGAGCCCTGTGCTTGTAATGCTCCACAGCCACTGTCTTAACATTTTAATAATTTTAACATTAAGAGCCTGAATTTTCTTTTTATACTGGGCCTACAAATTATGTAGCCCACTCTGTTCTTATTTACCCTCATGTACCAGAGCCTAGGTTGGTCAACAGTGTAAGACAGCCACAAATGAATGAATGAGTGAATTAAGGTGCATCATTTACAGAGGGCCTATTACATTAGCCCAGGCACAGATCTAAGAGTGGTCATATACATTATGCCATTTAAATGTCTGCAGAATGAGACAACATTCTGTAACACTGGTAGAGGGAGTGGTATTTAAGCAAAGATAGGTGTGCAAGGAAAACAGGGAACATAGGTTAGTTCAATTTGGTGGAAAGAGAAGGCATTAGTAGAAGATCTATCTGGAAAGTCAATTAAGACCAGATTGTGAAGCAAGAGCTGAGAGGTCAAGGGATATTTTTGAGTCATAAGATGTGGGCATGAAGGAGAGTATTTGAGCTGCTTAATAACTATTCAGCTCTGGATGAATAAGTGGAAGACCTATTTATCATTTGGGAATGGAAATTTTGGAGGACTCCACGAAGTCAGTGCTTGACTGCATTTCATGTATCTCTCCATAACTGTGTGAACATCAAATGTCACAAATCAAACTCATTTAAAAAATCAAACTCATTTTAAAAATCAAATATTTTAAATGCACTAAGAGAAGCTGTTATTTCAAGGAATACTTTTTTTTAAAATCAATAATCAATTTGATTTACAGCTTTGGAAATGTGTTTCTTAAACTGTGCTCACCTGTGACTAGGAAGTGGCTGATGCAGAATAAATTGGGTTATTTGTGAAATATTAATGTTCTGCTTCATAAAGAAAAAAGGAAAGGTTGCTGGAAGCACATTTTTATTGTAAACAGTGTCAGAGCATTTCCAGGTAAGGAGTGGGTGTCTCTGATAGAGAGAGATGGGACTGGAGCCTGGTCACTCAACATGTGATTTCCAAATAGCTCAGTGGAATATCAAACTGTATAGACATGTTGGGATGACTCCTGGGAGAAATAAGTGGAATGGGACCTTTCAAGGTTTCATCTAACCCCAATTCTTCCTTTTTACAAGTGACAAAACTGAGGGATAGAGAGACATATACCTGGCCTAGGCTCACACACCCAGTTAGTGGTCAACTCAACCAAGGCTGATTGCATTGAATTCTGAAGATTGCTGTTAATTTCCAGTTTTCTTGGTGTACAATGCATTTCTTTCAGCGATTGATGTTGATCATCATCTCCAACATTGCCTTGGAAATAATAAAAATTTGAACCTTTAAGTTTACCCATTTGTGGTGTGTGTGTTTTTTCCCTTCTTCTTTGCTCTGCCATAATGGAATCCAAAATAGAACGAATAGGTTTTAGATAGTCAAATTGTGCCTAACTAGCAATTTATAGTTATCCCTATCTAAACATGTTGTATATCAAATATCTAAACAGAGATCAGAGTCATTTTTCTTTTCTTTTTGCCAGTAGATAAGTAAATAGAAGGAAAAAATAGCAAGAGAAAAAAATAGGAGAAAATAAATGCCGTTTGCTTAAAGTAAACCAGCTTTTACGATGGCCCTGTGAGATAAAGAAAGAGCATTTTCAGAAGGTTGCTCTGGGGATAAATCATGCATAGGAGATTAGACTTTACAAGAGATAGGTTTGGTGCAAGGTACAGGGATTTTTCTCAGGGAGGAACAGATTCATTTCTAACCTTGGTAGGTTGCATGCAGCTTCTTCAGCAAATGTTATTCAACAAATTCCAACCAACACTTTTTGAGTACTTATAAATGTTCTGAGCCTTGTGCCAGGAATTGGGGTTATAGGAGTAAGAGAGGTACATTTCTTATCTTTAGGAGCTCACAGTCTAGTGGGAAAGACAGCAGTAAATAAGCATTACAGCATGGTGTGAGTGCTATGATAAATGTGACCCTTGAATATTATTAGATGCAGAGGAAGAGCATATTCCCAGCATTGGAGATCTGGAAAGTTTTCCTGGAGGAAGAGATAACTGTGAGATGTAGGGCCACAGGGAGGACAGGAAAATATTTGAGGAAGGAAAGTGTTCCAGACAGAAGAACAACATGTGCAAAGGCATGGAGGCATAGAGGCTTCTGCTCATTCTGCCTCTGTAGCTGGAAAAACTCAACGTGTTTCACATCCACTTCTTTCCTGTGATAAAACAAAGTGATTCCCCACTCCCTCCTGATTCTGTAAATTTTAAAGGATTCAGTAGAGTATGTTAGAAGACTGCACTATTGAAAATATAGAGTCACAGAAAAATGCAAGACCAGGAATGAAGAGATCTGGTTTATAGACCTGACTTCATCCCTCATCATTTATGCGATCTTGGACAAGTCACTAATCTCTCAAGTCTTAGTTTTCTTATCTGTTAAATGGAGATAATAATGCCTGCCTACATCACAGACTCCTTGTGCTAGTCAGTGCTAACAAACTACAAAGTACTATATAACATAACAAATTTTACATACACACGTACATGTGCATGTGTGTGCACACACATAATTATATAGTCCATTAAACAGTAAAAAGACTATAATAATTCTTATGACCCAAATGTTTTTCTCATGAATTGAGAGTAGATGTCCTCCAATTTGCAACTCACACAATCAACCAAAAACATAAATCCGATCTATCTCCCTACTTAAAACCCTTTCCATGACTCCCCTTTGCCTATCAATGTCCAAACCTCTGAACGTGCTATGTTGGTTTCCTTGTTCCTTTTTAATCTTCTACAATTTACTTAGTACTGTAGGAACACCAAGAGACCAGGTACCTCTTTCTCCTCCCTCCTTTCCTCCTCGTTCTTCTTCCCTTTATGGCTCCAGTTAAACTTCTGCCTAGGATATATTTCATCTTTTGCCTGCACTAGGGACCAATTTGAAGTACCCATACTATCTACAACAACATCTGAAATTCCTATTGATTATCAAGGAGTCTTTATCTCATGAATTCCTCCATATCTGTAAAAGCCTGGATAATGCTTTGTGACTAGCTAGTAAAAATGGGTCCAAATGCAAAATCTCTCGGCTCCTTCCTTTTCCCCTGCATAAAAAATATCTTTCTGTATTTCACTGGTGGTGAAAGTTTTAGATCTGTTTCTGAGGCTGACCTTATCATTATAAAATATGAAGTTAATTTTACATTTTTAAAACTTCATTTGTCTAAATAGTTGATGCTAAATATCTATGTCTGAAAGTAGTGCTCAAAAAGTTCAATAAAAAACCAAGCCATTTATAATAAACAGTACTTTCCAGACTTCATCCATATTGTGAAGTTACATTTCTAGTAAAACTCATGTGTCTAAATGGCCTCTTTGGGTTATTCTCTTAGGCAAAGGAACAGAGTGCTGATAAGAGGTGAATTCAACTCCCAGCTTTATGGAGGCAGAAATGTTTACAACTTTTCTGCAGATGCTGTTTTCTCTCTGCTGCCAAACTTTGCTCACGTACTTCCTCCTACCTCTCTCCCAACTCTCATCTTTTCATCTATCTGGTCATAGGAGCTCAGTGGTGGCTTCTGTGGTTCTACTGGGGCAAGTGAAGGGGTTTGCAAAGGCCCCTAATTGTTCCCATGAACTTGGCAATCCATGCCTGTCTTCGTTTTGACTCTGTGGGGAGAAGGACCTAAGAGAGAGAAGGTTGATTGACTCTGCCCCAGGACTTTCAGAAAAGGATCAAAGGTAAGTCCTCAAAGGCATACACAGAAGCCTCTGGTTCTTAAACTTTATCGAATTGAGTCATTTGGGGGACTTTTTACTAGTACACGTTCTCCACGTTTTCCCCAGGAATTCTCATTCTAGGCTACCATGGAGAGCATTTGTGCCATGGAGGGTAAAACACAGAAATAATTGCACAAGCTAAGAAAAGACCTGCTCTATTTTCCTGAATGTCTCAGGATTTGAATATCTTTCCATAATGGGGGTGGAAGGCAGGGGATGGAGAAGGAATAAATTCATTAGCTTAAAACTTTGCTGAACTCTTGTTTGTTTTAAATCTTCAGTAGTAAGGGGACTCTAAGCTTCCACATAAACTTGGCTCAAACCCATGCACTTGATCTGCCAAAGTCAGCATGAATAGTGTGTGTGTGTGTGTGTGTGTGTGTGTGTGTGAGCTCGGGCCCACATGAGCACGTGTACCTATCCTTTGTTGTTTGGGAAACACAACACATCAATACAACACGTCTGTATTACTGTTCTTTGAAAGGAGCAGCCAGCGCATGCATGAGTGTCACTAAGACCTCTGTCACAGGGATGGCTGATTCAACAAGTGCTGTGTGCATGACTGGAATGTAATAGTTAATAGACGCTCTTCTTTTTATCCTTAGCCCCCAGTCTAGCAGCATCCCCTACCGCCACCTCATACAGAAAGAATCTTTCATCAAGCTTTATTCAACCACATTTGTCTCCTTTCTGCCTCTACCACCAGCTTTAGCCAGCCTTCCCTAACCCCTGCCTTTCACTAGCTTCTCAGTGACCTGTCTCTCTACAGACAGCCCTTGACTTACAAATTATCATATGACCCTCCAGCCTACTAGAGTGAATCTTATATATTTCCTGAACCTTTGCTGCTGCCCTCATGTGCTACTTGTGTAATGAAATCGGGGCATGGGGACTAACATGAAATATTTATAAACTCTCTATATTGCTATATATCTAAGCCAATTTGGCTGTGAATGGTAGGCATTAATGGTGAGAAGGGGTTGCGATTAACTATGTCTCGATAATCATGTTACAATATGATAAGGAAAGCTAAAAAGTAGACCAAATTCTGCTTGAATTGTCCACATTTACAGTATTAAATAAACATCTATTAGCAAGAAGGCACAACAGTTCATAAAACCTGTTCTGTAAGCTCATTCAGGATCCAGCCTCTCTTCTTTTAGATGATGTGTCTGCACCAACAATATTAGAAGCAGGATTATAGTCAGCATTAGGTAACCAGAATTTTTCAGACAAATGGCTCAACATAGGCTTGTTTAGGGAGCAAGCCTCACTAGGCCTAAGGTCTCATTTGATTCTTATACCTCATTTCATACAAGTGAGGGGAGTATTTCTAGAATATTATAGACAATCCAGAGGCTTTGAGCACAAATTTTCATCAATAGCAACTCATTTCTAATATCTGTTAAGCAAACTAAAATGTCAGTATTTTCACCAATTAAATCTTATTTTTATCATTCATTACGCTGATTAGCAAAGCCTCTTATGTTAATAAGAAATAATGAGCTGAACTATTGGTAGTAGTTTCCTACGAAGGTTGGCCTTTTAAATTAAATATTAGCTGATTGCTGTCAGGTAAATAGATAACTAATGCAACTGATAGCTCCTAAAGCATAACTTAAACTAACCAACACCTAAACCTTATGGTAAAGTAAATTACAAACATCATAGTAGTCTGGGTTCAGAAGATAAAGCAAAATATGACTTAGCAGAACTAACTCCGGGGTTAGAATTCTAAATAGAGCTAAACTGCTTAGATGATGGTTTCCTTCCCCAAAAAACTTTCTATGCATTATCAGAGAAGTTGTTATATTTTCTAAGATCCCACTAATTGTACAGATTGTCTCTTTAAAAGTATCAATATATGTGGAAGAGTTAAAGGGCCATCAATGCTTATTAATTCAATCAAATTTAGATAAATTGGCTTAGTGAAAATTAATTGGTGAAAATCAAATGGTTTTCCTCTTACTGCTGAAGCTGGGTTGAGTAGGTGGGGCAAGGAGTAAGCCAGAAATAGAGGTTGGGTCCCTGGGCCATGTAGAGCCCTGTCTGAGTAACCTATCTGAAGTTATCAGGGTGAAAAAAGCAGAATTGTCAATGTGAGCCAAGTTCTTAAAGATCTGTAGCAAGATCTTAGAAGGCTGCTTTGATAAGGAATGGCTAAAACAGTTTGCTCTGTGGAGACTGGGACCTTCCAATCAGATGTTACTTCATAATATTTTTATTCATCAGGTTATCCTCAAAATATACTTATAAAACTTGATTATAATAGGAGCGTTTGAATTTAGAAGATAATTCTATGTTTGAAAAGTAATGGCACTCTTGACTTTAAGTCATATATTTTAAAAGGATTGATAGATTGCTTACACTTGAGTAGCCTAAAACCTGAAGGATGGTAGCTCTCAATGAGAGTCAGGACTATATCCATTTGACCTTATGAAGTGAAGGGTCCAATGATCATCTCCCTGGGCCAGATTGAAGCAACAGAAAACGCCAAGAGGACTTGTTAAGGCTATATAATTAGTAAAGGGAAGCTGTGTCCTAGGCTGATTATCTCTACCTCAAAGCCTGTGTTCTTCCATACTGGCTGATGTATGGAGGATAGACAACAGAGGAAAAAATGGTCATGAAAAGTAGTTAAGAGGCTTTCCCAATGGTCTACATGAGAGACGATGGTATTTGTGTTGGTAACAGTGACTTTGAAGAAAGGTAGCCATATTAAGAACAGATTTTTAAAGGTAGAATGGACAAAACTTTATCATGCTTTGGTTGTGAAGAGTGGATGATGAAGGAAAAGAGCAATTAATTCTGAACTCTAGATTTCTGGCTTGAGCAACCCAAGTAGATAATGTATCATTTTGTGAAAATGGGGAAGATTTTGGAAAGAAAGATTTTTGGCTGGGGTTGGGAGGGGACTAAGGAGAAAATGTGTTTTGGCCTTGATACGTTTTTAGATGCCTATCAGATATACCTGTGAAATGGCCAGTTGTCAGAAAGATAATCATCAATCGATGTAACATTCTTACCAAACTTCCAAGCCAAATTTTTTGCAAAATGCAATCCTAAATAATGAAATATTTATATGTAGTATTGAACTTTGGGATAGGGCCAGCACAGTTTGGAGAATGTCTATTAAAAATTATGATTTGGGTCTTAGAGAAGTCAGTGGTAAGTCCTTCCTTCTAACAGTAGTTTGTTACAGGATGTTGAGTCTTTATTCTAGTTCTCTGGACAGGACAAGGTAAGAGAATTTCAAATATCTTCTTTAAGGCTTTTTCCAGGTCTATTCCCTCACTTAAGAAACTTTATTCCAACTTCCAGGAGCCTGAATAAAGGCTTGTATTGAAATTTGTTTTTCCTGTTGTATGAGATTATCTCCAGTGGTCTAACCTGGAAACCTATCTACTCCTTATAATAGTGTTTTTTTAAAATAAAAAAAAAATTTAAATAAAAAAGTATATTCTAAATTCCAGACAACCCATTTAAATAACCTTTGGGAAAATAGCTAGTTAATCAGACTGCTTGTAGTTTTTGTTTGTTACTTCTCAACCCAATTTTCAGTTAGGAGGAAGTTTCAGGGAGGAGAATACCCTGAAAGGACTCAGCTATGTATCTAGACAGAATTTTAATTGGAATGTGAGTCATATTTCGATAGCAGAGCAGAACTTGATATGACCCAGATTCTCAGGAACAGAGATAACACCTGTGTTGGAGGTTTTAAAAGCGAGAGGCCTAAGGTTCCAGCAC
Source organism: Mesoplodon bidens (assembly GCF_964165515.1). Taxonomy (NCBI): domain Eukaryota; kingdom Metazoa; phylum Chordata; class Mammalia; order Artiodactyla; family Ziphiidae; genus Mesoplodon; species Mesoplodon bidens. The sequence continues at coordinate 66,794,635 of NC_138177.1, read as the reverse complement.
TGCACATCTGCAGGGACACCATTCACAGTGTATTCAATGAGAATTGTATCTCCTGGAGTTTTGCAGTAGAGAGGCCATGGAGATGCCCAAAATGCCATTATACAAATGGGACATATGTGAAGTACCATGGAAAGGATATGGAATTTAGAATTAGACAAGCTTGGGTTTCAGTTGTGTTTTGCTATTGACTAGTAATTTGCCTTACCCTATATAAGAAAGTCACTTAACCTTTATGAGTTTCAGTTTCCTTAACTATAAGGTGAAGGTGGTAAAATATATCTCATTAGATTAGTTTATTTTGTTGTTGATTTGTGCATTTATTCATTTGAAAGTGTTTTTTGAGCATCTATGGTGTCCCAGGCATTTGCTATCTTTAGGCATACAATGGTAAGTAAAGCAGGTATGCTTTCTCCTCTCATAGATCTAGATGAGAGATAATTACATAAGCGGTTGTCATAAAGTAAAATAATTTCTCCATTGAAGGGAAAAGGTATACAAGTACATGGCAGGAAGACCTTACATAGGCTTGGGGGATGGGGTTCTGGAAAGGCCACCTAGAGATGTGAAAGGGTTGGCCAGATAAGAAATAGATACAGGTAGAATATAACCCTGTTCTCTGTCCTTTCTATTTAATCACTGATGCCCTGTTGCTTCTCTCTTTCTAACATTTCTTCCTTCTGCAGATAGAATAATCTTAAGCTATCAGGCAATAAATCTCATGGCATGGTCTTTGAGTAATATAGAGTGCATCTTTTAGAGCTGGTTCTTCTTAAGAATTCTCCAAGGTTAAGTATGCTTCCCTTTCCTCTTCTGCCCGCCAATGAACAAAACTGACTCCCACTTTTAACAATGACCTCCATATTGGTGACCCATAAATCTATATAGCAGTGGTTCTCAGCTGGGGGTGATTTTGCCTCCTGAGGGACAGTTTGCAACACTTGGAGGCATTTTTGATTGTTATACTTGGGGCAATGGCTACTGTAGCTAGCGGGTAGAGGCCAGAGATGCTGCTAAACATCATACAATGCACAGAATAGCTCCCAACAACAGAGTTATCCAGCCAAAAAGGTCAATAGTGCCTAGGTTGAAAAACTTGCTCTATGGGCCTCCTCACTTAAACTCCAGTTTTTCAATTTCACCTGTGTCTAAAATGCTTCTGTTTGGATTTTACATCACATTACTTCGGAACCAAATCCAACCTACTTTTCTTGTTTTGATCAATGATAATAACAGGAACTTACACTTATAGAGTGACTCAGAGGTCTGCTGGGAAGACCGGTTCTGAGAGATCCAGAAGGTGTTGTTGCTTTTATCCATACACTGTGGGATACGTAGCCCTTTCACCCAGATTTCTGTTAACACCTAGGGGTTTATATTCTCATATTTCTCTCTGCTTCCTGCCTTGCCCCCCACCACAAAGTTTCCATCTGCTTCAATTTACATCAGTCTAGACTTGACACTCAGTCTCTGAATAGGTCTATCCTCCAAAAGGCACTCATATCAGACATTCTCAGAATAATCACCCTTTCTGAGAAATCATAGAGAGGGCATCACATTGCACAATGCTGACTTTATAATTCTTTTATCCCTCCTATCTTTGTTCCCAACCTATCCCTCTTGAATTAGCCTCCAAGAACTCCAGATTCTTTTCTCTCTGTTAAAAAAGCAACTTCCTCCTTATCTGAAGCTTTGGCATTCACTGATCCCTGAAAAGCTGGTGTGTGTGTGGGGTGGTGGTGGTGAGGATTTTGAGGCTTACCAGCTAATACTAACACTTTTCAAGACTTCTTTCAAAATAAGATAGTGGTATCTCTGGGATAATTCCGGTGTATAAAATCTCCTTGTTTTTACAATATCTGTTATTTTTAAATTAATTTAAAAGCTTTTGAAATGCTTCATGCCTGTGAGATAGAAAAGTGTGTTAGTTAGGACACAGATTCAGAAACACTAAACAGAGATGTAAAATTACAGTGACTGAAACAAAATTAGATTTCTCACTCTTAGAGCTAGTATGGAGGCTCCATTCTGGGAAAAACAGGGGCCAGCGTTCCTCTTTTGTTAATCTTCATTCCTGGGGTGTAGCTCTTGTCTCCACAGTCCACGGCGGCCCTCTGTCACATCCCATTGCACAGGAGGAAGGGGAGAAGAAACAGAGGGCACTATCCTTCTCTTAGGGGCAGGACCTAGAAGTTGTTCCCTCACTTACACTTCCATTCCATGGGCCAAAACTTCATCATATGGCCACTCCTAGGGACTATGAGGCTTGGAGAATGTAACCTATACTCTAACAGGTCATGTGTGTAGCTAAAAATCAAGAGCCCTCTTCATTGGAAGAAGACAAGAATGGCTTATATATAATGTGACAATTGGCAGCAGCTGCCTCAGAGGGGACTTAAAGTACCAGGCTGAAAACAGTGGAGAGATCTGTGTTTTGCTCCTTTTTCTGTTCCTCCTGTTTTCTTTCTTTTTTTTTTTTTTTTTCCCGGTACGCGGGCCTCTCACTGTTGTGGCCTCCCCCGTTATGGAGCACAGGCTCTGGACGCGCAGGTCCGGTGGCCACGGCTCACGGGCCCAGCCGCTCCGTGGCATGTGGGATCTTCCTGGACCGGGACACGAACCCGTGTCCCCTGCATCGGTAGGTGGACTCTCAACCACTGCACCACCAGGGAAAACCCCTCCTGTTTTCTTGATTACTTATAACATATCTCCCCTGTGCTCCTGCTACAATCCTAATTCAGGCCTTCCTTATGACAGGACAGTATTAATGCAGTCAGTTTCTATCAGTCTCCTAAATGTAATTGAACTATATTGCTCCTTGGGTCAAACACTTATCCTGAGTCAAACATTTATCCTAGCAATAAAGGCCTTTCCACTTCTCACCTCTACCCTCCAGACTTAACTCTCTTTTCTAACATGTTTCTTTTTTTCTTTGTAAACATCTTTATTGGAGTATAATTGCTTTACAATGATGTGTTAGTTTCTGCTGTATAAAAAAGTGAATCAGCTATACGTATACCTATATCTCCATATCCCCTCCCTCTTGCGTCTCCCTCCCACCCTCCCTATCCCACCCCTCTAGGTGGTCACAAAGCACCAAGCTGATCTCCCTGTGCTATGCGGCTGCTTCCCACTAGCTATCTATTTTACATTTGGTAGTATATATATGTCCATGCCACTCTCTCACTTCGTCCCAGCTTACACTTCCCCCTCCCTGTGTCCTCAAGTCCATTCTCTATGTCTGTGTCTTTATTCCTGTCCTGCCCCTAGGTTCTTCAGAACCATTTTTTTTTAAGATTCCATATGTATGTGTTACCATACGGTACTTTTCTCTTTCTGACTTACTTCACTCTCTCCATCCACCTCACTAAAAATAATTCAATTTTGTTTCTTTTTATGGCTGAGTAATATTCCATTGTATATTTGTGCCACATCTTCTTTATCCATGCATCTGTAGATGGACAATTAGGTTGCTTCCATGTCCTGGCTATTGTAAATAGAGCTTCAATGAACACTGTGGTACATGACTCTGAGTTATGGTTTTCTCAGGGTAAATGCCCAGTAGTAGGATTGTTGGGTGGTATGGTAGTTCTATTTATAGTTTTTAAGGAACCTCCATACTTTTCTCTATAGTGGCTGTATCAATTTACATTCCCACCAACAGTGGAAGAGGGTTCCCTTTACTCCACGCCCTCTCCAGCGTTTATTGTTTGTAGATTTTTTGATGATGGCCATTCTGACTGGTGTGAGGTGATACCTCACTGTAGTTTTGATTTGCATTTCTCTAATGATTAGTGATGTTGAGCATCCTTTCATGTGTTTGTTGGCAATCTGTATATCTTCTTTGGAGAAATGTCCATTTAGGCCTTCTGACCATTTTTGGATTGGGTTGTTTGTTTCTTTGATATTGAGCTGCATGAGCTGCTTGTATATTTTGGAAATTAATCCTTTGTCAGTTTCTTCATTTGCAAATATTTTCTCCAATTCTGAGGGTTGTCTTTTCATCTTGATAATGGTTTCCTTTGCTGTACAAGCTTTTAAGTTTCATTAGGTCCCATTTGTTTATTTTTGTTTTTATTTCCATTTCTCTAGGAGGTGGGTCAAAAAGGATCTTGCTATGATTTATGTCATAGAGTGTTCTGCCTATGTTTTCCTCTAGGAGTTGTATAGTGTCTGGCTTTACATTTAGGTCTTTAATGCACTTTGAGTTTATTTTTATTTATGTGTTAGGAAGTGTTCTAATTTCATTCTTTTACATGTAGCTGTCCACTTTTCCCAGCACCACTTATTGAAGAGGCTGTATTTTCTCCACTGTATATTCTTACCTCCTTTATCAAAGATAAAGTGACCATATGCACGTGGGTTTATCTCTGGGTTTTCTATCCTGTTCCATTGATTTATATTTCTGTTTTTGTGCCAGTACCATAGTGTCTTCTTTACTGTAGCTTTGGATTATAATCTGAAGTCAGGGAGCCTGATTCCTCCAGCTTCTTTTTTTTTTTTTTTTTTTTTCAAGATTGCTTTGGCTATTCGGGGTCTTCTGTGTTTCCATATAAATTGTGAAATTTTTTGTTAAAGTTCTGTGAAAAATGCCATTGGTAGTCTGATAGGGATTGCAGTGAATCGGTAGGTTGCTTTGGGTAGTATAGTCATTATCACAATGTTGATTCTTCCAATCCAAGGACATGGTATATCTCTCCATCTGTTTGTATTGGCTTTAATTTCTTTCATCAGTGTCTTATAGTTTTTTTGCATACAAGTCTTTTGTCTCCTTAGGTAAGTTTATTCCTAGGTATTTTATTCTTTTTGTTGCAGTGGTAAATGGGAGTGTTTCCTTAATTTCTCTTTCTGATTTTTCGTTGTTAGTGTATAGGAATGAAAGAGATTTCTGTGCATTAATTTTGTATCCTGCAACTTTACCAAATTCATTGATGAGCTCTAGTAGTTTTCTGGTAGCATCTTTAGGATTCTCTATGTATCATGTCATCTGCAGACAGTGACAGTTCTACTTCTTCTTTTCTGATTTGGATTCCTTTTATTTCTTTTTGTCTCTGATTGCTGTGGCTAAAACTTCCAAAATTATGTTGAATAATAGTGGTGAGAGTGAGCAGCCTTGTGTGGTTCCTGATCTTAGAGGAAATGGTTTTAGTTTTTCACCATTGATAATGATGTTGGCTGTGGGTTTGTCATATATGGCCTTTATTATGTTGAGATAGGTTCCCTCTATGCCTACTTTCTGGATAATTTTTATCATAAATGGGTGTTGAATTTTGTCAAAAATTTTTTCTGCATCTATCGAGATTATCATATGGTTTTTATCCTTCAGTTTGTTAATATGGTGTATCACATTGATTGATTTGTGTATATCAAAGAATCCTTGCGTTCCTGGGATAATCCCCACTTTATCATGCTGTATGATCCTTTTAATGTGCTGTTGGATTCTGTTTGCTAATACTCTGTTGAGGATTTTTTCATCTATGTTCATCAGTGATATTGGCCTGTATTTTTCTTTCTTTGTGACATCTTTGGTTTTGGTATCAGGGTGATGGTGGTCTCATAGAATCAGTTTGGGAGTGTTCCTCCCTCGGCTAAATTTTGGAAGAGATTGAGAAGGATAGGTGTTAGCTCTTCTCTAAATGTTTCATAGAATTCACCTGTGAAACCAGCTGGTCCTGGGCTTTTGTTTGCTGGAAGATTTTTAATCACAGTTTCAATTTCAGTGCTTGTGATTGGTCTGTTTACATTTTCGATTTCTTCCTGGTTCAGTCTCAGAAGGTTGTGCTTTTCTAAGAATTTCTCCATTTCTTCCAGGTTGCCCATTTTATTGTCATATAATTGCTTGTAGTAATCTCTCATGATCCTTTGTATTTCTGCAGTGTCAGTTGTTTCTTCTGCTTTTTCATTTCTAATTCTGTTGACTTGAGTCTTCTCTCTTTTTTCTTGATGAGTCTGGCTAATGGTTTATCAATTTGGTTTATCTTCTCAAAGAACCAGCTTCTAGTTTTACTGATCTTTGCAATTGTTTCCTTCATTTCTTTTTCATTTATTTCTGATCTGATCTTTATGATTTCTTTCCTTCTGCTAACTTTGGGGTTTTTTTTTTTTTGTTCTTCTCTCTCTAATTGGTTTAAGTGTAATGTTCAGTAGTGTATTTGAGATTTTTCTTGTTTCTTGAGGTAGGATTTTATTGCTATAAAGTTCCCTCTTAGAACTTCTTTTGCTGCATCCCATAGGTTTTGGGCCATCGTGTTTTCATTGTCATTTGTTTCTAGGTATTTTTTGAATTCCTCTTTGATTTCTTCAGTGATCTCTTCATTATTTAGTAGCAAATTGTTTAGCCTCCATGTGTTTGTATTTTTTACAGTTTTTTTCCTGTAATTGATATCTAGTCTCATAACGTTGTGGTCAAAAAAGATACTTGATACGATTTCAATTTTCTTAAATTTACCAAGGCTTGATTTGTGACCAAGATATGATCTATCCTGGAGAATGTTCTATGAGCACTTGAGAAGAAAGTGTATTCTATTGTTTTTGAATGGAATGTCCTATAAATATCAATTAAGTCCATCTGGTCTAACATGTCATTTAAAGCTTGTGTTTCCTTATTTATTTTCATTCTGGATGATCTGTCCATTGGTGAAAATGGGTTGTTAAAATCCCCTACTATTTTTGTGTTACTGTCGATTTCCCCTTTTATGGCTGTTAGCATTTGCCTTATGTGTTAAGGTGCTCCTATGTTGGGTGCATAAATATTTACAATTGTTATATCTTCTTCTTGGATTGATCCCTTAATCATTATGTAGTGTCCTTCTTTGTCTCTTGCAGCAGTCTTTATTTTAAGGTCTATTTTCTCTGACATGAGTATTCCTACTCCACCTTTCTTTTGATTTCCATTTGCATGGAATATCTTTCTACATCCCCTCACTTTCAGTCAGTATGTGTTCCTAGGTCTGAAGTGGGTCTCTTGTAGACAGCATATATATGGGTCTTGTTTTTTTTTTTTTTTTTTTTTTGCGGTATGCGGGCCTCTCACTGCTGTGGCCTCTCCCGTTGCGGAGCACAGGCTCCCGACGTGCAGGCTCAACGACCATGGCTCACGGGCCTAGCCGCTCTGCGGCATGTGGGATCTTCCTGGACCAGGGCACGAACCCGTGTCCCCTGCATCGGCAGGTGGACTCTCAACCACTGTGCCACCAGGGAAGTCCTATGGGTCTTGTTTTTGTATCCATTATGCCAGTCCATGTCTTTTGGTTGGAGCATTTAATCCATTTACATTTAAGGCAATTATTTATATGTATGTTCCTATTACTATTTTCTTAACTGTTTGGGGTTTGTTATTGCAGGTGTTTTCCTTCTGTTGTGTTTCCTGCCTAGAGAAGTTCCTTTAGCATTTGTTGTAAAGCTCATTTGGTGGTGCTGAATTCTCTTAACTTTTGCTTGTCTGTAAAGGTTTTAATTTCTCCATCAAATCTGAATGAGATCCTTGCTGGGTAGAGTAATCTTGGCTATAGGTTTTTTTCCCATTCATCACTTTAAATAAGTCCTGTCACTCCTTTCTGGCTTTCAGAATTTCTGCTGATAGATCAGCTGTTAACCTTATGGGAATTCCCTTGTATTTTATTTGTTGCTTTTCCCTTGTTGCTTTTAATATTTTTTCTTTGTATTTAATTTTTGATAGTTTGATTAATATGTTTCTTGGTATGTTTCTCATTGGATTCATCCTGTATGGGACTCTCTGTGCTTCCTGGACTTGACTGACTATTTCCTTTCCCATGTTAGGGAAATTTTAAACTATAATCTCGTCAAATATTTTCTCAGACCCTTTCTTTTTCTCTTCTTCTTCTGGGACCCTTAGAATTCGAATGTTGGTGTGTTTAATGCTGTCCCAGAGGTCTCTGAGACTGTCCTCAATTCTTTTCATTGTTTTTTCTTATTCTGCTCTGTGGTAGCTATTTCCACTATTTTATCCTAGTGGAATTTACCTTAGTGGATAAGGTCTCTTATCCATTCTTCTGCTTCAGGTATTCTGCTATTGATTCCTTCTAGAGAATTTTTAATTTCATTTATTGTGTTGTTCACCATTGTTTGTTTGCTCTTTAGTTCTTCTAGGTCCTTTTTTTTTCTTTTCTTTTTTTTTTTTTTTTGTGGTACGCGGGCCTCTCACTGTTGTGGCCTCTCCCATTGCGGAGCACAGGCTCCGGACGTGCAGGCCCAGCGGCCATGGCTCACGGGCCCAGCCACTGTGCGGCACGTGGGATCCTCCCGGACCGGGGCACGAACCCGTGTCCCCTGAGTTGGCAGGCAGACTCTCAACCACTGCGCCACCAGGGAAGCCCTAGGTCCTTTTTAAATGTTTCTTGTATTTTCTGCATTCTATTTCCAAGATTTCGGATCATCTTTACTATCATTACTGTGAACTCTTTTTCAGGTATACTGCTTATTTCCTCTTCATTTGTTTGATCTGGTCAGTTTTTACCTTGCTCCTTCATCTACTGCATATTTCTCTGTCTTCTCATTTTGTTTTACTTACTGTGTTTGGGTCTCCTTTTCACGCGCTGCAGGTTCCTAGTTCCCATTGCTTTTGGTGTCTGCCCCCAGTTGGTGAGGTTGGTTCAGTGGCTTGTGTAGGCTTTCGGGTGAAGGGGACTTTTGCATCTGTTCTGGTGGCTGAATTTGGATCTTGTCTTTCTGGTGGACATGGCTGTGTCTGGTGGTGTGTTTTGGGGTGTCTGTGAACTTAGTATGATTTTAGGCAGCCTCTCTGCTAATGGGTGGGCTTATGTTCCTGTCTTACTAGTTGTTTTGGCATGGGGCATCCAGCACTGGAGCTTGCTGGCCATTGTGTGGAGCTGGGTCTTAGCATGGAGATGGAGATCTCTGGGAGAGCTCTCGCAGATTGATATTATGTGGGGCCAGGAGGTCTCTGGTGGTCCATTGTCCTGAACTCGGCCCTCCCACATCAGAGGCTCAGGTCTGACACCAGGCCAGAGCACAAAGACACTGTCAGCCACATAGCTCAGCAGAAAAGGGAGAAGAAAAGAAAAAATATATATATTAACATAAAAATATATTAATAATTTAAAAACAAAAGAAGAGAACAACCAAACAAATAAACAAATCTACCATTGATAACAAGCACTAAAAACTAAACTTAGATAAGGATAAATTCAGAAACAAATCAGATACAGACAGCAAACACCAAGTCTACTGCTGCTCCCACAGTCCACTGTCTCAATTTTGGATGATTTGTTGTCTATTTGGGTGTTCCAGAGATGCAGGGTAAATCAAGTTGACTGTGGAGATTAAATCTGCTGCTCCTGAGGCTGCTGGGAGAAATTTCCCTTTCTCTTGTTTGTTCACACAGCTCACGGGGTTCAGCTTTGGTTTTGGCTCCACCTTTGTGTGTAGGCTGCCCTCAGGCATCTGTTCCCCGCCCAGACAGGAGGGGGTCTATGCAGCGGCTGATTAGGGGGCTCTGGCTCACTCAGGGCCAGAGGAAGGAAGGGTATGGTAATCATAATTGGAATGTGGAGCAAGCCTGCAGGCAACAGAGGCCAGCGTGACATTGCAACAGCCTGAGGTGTGCCATGTGTTCTCCAGGGGAAGTTTTCCCTGGATCAGGGGACCCTGGCAATTGTGGTTTGCACAGGCTCCTGGGGTGGTGGTGTGGATAGTGACCTGTACTTGCACACAGGATTCTTGGTGGCAGCAGCAACAGCGTTAGCATTTCATGCCTGTCTCTGGTGTCTGCGCTGATATCTGCAGCTCGTGCCCATCTCTGGAGCTCGTTTAGGTGGTGCTCTGAATCCCCTCTCCTCACGTACCCCGAAACAATGGTCTCTTGCTTCTTAGACAATTCCAGACTTTTTCCCGGACTCCCTCCTGGTTAGCTGTGGCACACTAGCACCCTTAGGCTGTCTTCATGCAGCTAACCCCAGTCCTCTCTCTGGGATCTGACCTCCAAAGCCCGAGTCTCAGCTCCCAGCTCCCACCAGCTCCAGTAGGTGAACAGACAAGCCTCTCAGTCTGGTGAGTATGGTCGGCACCGATCCTCTGTGAGGGAATCTCTCCTCTTTGCTCTCTGCACCCTTTTTGCTGTGCTCTCCTCTGTGGCTACAAAGCTTCCTCCTCCCACCCCCCATCTTTGCTAGTGAAGGAGCCTCCTAGTGTGTGGAAACTTTTCCTCCTTCACAGCTCCCTCCCAGAGGTACAGGTGCCATCCTTATTCTTTTATCTCTGTTTTTTCTTTTCTCTTTTGCCGTACCCAGGTATGTGGGGATTTCCTTGCCTTTTGGGAAGTCTGAGGTCTTCTGCCAGCATTCAATAGGTGTTCTCTAGGAGTTGTTCCACATGTAGATGTATTTCTGATGTATTTGTGGGGAGGAAGGTGATCTCCACATCTTACTCCTCCACCATCTTGAAGGCCCCCCGCAAAACGTGTTTCTTGAACACACTGTCCTGAAACATTTTCTTCCATTTTTCCCAGTATTCCAGAGGTGTCTCTTCTCTGAACTCTAATAACAAGTAAAGGTTGCACCACAAGATTTCACAGTTGATAACTTATGTGTATGTGCATATGTTATGTACCATGTATGTATGTGTGTGTGTGTGTGTGTGTGTGTGTGTGTGGTCTTTTGGAGCTATGTTGGGAGTAAGCATAGGTGAATATGAAAAAGACTAATGTGAGAATCTTGTTAAGAATCACTTTAACCTATAGACCCAGGGGCATTATCAAACACTCCTGGGATGAGGGCATCAAGAATTTATACTGGAGGAGTGACTAATTCGAAAAGAGTAATGAGAGAAACTGCCCTTTGATCTTAGTGAACACTTGCTTAGCATTGAGAAGGTAAATCCTAATGAGATTCGAAGCTCAGGACAAATAGAGGCCTTACCTTATCTAGTGGTAGCAACATTGATGAAATGCTAATTGGTTTGTTGGTTTTCTTACTTAGAAACACTTAAGAAAATGAATTATGATATTTCAGAATTCCAGAAGAAAATATTTCTTAACAGGCAGTCTATGGTTCTTTAATCATCCCAGGAGAGGGATAAAAGTGGAGGAGAAGGAGTACAATAGAATGGCAAAAGAGAGAGAAGTGTTTTCCACTTCTTTTTCAAGGCCAGAGGGCCAGGGCTGGAGAGAGGCATGATTCTGAGAGGTGCAGGCTGCAATCCACCCCAGTCCACAAAGAACCAAGCCTGGTCTTAGAGTGAACTGGATATAGTAAAAGTATGGGTAAAATAGCTATTTTCCTAAAATCTCTATGGTGCCCTGGGAGCCCAAGGTATCAGGAGCACTGGTGCCTGGACCTTCACCAGTAACACAAGGTGTTTCACATGATGGTAACAGGGACAGAGGTGGTTTAACCAGAGGGATTTCAGTGACCACAAAGCCAGTCACTGTCAGCTTTATGTGCGTGGCAAAGTAGTGGGTCCTGGCAATGTAAGTGTCACATTTGGCATCAGCATTTGCAACTACAGAAGGCATTGCCTCTGAGCCCAAACATGAGAGGAGGAAAATCATGGAAGATCAAAGTAGCCAAGATAACTATTTCACAGAGAAAATGTGAGGCATACTACAGGGCCATGATTTCCACAAATAGGGTCTGTAGGTCTGTAACTACCCTTAGTCTGTCTGAGTAAGAGACTACGGTCTGATAACACTGGACATGGGAGAGACTTAAAACCATCCAGTTGAATCCTCTCCTTTGAGAGAAGAGGAAGCTGAGAACAATGAAAAGTTAAGGGATATACTCAAGTTCAGAGGGAGAATCTAGATTCTGAATTTAGATCTTCTGGTTCTTAGAATGGAAGCTTCTTGTGACAATAGCTTCATTTTCAGATTTTAATTGATTATTTTTTGCTTAAAGGAGTACTGAAGAAATGCTGTTTAAAAGAGAAAAAATATCTCCATATTTGTTGTGATGGACCAGCCCTGCTTCCAGTCCAACTCAGTCATTGCCCTCCCTTAACCCAGGATTTGAGCTATGCTTTTGGAATTTGACTTAGATTGGTTCTTTCCAAGGCGACTTCTCAGCCCAGCTCCTATGACCAATCCTCCCACCATGAGCAGGCATGCCTAGGTCTCTGTTGAACACAATAGGCTAAAACAGAAACTTCTACGCTTATCTGAGCTGCAGTAGTGGTGGCCAGAAAGCCTGGGTATTGAAGAAGGATGGCATTGGAAGAGGAGGTCTACATTTTCATGGGATTCTGGTAGGAGGAACTTGAGAGCAATTACACCTGGAATGGGAGGACAGAGAACCTCAGCCCATCTCTTCTGCAAGGAGGATGGATAGTGGCAGCTTTCTCCTTCCTTCTCTTGCTTTTTCTACTGACCATTGTCTAGGCTCTTCCATTAACTTTCCCTTCTAGTATCTAGTATCCTAGTATTCTAAGAAGTATCCTTACTTAGTTCTAAATCAGCAACAATCCTTTTCAATGAAACATATCCTCTTTATCCATTAAGAATTACCATAAAACTTGGGGTTCTCACTTGTAAGAATCTTAAAATTGTGCTAAAATTGTAAAACAAAACCCCATACTTTTGAAAAGATCAAGCTGCAAGGACAGAATATATATCTGCAATCAAAATATCCTTGGTGAAAACTAATAACTGGTAGGTACTATTTTTAAAATACATTTCTAAAATATTGTGCTATGATTATATGCACCCTCACTTAATTTTCACACCTTCAGTATGTGATTTGTAATTTTTTAACAGATGTGGAAATTGAGGTTCAGAGAAATTGAAGTACTTACCCAAGGTCACACGTAATGAACAAGTTCTAGAGCTGAAATTCAAACTTCAATATTTATGGAGATCTTCCACCACCCTCAAGTTGAGTCCATTAAGCTAAAGACCACAAATATGACTGGAATAATGAGGACATATGTTCTCATATAAGAGAAGAATTTTGCACTAAGCTTTGATAGTTATGAAGGTGAATATAACTAACATTTACCAAGTGCCTATTATGTGTCTATTGGTTGCTGCACATATGTCATCTCATTTAGGTCCCCAATCTTGTGGAATTTAATATTGCAGTTCTCATTTTAGTATTAAACTGAAGGTTAAAAAGGAAAATTAAACAAGGATAGTGTCACAGCTACTAGGGACCAGAGCATGGATTCCAACCCAGTCTGTTCCCAAAGGGTGTGGCTTTCACAGAAGTGGCAGAAAGGGAATCTTGGAATTTCAGGTGTACTAGAAAAAGAGTAGAGCAATAAGTCATAAACAAAAGACAAAAAGAGAAATTGATTAGCAGAAACACTGAGTTCAAAAGGGAGAAATAAGAAGTTGAAGCATTGGGAGAGGAATTTACTGATGGGTCTTAAGGTCAAAATTGAGATTTGGGTTTGATACTCCTGACTTTGGGGATCTACCTCATGGTCTTGCACATGGTTATGACATGGGAAGATAAAGTGCTAAAAGATAGTTTTACTCTCTGTGTATAAGACATAAAGAAGGAGAGTGACTGGAAAGTGGCTGACTGCCTGGAAGGTCTTCTTTATTACCTTCTAATTAATGATGATGGTGATGGTTGCTTTTTTTTTCTTTTGGTAACTGGTTATGTGCCCAGCTCTGATAAGGGTACTTCATATATATTTACCTCTTGAGTATTCCCAATTACTTTATGAAGTATTATTATCATTATATCCATTTTACAGACAAGGAGATTGAGGTTCAGAGAGGTTAAGTAACTCTCTGAAGGACAAACAACAAGTGGCAAGGAAAGCGTTCAATCAAGGCATATGTGACTTTTCAGCCCTTGAGCTTTTGCTTATACCTTGCTGCTTCTCACCATTCTCCTTATCACTTGATAGCAAGGACATAGCCATCTAGAGTATTCTTATTGGCACAGCTTCCTACATAAAGCCAGTTAATGGCACTTGGAAAGAAGAACTAGCAGTGACTGCTAACATTTCTCTTGTCTCAGGTTCTCTGCCTGGGCTAAAATGTTCTTGGCATGAGATGTTTCTGGCTTAGCTTGGGACTTAAACAGGTTGTTCTGTATACAATGGATGGAGAATTTTTTTTTTTTTTGGACACAGCAGTAGCTTTGTAAAACTTCAGAAAAGGTGCTAATTGTGCACAATTAACCTGCAGAGGTTTTCCGTTCCTAAATATTCTCTTTCCTCTCAAAGAAATTGACTAGCTCCTAAGAGCCGAATGTCATTGTGTAAAGGCAGAGACTTTAAAATAGATCAAAGAGCATATCTCAAGCTTTTCCACTCTCCTAACTGCAGAGGAAGTAAATGGAAACTCCAGGGGGTTGGAAGAGAGTAGGTCAAGAGCAAGACATTTCTTTGAAGTTCCATGTTTCATCTCAAAAAATTGTAAATTTTCCATTCCCACAAAATAACATCTGTGTTTTAAAATGAAAATGTTTTTAAAACTAGAAAGAGGCATCATGATGATCTGTAATTTCATGTACTCCTCAGCACACCATCTTTTAATTCTGAAGTCCACAAAATCTATGTGAGACAACAGATGTAACAATTTTTTTAATATAAATTTATTTTATTTATTTATTTTTGGCTGCATTGGGTCTTCTTTGCCGGCTTTCTCTAGTTGCGGACAGCGAGGGCTACTCTTCCTTGTGGTGAGCGTGCTTCCCATTGCGGTGGCTTCTCTTGCTGTGGAGCACAGGCTCGAGGTGTGCAGGTTTCAGTAGTTGCGGCACGTCGTCTCAGCAGTTGTGGCGCACGGGTTTTGTTGCTCCACAGCATGTGGGATCTTCCAGGACCAAGGATCGAACCTGTGTGCCCTGCATTGGCAGGCAGATTCTTAACCACTGTGTCACCAGGGAAGTCCACAATTTTTAACTAGATCTCTGTGTGGCCATGGGAGCAGAAACTTCCAATCCCATGCTTTCTGTTGGCAAAGGGTATCAGAAAGTCATAAACCACAGTAATGTCATTCAAGGACAATTGCACAATGCACAGACCTATTTTGCAACCAAATAGACTTCCAGAGCCCTCAGAACACCTGAAGGTTAGAATAGTGGAGTGGTTAAGAACAGCTTTTGAATTTAAAGAGCTACCCAAACTATGATGATAATAGCTGTAGTGCCTTGAGTTAGTTATTAACCACTTTAAATCTTAGACTCAGAAAGGTTAAATATATAAATATATATTATAGTATTTAGAGCAATGCCTGGAATTTTATAAATGCTCAGTAAACTAGCTTTATTTATCATTAATGATTTTCAGATGAATAGATTTATTTTTGAATGTAGAAGTTAAAAACATATATAGTTAAAAGTATTGAAAATTATTGTTGTCTCTTAAAAAGAAAATAACCCCTAAAAGCAGAAAATATTCAAATATCATCTATTAGGTCTAGAAACCTGAATTCTATTAAAATTCTATTTTAAATTTTCAAAAATATAATGCTACATGATTCCCGTCCTTTAGGGTATTAAAAGAAATATTATAGGGAATTCCCTGGTGGTCCAGTGGTTAGGACTCTGTGCTTCCACTGTAGGGGTCACGGGTTCCATCCCTGGTCTGGGGACTAAGATGCCCTAAGCCACACAGCCAAAAAAAAAAAAAAAACCCAAAAAACAAACAAACACAAACCATTATAATGCAGAAAAATCACTACAAGTACAAAAAAGTAACTTAAAAAACCCAATCAATTAACTAAAGAATTTTCTCAGCTCCTAGAAATCTATCAAGTTATTCTCATACACAAGCTTGAATATCCAATGGTTGAAAACAGCACAAAATTCAAGCAAAACATGAATACAAGTATACTTAAGGATGGAAAATAGTAGAGACAGAATTTGAAAACTGAATAATCAAAGAATGCCAATCAAAAGTATATTTATGACAGTAATTGAAAAAAATGAAAAACAATGAAGTCCTTTAACATAGTGTCCCATTCTATGGCTACTAATTTTTTCAACTCACAAAAATTCTTTGAACTAGGTGTTGTGTTACATTTTGGAACAGAATGTGTCAGCCTCAGTTCTCAAGGAGCTGATAATGAAAGGCTGTGACAGTATTTCTCCTTCCTCTATGTTGGGGATACAGTAGTCTGATCTAACATTTCTTTCATTAGGTCTTTGACTCTTGTAAATAGACAACGATGATGTTGAGAAGACACTTACTTTCTGCTATGGTCTGAATGTTTGTGTCTCCCCCAAATTCATACGTTGAAATCCTAATGCCCAGTGTGATGATATAGGAGTTGGGGCCTTTGAGTAGTGATTAATGTCTTTATAAAAGAGGTTCCCCCCTTTCCACCTGTGATGACACAGCCTTCGAAATGAAACCATGACTTGATCTTGGATTTCTCAGTTTCCAGAACTGTGCAAAATAAATTTCTCTTGTTTATAAGCTACCCTGTGTGTGGTATTTTGTTTTAACTGCCTGAACAGACTAAGACACTTTCTGAGAAATTTATTTTGCAGACCCTCAGGAATAGAGAAATTCAGGGGCAATTCAGAACCAAAGAATAATGTGTTGATTAGAGGGACTCAGGCATGCTACAGACATATATTTCTTGATTGGATTAACAAAGCTTGTTGAGAAAAAGATATTAGCACTCACTAGACTCTTTCACCATGATATGGTTAGAAAATCTGCAAGGATTGTTTGGTGAATTAAAAAACAATGTTTCTGGAAAGAAATACAGATTCTGTGTCTGCAGCACTGGATATGGGAATAATAGAATTAAATTTGTATTTTTAGTTGTATTTGGGTATTAAATCGTTTGAAATTATCAGTATTTGACCATCTTTGACCTAATAAATGTCAATTTCATATGTTCAACTTAATACTTCTCATGAAGACATGAATCACAAGAGTTTTTTTGTATCCAGAAGAACACTAGAAGTAAAATATCCTTGCCAAATGAGTGCTTGGTTACTAAATACAAGCATTAAGTTCAAACAGATTGCTTGTATGGGCTGTGGTGGACTAGAAAAGCTTACTGAGGGAAGAATTCATTTTAGATTAAGTGGAAAGAGGACAATCAATTCAGACAGGGGAAAGACCATGCCATAATCTGTTGCAGGAGTTAAGGGTAAGTCCATTTTCTTGTAACTATGGAATATTTAGGGGAGTCAATGATGGTAGATGGGGAAGTCAGAGCCTTATAATGGAGAGATTAGGATGCTGAGTTAAGGAATTTGAACTTTTCTATTAGCAGTGAGGAGCCATGAAAATTTTCTAAGGAAGGGAGTTATATAATCAGAGTGGTATTTTAGGAAAATTCCGTTAGATCTAATATCAGCATATACCGAAGGGAATAGAGCCTGCAGCTCGAAAAACCAGGCAGGGCAGGATTGCAAGATAAGAGGACTAAAATTGAAGGAGAAGACATCAAAAGCGGTGCTAATTGTTAAGGTCTGAGTGGACAGTGGCAGAAATCGAGAAGCAGTAGACCATCTTTAGGAAGGACAATAAAGAATTTATTTTAAATTTTATTAGATTTAAGTTATAGCTGCATCTGTAAAGTAGGTATTAATAAATTAATAAAAATAAGAGCATTGGTAATATCTTTTGAGCACTTAAAATGTGCCAGGTACGGAGCTCAGTGATTTTTGAATTATCATTTATCCTTAAAATTAGAATAAGAACTAAACATTTTTATCAGCTCCATTTTACATATGATGGCATAACGGGTAATCAGACTCATTAGGCATCTACAGTTGTAGGATGGACTTTTAGGAAGCAGGTCAGGGATGCAGCTGTGGAAAACTATATAGGAAAGCAAGGAGGATAAGGGGACTAGTGAACATTGGAAAGATGGCTTAGAAGGACAACTCCATGTGTGTGTGCATTTAAGACGGTGTCGATTTCAGGACCCAAAGACCCGATCTTAAGGAAATTGTAATCAGTATCTCCAGTGCTCAGGACAAGAAGAGTAATCACCCCATCATTCATTCATCTCCTCGCTTATTCAGTCATGTTTGTGGAGAACTGCAGGGTGTGCAAGTAATGATACCAGGCAATAAAGAGGTGAACTTGATTCAGCCACAGCTGCTAATTTTCACTTTTTAGTTAAAAAAATGGTATCATGGTTTGTGTGATTTGGGTCTTAGCAGAATGACGACAGAGATAAGCAGGGATATACAAAGAAAGAAAAAAACAGATATCAGATTTAGACTGAGACCTAAGAAGTAAAATTGGGGTGTGTAGCCAGGGTTGCATACTGAAACCTATGCTCCAAATTCTATGTGGGTGAGGATAAAAACTGGTGAAACAAGTGAGGTAAACAGAGAAGGGTGCAGGAAAGAGATGCTCACACAATCTAATTTATTTTTCTGGAATGGCGTCTCTTGTCCAGAGCTATTTTTCAATGGTCTCGGCACTCCCATCTTAAAGGCAAAAACCTACGTCCGAGTGATTATTAAATATTTCTTTGGTGCCCAGGCCTACTAGTCCCTGTGAGGAAGCAAAGATGTGCCAGTCATGTCCTTGCTTCTGTATGTTTACAATAAAACTGAGGAGGTGTTTACTTGTACAGAACCAATACTCAACAAAACAGCATAGAATGAAACCAAGTTCTAAGTAGAGTGATAAAATCTCTAGAGATGTAGAAGTTCACAAAAAGAGAGAGCTAGAGTAAGATGCCTTCAGAATTAAAAAAATCAGCTTAAGCCTGAGAATGGGATGAGTAGAATTAAACTCTTGATAAGGTGAGCTACACTTAAAAGAATTCACCCTGAGATACTGTCTAGAAATATGTGCCTTAGCAAATCACAGTGAATAGTCACAAGGAGCTGAGAGGGAAAAATGTGAGGGAAAAAGTTAACCTAATCAATAATATTGACAAGTATTTTGCATAAGGTGCTTGGTGATACTTTGAAAACATCATCAGTCCAAGAGTTAGAACTTATGCAGACAGAGAAAGACAAATATCATATGATACTGCTTGTGTGTGCAATCTAAAAAATGGTACAAATAAACTTATTTACAAAGCAGAAATAGAGTCACAGATGTAGAAAACAAAGTTATGGTTACTAAGGGGGAAAGGAGGAGAGGGATGAATTGGGAGACTGGCATTGACATATACACACTACTATATATAAAATAGATCACTAATAAGAACCTTCTGTATAGCACAGGGCACTCTACTCAGTACTCTGTAATGACCTATATGGGAAAAGAATCTAAAAAGGAGTGTACATCTGTATATGTATAATTGATTCACTTTGCTGTACAGCAGAAACTAGCACAACATTGTAAATCAATTTTATTCCAATAAAAAATAATTTTTAAAAAGAGTTAGAATTTATGTGAAGAAGAACATATTTAGAGAAATGGAGTGGTTTATTAGGAGCCTAGAGAAAGAAAAATAATTTACTATATTGTCTCCATCCCAGCGCAGAGGATAAGCTGCCCTATCTGGCTAATGCAGTCCCGTTGGCACCGAACCACACAAAGATGTATGTCCCAGGCTCTTAGTGTTGTTGTCAACCATGAAGGGAACCACTAACCTGTTCTGATCCCATGCTCATGGACCAACTTTGTCTCTCCAAGCAGATGTCTCCTCTGCTGTAATTGCATGAAGAGTTCAGTATAGATTAGAGCAATAAGGAGGGACCTTGAAGAGAATGTTGGATGTGACCTAACTTTGAAGAGGGTGGGATTTGGATGGGTGCAGAAGAAAAAGACTGACATTTTGGTTGGGAAGAAATGTTGGAAGGACTGAGACGTACCCAGTCAGCCTCAGAATTGTCAAATGTTCCTTCTTTCATCATTTGACAATTCTGAGGCTGACTAGGTACATCTCAGTCCTTCCAACATTTCCTTCCCCATGACCCACTCTCCCATACCCTGTTGGAGTCTTTTCTCCTTATCCTAATGATGTGACCATGCTAGTTTCCCTATACCCCTGATGCAAGGAGAAATTATCTTGTAAAACAATGGTCAGATGAGGCTAAGGGAGCTCACCTTCACCCAAGTTTTAGAGACATCATTATCAACTACAACTGGCTTATACCCTTAATGGAGATGAATCAGACCTGGGATGTTAGATGCTGCTTCCTGCCAGAGGCTGACTTCCAACAGCTCTTCCTGCAGCATGCAAATTCGATCTAACGGGTGGTAACTCAAAGAAAATAATTAATTTCTATCATTCTTTCACAGTCACACACCAGACATGTATTCAGGGAATTGTCATAAATATTAATATTCAGGAAATTTCCATGAATATTCAGTGAACGGCAAAAAGATCTTCACACAGTCATAGTGGAGTTCTCCGGAAAAGAGTGCTGCTTCTGTTTGCAAGTTCCCTCTCCATAAGTGACAGAGGAGAGGAAGGGGTGAAGGTGGATGAAGAGAGATGAAACAAACTCTGTTGGGCAGCCTCCTGAGTTGATGCTGTACCTCAGCTGGATTTGCATATGTATAATCCAAGCCAGATGGCTGGCTGCCCTCCCTGCAACATCTAATTAGGTGTGGATTTATGCCAATTTCATTCATGAGACTTGATCTCCAATACTTATAGAGTTCATAGAGCAGGCAGCCCTTGAAGACCTTTAGATTTTCCAGTGTAGACCTTAAAGTCAGGGTGAAGGGAAAAAACAACATTATGAATTGTTTGGATGCTGAGATTAAAATAGTTTTATATCCTTGAAGGCCCAAAATAATTTCATTGAGGAGGTGCATGCTGGCATTTGAATTCTAGTTAATTAACATGGAAAGTGGATTAATATATTAAAAATTTAAATTACACTTTTACCTTTAAAATGTTAACATTTGCATTTATGACATTAAGAAGAAAATCATACTATAAACTATCTACCCATACTTTCAAAGTTTATCTTACCCTCTGATTTCTTTCAGTGTTCACTTAGACACACAGATACTTTTTGCATAAATCTTATTATAGCATGTATATGATTTTGTATTCTGTTTCTTATTTGTTTAATATTATTTGAAATATACATTCTTAATGATTCTATATAGTGTTCATACTTTTTGTTGTAATTGCTATATATTATTTTTTTAATTTAATGACAAATTTAAAGAAAAAGTACTGCTGTGGCTAAGAATTTACACTGGCATTTTATTTTGCCCAAAGTAGTTACTTTGGACAAGTTATTGATGTTCTCTGAATTTTAGTTTTGTCATCTGTAAAATGTAGGTAACAGAATCTATCCCAGAGTGTGTATAGACTAAGTGAGATAATATATGTAGAAGACTGTACAGTGTTTGGCCAATAGTAGGTGCTCAAGTCATGGAAGTGACTCTGATTATGTTAAAGGTAGATTTCACCACCACAGTCTGCAAAAAGGCAGTAACACAAGGCTTGTATGCATGCAATGCAAGGCACATGAGAGAAGGGGTTATATCTGAGGTCTTTCTTTCCCTAAGTCTCTATTCTTTGACTATTACAAGTGTTAGGATTTAATTGTGTCTCCTCCAAATTCATATGTTGAAGTCCTAACCCTCTCAGAATGTGACCCCATTTGGAAATAGGGTTGATACAGATATAATTAGTAAAGTTTAGATGAGGTCATTAGTGTGGGCCCTAATCCAATATGACTGCTGTCTTTATAAAAAGAACATCATGTGGGGCTTCCCTGGTGGCGCAGTGGTTGAGAGTCCGCCTGCCGATGCAGGGGACGCGGGTTCGTGCCCCGGTCCGGGAAGATCCCACATGCCGCCGAGCGGCTGGGCCTGTGAGCCATGGCCGCTGAGCCTGCGCATCCGGAGCCTGTGTTCTGCAATGGGAGAGGCCACAGCAGTGAGAGGCCCGCGTACAGCAAAAAAAAAACAAAAAAAACAAAAAAAAAAACATCATGTGAAGGGAAAGCGACACCCACAGAGGGAAGATAGTGTAAAGAGACACAGGGAGAAGACAGCCATTTACAGCTGAGGAGAGAGGTGGGGAGCAGGTTCTTCCCTCACAGCCCTCAGAAGGAAATAACCCTGATGATAGATTGATTATGGACTTCTGGCATCAAGAACTATGAGACAATAAAATTCTGTTGTTTAAGTAATCCATTTGTGGTACTTTGTTACCACAGCCCTTGCAAAGTAGTATAGTAAGGCTCTCTGTGGTGCCATTTTGAAGGACTAATTCACCACTGCTTTGTTTCGAGAAGAGGGAATCTATTCACTCATATAGAGAAAGAATTAAATCCCAGTTCACAGAGTGAGACCAGCCCAATAACATGGTATTTAGGGGAGTTGAACTAAATCTCAGATATTACAACATTCATAAACGGATGTTGCCTGATGACCATATGAATCACTGTAGCCATTGCTATTACCTCTTGCCTCTTTCCTGTAGTATATTTTCTATACACTTGTCAGAGTCATATTATGGATATAAAAATCTGACCATCCTTCACTTTTGCTAGAAAATCTCCAAGTGGCTTCATATCACATTTTGAACAAATTCCAAGTTTATCAGAGTCTACATAGCCCTACAGCATTTGGCCTCTGACGACTTCTCCAATTTCACCCCACCTCTCTCTTCCTAGCTCACTCCACCCCAGGTACATTGGGCTATTTGCTGCTTCCCTAAACTGCCAAGTTTTTCCTACCTCAGAATCTTTGCACTTTCTGGTCTCTATGGCAGGACCATTCTTAATCCAGTTGGATAGATAGATGATAGGTAGATAGATAGAGATTGAGATGGAGATACAAATCTAGGATGTTTGTACAAATCAGATTTGTGTATCCATCTCTATCTAACCTAAGAGTAGAGGTTAAAGCTTTAATCTCTCATTTTATTTAGTCTTCCACTCAAAGACTGCTTCCTCAGAGAGACCTTCCCTGGCCATCCTATATGAAATAGCTCAGCACTGTCTGCACAATCCCTTTGCCATAGTCTATGCCCTCCCTCTGATATATTTTTCTCCTTGACAGCTATTACTATTTGGCATTATGTTATATGTGTATTTGTTATTTGGACAGTGCATCCTCCCCTGAGATTTAACTCTTTGTCCCATTTATCACAATATCCTCCATACCTCAAACAGTGCCTGGAACATAGCAGGTACTCAAATGCTATTTGTTGAGTGAATGAATAAATGAATGAGTTAATGATTTCAGACTCAACCTAACTCATTTACACTGGGAATGACCTACTCTGAGACATGATTCATAAAATCATAGAACTAGAGGAGAGATGAAAAATCAGCATCCAACTCTCTGCATTAAGATGGATGGAATTGTCTGAAATGATATAAGTAACTCATTCACTGTTCTTTATTTTTTTATTTTTTAACATCTTTATTGGAGTATATTTGCTTTAAAATGCTGTGTTAGTTTCTGCTTTATAACAAAGTGAATCAGTTATACATATACATATGTCCCCATATCTCTTCCCTCTTGCATCTCCCTCCCTCCCACCCTCCCTATCCCACCCCTCCAGGTGGTCACAAAGCACTGAGCTGATCTCCCTGTGCTATGCAGCTGCTTCACATTAGTTATCTATTTTATGTTTGGTAGTGTATATATGTCCATGTCACTCTCTCACTTTGGCCCAGCTTACCCTTCCCCCTCCCCATATCCTCAAGTCCATTCTCTAGTAGGTCTGTGTCTTTATTCCTATCTTGCCCCTAGGTTCTTCATGACATTTTTTGTTTGTTTGTTTTGATTCCATATATATGTGTTAGCATAAGGAATTTGTTTTTCTCTTTCTGACTTACTTCACTCTATATGACAGACTCTAGGTCCATCCACCTCACTACAAATAACTCAATTTCATTTCTTTTTATGGCTGAGTAATATTCCATTGTATATATGTGTCACATATTCTTAATCCATTCATCTGTTGATGGACACTTAAGGTTGCTTCCATGTCCTGGTTATTGTAAATAGAGCTGCAATGAACATTTTGGTACATGGCCCTTTATGAATTTTGGTTTTCTCAGGGTATATGCCCAGTAGTGGGATTGCTGGGTCATATGGTAGTTCTATTTTTAGTTTTTTAAGGAACCTCCATACTGTTCTCCATAGTGGCTGTATGAATTTACATTCCCACCAACAGTGAAAGAGGGTTCCCTTTTCTCCACACCCTCTCCAGCATTTACTATTTGTAGATTTTTTGATGATGGCCATTCTGACTGGTGTGAGGTGATATCTCATTGTAGGTTTGACTTGCATTTCTCTAATGATTAGTGATGTTGAGCATCCTTTCACCTGTTTGTTGGCAATCTGTATATCTTCTTTGGAGAAATGTCTATTTAGATCTTCTGCCCATTTTTGGATTGGATTGTTTGTTTTTTTGTTATTGAGCTGCATGAGCTGCTTGTAAATTTGAAGATTAATCCTTTGTCAGTTGCTTCATTTGCAAATATCTTCTCCCATTCTGAGGGTTGTCTTTTGGTCTTGTTTATAGTTTCATTTGTTGTGCAAAAGCTTTTAAGTTTCATTAGGTCCCACTTGTTTATTTTTGTTTTTATTTCCGTTTCTCTAGGAGGTGGGTCAAAAAGGCTCTTGTTATGATTTATGTCACAGAGTGTTCTGCCTATGTTTTCCTCTAAGAATTTGATAGTTTCTGGCCTTACATTTAGGTCTTTAATGCAGTTTGAGTTTATTTTTGTGTATGGTATTAGGGAGTGTTCTAATTTCATTCTTTTACATGTAGCTGTCCAGTTTTCCCAGAACAATTTATTGAAGAGGCTGTCTTTTCTCCACTGTATATTCTTACCTCCTTTATCAAAGATAAGATGACCATATGTGCATGGGTTTATCTCTGGGCTTTCTATCCTGTTCCATTGATCTATATTTCTGTTTTTGTGCCAGTACCATACTGTCTTGATTACTGTAGCTTTGTAATATAGTCTGAAGTCAGGGAGCCTGATTCCTCCAGCTCCGTTTTTTTGTCGTTGTTGTTTTTTTTTTTTTTGCGGTATGCGGGCCTCTCACTGTTGTGGCCTCTCCTGTTGCGGAGCACAGGCTCTGGACGTGCAGGCTCAGCAGCCATGGCTCATGGGCCCAGCCGCTCTGTGGCATGTGGGATCTTCCCAGACTGGGGCACGAACCCGTGTCCCCTGCATTGGCAGGCAGACTCTCGACTGCGCCACCAGGGAAGCCCTACTCCAGCTCCGTTTTTCTTCCTGAAGATTGTTTTGGCTATTTGTTTTTCTCCTTCATCACTTTAAATATGTCCTGTCTCCCCATTCTGGCTTGCAGAGTTTCTGCTGATAGATCAGCTGTTAACTTTATGGGGATTCCCTTGTATGTTATTTGTTGCTTTTCCCTTGCTGGTTTTAATATTTTTTCTTTGTATTTAATTTTTGTTAGTTTGATTAATATGTGTCTTGGGGTGTTTCTTCTCAAATTTATCCTATATGGAACTCTCTGTGCTTCCTGGACTTGCTTAACTATTTCCTTTCCCATATTAGGGAAGTTTTCAACTATAATCTCTTCATATATTTTCTCAGTCCTTTTCTTTTTCTCTTCTTCTTCTGGGACCACTATAATTCGAATGTTGGTGTGTTTAATGTTGTCCCAGAAGTCTTTGAGACTGTCCTCAATTCTTTTCATTCTTTCTTTATTCTGCTCTGCAGTAGTTATTTCCACTATTTCATCTTCCAGGTCACTTATCCATTCTTCTGCCTCAGTTATTCTGCTATTGATCCCTTCTAGAGAATTTTTAATTTCATTTATTGTGTTGTTCATCACTGTTTGTTTGCTCTTTAGTTCTTCTAGGTCCTTGTTAAACATTTCTTGTATTTTCTCCATTCTATTTCCAAGATTTTGGATCATCTTTATTATCATTATTCTGAATTCTGTTTTAGGTAGACTGCCTATTTCCTCTTCATTTGTTAGGTCTGGTGGGGTTTTGCCTTGCTCCTTCATCTGCTGTGTGTTTCTCTGTCTTCTCATTTTGCTTAACTTACTGTGTTTGGGGTCTCCTTTTTGCAGGCTGCATGTTCATAGTTCCCATTGTTTTTGGTGTCTGTCCCCAGTGGCTAAGGTTGGTTCAGGGGGTTGTGTAGGCTTCCTGGTGGAGGGGACTAGTGCCTGTGTTCTGGTGGATGAGGCTGGATCTTGTCTTTCTGGTGGGCAGGTCCACGTCTTGTGGTGTGTTTCGTGGTGTCTGTGGCCTTATTGTGATTTTAGGCAGCCTGTCTGCTAATGGATGGGGTTGTATTCCTGTCTTGCTAGTTGTTTGGCATAGGGTGTCCAGCACTGTAGCTTGCTAGTCGTTGAGTGGAGCTGGGTCTTGGCATTGAGATGGAGATCTCTGGGAGATTTTCTCCATTTGATATTATGTGTAGCTGGGAGGTCTCTTGTGGACCAGTGTCCTGAACTTGGCTCTCCCACCTCAGTGGCACAGCCCTGATTCCTGGCTGGAGCACCAAGAGCCTGTCATCCACACAGCTCAGAATAAAAGGGAGAAAAAGAAAGAAAGAAAGAAAGAAGATAAAATAAAATAAAATAAATTAAAATAAAATAAAAAATTTATTGAAATAAAAAATAATTATTAAAGTTTTTAAAAGTAATAAAAAAAAGAGAGAAAGAAGAGAGCAACCAAACCAAAAAACAAATCCACCAATGATAACAAGCCCCAAAAAGTATACTAAAAAAAAAAAAAAAGACAGACTGAAATCTAGGACAAATGCAAAAAGCAAAAAGCAAAGCTATACAGACAAAATCACACACAGAAGCATACACATACACACTCACAAAAAAAGAAAAAGGAGGGCTTCCCTGGTGGCGCAGTGGTTGAGAGTCCGCCTGCCGATGCAGGGGACGAGGGTTCGTGCCCCGGTTTGGGGGGATTCCACATGCCGCGGAGCGGCTGGGCCCGTGAGCCATGGCCTCTGAGCCTGCGCGTCCGGAGCCTGTGCTCCGCAGTGGGAGAGGCCACAACAGTGAGAGGCCCGCGTACCACAAAAAAAAAAAAAAGAAAAAAAAGAAAAAGGAAAAAATATATATCTTTGCTCCCAAAGTCCACCTCCTCAATTTGGGATGATTCGTTGTCTATTCAGATATTCCACTGATGCAGGGTACATCAAGTTGATTGTGGAGATTTAATCCGCTGCTCCTGAGGCTGCTGGGAGAGATTTCCCTTTCTCTTCTTTGTTCGCACAGCTCCTGGGGCTCAGCTTTGGATTTGGCCGCGCCTCTGCATGTAGGTCGCCTGAGGGCGTCTGTTCTTCGCTCAGACAGGATGGGGTTAAAGGAGCCGCTGATTTGGGGGCTCTGGCTCACTCAGGCCGTGGGGAGGGAGGGGTACAGAGTGCGGGGTGAGCCTGTGGCGGCAGAGGCCAGCGTGACGTTGCACCAGCCTGAGGCACGCCGTGTGTTCTCCTGGGGAAGTTGTCTCTGGATCACGGGACCATGGCAGTGGCGGGCTGCACAGGCTCCCGGGAGGGGAGGTGTGGAGAGTGACCTGTGCTCCCACACAGGCTTCTTGGTGGCAGCAGCAGCAGCCTTAGCGTCTCATGCCCGTCTCTGGGGTCCGTGCTGTTAGCTGCGGCTCGCGCCCTTCTCTGGAGCTCCTTTAAGCAGCGCTCTTAATCCCCTCTCCTTGCGCACCAGGAAACAAAGAGGTAAGAAAAAGTCTCTTGTCTCTTCGGCAACTCCAGACTTTTTCCCAGACTCCCTCCTGGCTAGCTGTGGCGCACTAGCCCCTTCAGGCTGTGTTCTTGCCGCCAACCCCAGTCCTCTCCCTGGGATCCGACAGAAGCCTGAGCCTCAGCTCCCAGCCCCGCCCAGCCCGGCGGGTGAGCAGACAAGCCTCTCGGGCTGGTCGGCACCAATCCTCTGTGCGGGAATCTCTCCGCTTTGCCCTCCACACCCCTGTCGCTGCACTCTCCTCTGCGGCTCCGAAGCTTCCCCACTGCCAGCCGCAGTCTCTGCCCTCAAAGGGGCTTCTAGTGTGTGGAAACCTTTCCTCCTCCACAGCTCCCTCCCACTGGTACAGGTCCCGTCCCTATTCTTTCATCTCTGTTTTTTCTTTTGCCCTACCCAAGTATGTGGGGAGTTTCTTATCTTTTGTGAGGTCTGAGGTCTTCTGCCAGCATTCAGTGGTGTTCTGTAGGAAGTGTTCCACATGTAGATGTATTTCTGATGTATTTGTGGGGAGCAAGGTGATCTCTGCGTCTTACTCTTCCGCCATCTTGAAGCTCCTCCAGTCACTATCAGCCCATCACTTACTATCTCAGAACATCCAAAATATTATGAAGGAGGATTAAAAAAACAAATGGCAGCTATTAGTAATATTGATGACATTATAATCTAAATATACACATATATAAAATGACTTCTAAAAAATGTTCAAGTGAGCACAGTTATTTAGAGCAGGAATAAGGTAAGAGGCTATAAGTCTCTCCTGCAGCAAAAGGTGCTAAGAGCACAAACTGTCTGGGTTCAAATTCCTGCTCTGACACCTACTGGCTGAGTACTTGGGAAAGTTACCTAACATTTCTCAATCTCCTCATCTGTAAAATGGAGACAATAAATTATAAGGTTGCTATGAAGACTAAATGTGTTACTATTCATAAAGCAGTTAGAATAGAGCCTGCTCAATGTAAGCATAATTTAAATTTGTTAAAGTTTAAAAATAGTATTTATCTGTATTTTAAAATTGTAAATACTATTTTCTGCTCGTAAACATTTTTAATGTAGATTTTTGTTGAAGTAAGATATACACCAGAAAAGTGCACAGATTACAAATGTTTAGCTCCGTGAATTTTTATAAATTCCTATGTAATAGTCTCTTAGATCAGGAAGTAGAACATTACTAGCATCCCCATACCCATCCCTAAAGTTATAATGACTTCCATCACTTTTGATTAGTTTTGCCTATTTTTGAACTTTATGTAAATGGAATCATATAATGTATACTATTTTATGTCTGGCTTCTTTAATCAACATTATGTTGTGAGATTCATTCTTGTGGTTGCATATAATAATAACTTGTCTATTCTTATTGCTATATGACATTCTGTTGTAGGAATACACCATGGAATATACTGACCTCTAGTTGATGGCTATTTGGGTTAGTTCTACTTTTTGGTCATTATTAGTAAATTGACTTTTAACATTTCTCTATATATCTCTTGGTGAACACTTTATGTATCCATTTCTATTGAGTATTTATCTAGAAGTAGAATGTTGGGTCAGAGTAGAATGCATATATACAGCTCTATTAGATATAGTTTTCCAAAGTGGCATTACTAATATTGTTTGATAATATCTATATCTATAACTAGAAGAGTTCTGGTTAAGTTAGAACTTAAGTTCTTAAGTAAGCTTAAGTATTTTCCTCTCTTTAAGAGAAGAATTCAGCAGCAAGGGGAAGCTCTGAAGTGACAACCAATTAACTTCTGCAGACCTGCACCAATTAGAGATGTTCTCCCTGGTTTCTGGCCCTGCTCCAACCCCTTTCCCCAATCCTTCCCATGAGTACCCAGTGGAGGTCCATGAAAAAGAACCTGTGAGTGAGTGTGGAATCCTACTGAGTCTGAGGCCATCAGCTATTTCAGACCAACGTGGTGGTCCACACTGGCCTCCAACAGTTCAGCCACCCATTCCCCTCATGCTTTGCCACAGGTGACCCAGCCGGTATCTCATTTATCTTTGAAGGGGTCTATCCCTCCTTGAAATTCAGGCCACTTGCTTGCTCTGAGACCTTAGTGCCATAATGGGCTTGGAAAAGTAATTTTGCAATTTCTTCAGTTTTTTCTTGCTGTTAGTGTGGAAGCAACATTATGTTTTTACACCCTAGGGGTAAGTAGAAATGTCAAGTTTCAATCTTTTTAATGTGTGGTCAGCCTCAGTTCACCCCCACTCCTAGAATGTAGCACTCCAGGGATCCCACATGAGAGCGTGTGCTATTTATTCCCATTCAGGAACGTGTCTTGAGCTCTCATTTTTGTCTTCAAAGTACTATGAGACTCCCTCCCCACCCCAAACTCTCCCATGCTTTTTAGTCACTTTCTATTGACTTGGTCTCTTTGCTTATATAGTTTAAGAATCACACAATTCCTTGGGGAGAAAACTAGTGGTAAGTGTTGGACTCACTTTTCTGCACTTCCCTTCTCTCAGACGTTTTGGCCCTCAAGTCCTGGTTGCTTTTGACAGCCAAGGGCTCCCATTTTCATCTTTTCAACCTCCTACAATTTCTGAAAGCTCTGCTACTTCTCTGCTTCTTAGCAGCTGCCCTCTGCTAGCTCCTCAGCTTTCCATCCAGAGCCAAAAGTTGACAGATATTCCAAGGAGAAAAGTGGCAGGAAGAAAGTTCAGCTGACTTCAGTGAGCTTTCCTTCTTCTCTGGGATATTGGCCTTAGTGGTGTAGCTCTCTAATGCTTTAAGAGAGATTTATTTTTCTATTTTTAAAAATTTTTTCCGGCTTTTCTAATTGTTCTCTCTGAGAGCATTCAGTTGTTGTATTATACTCCATCATAGCCAGGAGAGGAAGTTTTGATTACATTCTTAAATGTGAAAGACAAAAGGAATATGGCCTCAAAAAAAAAAGTTTTTAAAACTCTCTGGAGGTCGCTAGGTTTCAAAATCTACTGGAAAGTGGTAACAATAATTATTTTAAAAATATTATGTACATTAAATAAATGTCATGTAATTTAGTTTCTTTTTGCTACATTAGTTGGCTTTAAAAAGGAACTAAATAAGGAAGAAAAAGAGGATCAGACTCCTTTGCTCTTTAAAAAGATGCAATAATCTTTAGCAGAACCTCCTATGCAGTGAGTGAGCTAAGAAAGAGGGGGAGAAGGGCTGTTTGACTCAGTTATCAAGTGCACAAAGCATATGATCAAATGCAGTTCGACATGCACATATTATATGTTTTGTGTTAATGTATTTGGAATCTTAAATATAAAAGTGTCATAATATTTATAACCTTATTTTGATATATTTAATTTTTAGTATAATGGGAGCCTCAAAAATTGACAATGGCTTGGGTGAGTCCCTCCCGAATGTTGAACAACCTTGTTTCTTAGAGCTGAGAGGTTTATCTCAGACCTAGTCAAATCTCTCCTATTAGCAATATACATTTCTTCCCTTTAAAAGAAAGCTCTTCTAGGATATACTTACTGTGATGCAGGCAAACATTTTCTCCACACTTCCACATGTCTGCTTCCAACTCATAGAAAATCTGTAGTCTGTTTCAAAGTTGATGTTGAACTTGGTCTTACACTTATAGAAGAGAGTAAACCAAGTGATAGGAAATACTAGGTTAAATAATGTGCAGATTATTCCTTTTACTAAATGGAGATATTGAGGCAGAAGAAAGTAAGATTATATATCTTGAATCAAATAACAGATTTGTATCTTAACAGCAATACAAATCAATTGCCAGTGTATATGATTATTCAGCTAAATATATTTTAAGGAAAGTGTCCTTTTTAACTCTAACATCTCTGGATTAGCAAGACACTCCTCAGGTCTCACGTTCCTCCCTGAGGTTTTACGTTAATTAGGAACTTGAATTGGGCCAAACAGTCTGGGGTTGTTATGCACTCAACTGGGCACTGCTGGTCTGATTGCTTGTCAGGTGCCTGCTTTCTGGTGCATGAAGGAACCTAGAGTGGCAGGTTTGATGATGTTGCTGTCTATTGTCAAGCAGATAAAAGGAATAATGACGGGAATGGTATCCTGCAACCCTAACTGTTCTATATCAGGGGTTACATAGGGCACCTCAGGGTCAACCAATTCAGCTCTGAGCCATTTAGAGCCCTCAGTAAAATCTGGGGTTGTATTTAGCAATCACTCATTAAGTGCTTGCTACATATTTAACTCTCTATCTTTGAAAAGCTCATAGACTAGTGAGGGAGAAAAACAAACAAATGAATAATATAGGTCAATGCATTAAGTGTTACAATAGAAATGTCCCTGGGGGTGAAGTGACCTAGTGTATATGTGAGGGAACCAAAAGTGGTGAAGGAAATGAAGTAGATAGCAATGACCCAGATTGAAGTAAGTAGGTGGATGGTGATGCCCAAACAGACAGAAAATGAAGTTGGGAGAAGCAGGACTTATTCAGCACTGCAAACGGTGTGTTTAAGATGACTGCAGGACCTATAAGTGAAAATGGTCAGTAGACAATTAGATGGATCTGATTCTCAGGAGGTAGGTCTGGATTGAAATGATAGATATGTGAGCAATGGGCTTGTAGGTGATAGCTGCCACTCTGGAAGGAAATGAGAATACAGGAGAAGTAAAAAGTGAGAGTAGTAAGTGGCTGACAATGAATGCTTGGGAGAGAAAGAGAAATAGGGACAGTCTGATCTCTCAAAGAAACTGATATTCTCAATTCAGGAAAGAATCTAAGGTTCTGTTGGCAGGACTCCCAGGAGATGCCGACTCAAACTTGTACTGACTTCCCCCTATCCTCCTCCTTCATCTTCTCACCCTCAACACCCTACATCTATCTCCCCACTCCCATACTTCACCCTCTATCCACCTCCATGTTCTCTTGCTGCCCTTTCCTGATGCTGTTTGCCTGAATCGACTGTGTCATACGTTCCAGAAATCCAGTTGGCTGAGCTGCCTTCCATGGCTCAGAGTGGAGTCTTTCTAGTTGCCTTATTTTCTGGGTTTACCTTGTTTCTACTCCTGGCTCCTCCACATCTGGCCTGTGACACGACATACAGAGCTTGTAGCTGCCTAATTTATGGCTCTATTGATTGTTCTTTTTAGTTTGGCTGGCACCTACTGTGCATTTGTGCATGTTTGTGTGTGTGCATATGTGAATTTTATTTAAAATAGCAGAGAAGAGCCTGAATATGACTACTTTGGATTTTGTAAAAAGTAATCACCATTTTAATTCCCCCCTTAAGGATTGTATTTTCTGTGGCATTTGCCCCTTCTATATACTGCCAATGAAAAAACCTATCACAGAGGAAACTTTTTTTTTTTCATGTGGCAAAATGCATTGTTTTCTTTTCAACCTTATTTTTCAACCATGTTGTTTCTGATTCCCTCCTTGGATGTTTACCAACCGCATCAATTATATAAATAAACAAGACATCGTGTAGTCTTTTGATTTTCGTATCTACTTCTGTATCTGCCTGGGAACACTTGACTTCAAACTCCATGATTTGCATTGGAGTGTCCCTTAGAGTGAATGACCTGTTTTCCATGATGAATTGATGCATCAGTTTTACTTTGTAAAAGTCCTATCATAGTCATTCTTATGACCCTTCATTCAATCGACAAGTATTTTTTGAGTATCTACTGTCTTTGTGTGTGTGCGTATTTGTGGTATACTCTTACATTGACTTATTTGAGCCTTATAATGATGAAAAAGTTGGGGCCAGCAATTACCACATTGAGGAATTGAGCTATGAGGACATTAAGTGACTGTCTGAAGCTCTCACAAATTATTACTGTTGGTTATTGGGGGTACTGGCATAACATCACATCTTTCCTGACATTCTTTCCAGTAGATGAGATCCGCAGCTTAAAATATGAGTCAGAAAGATGACACTATGGACAGACTCCATTGTCCCTAGCCAACAACAACAATAAAAATAATAAAACATAAGCTAAACATTTATTGAATACTCATTAAGGGCCACTTTACAAATACTTTGCCTACATTATCCTATTTATATTTCATTTGACATATAAAGAAACTGAGACTTTGAAAATTTGAATAAGTTGCTAAAAGTCATACATGCAGTTTGTGGCATGATGGGGGTAATTCGATGAAATGAGTGTCTTAAGATTTACTAAGCAGTAATAAGAAGTGGGAAGAGATTGAATTTAGGATTAGGTCACGGATTAGGACAAGGACTTTAAGTAACAACAGATATTTGTGTGATGTTCTATCAGTCAGGGTAAATCCATGTCAGTCAGGGTTCTAATAAAGAAACAGAACTAGTGGGATATATATGCATGTGTGTATGCATATGTATATGTGTATGTATGTATGTGGATTACCATATGTATCTATGTCTATATCTATATCTATCTATATCCATATCAAGAGACTTATTTCAAGGAATTGGCTTATATGATAGTGGGAACTGGCAAGCCCTAAATCTGTAGGGCAGCTCTGCCATTTGCAAACTCAAGGGAAGAGCTGACACTGCATCTACTACTTCTGGGAAACCTCAGTTTTCCTCTTAAGACCTTTCGAGTGATTGGATGAGCACCACCCAGATGATGCAAGATAATCCCCTTTACTTAAAGTCAACTGCTATTGACTTAAGATGTTAACAACATCTGTAAAAATATGTTCACAGCAACATTAGTGTTTAGTTAAATTACTGGGTACTGTCGCCTAGCCAAGTGATGATTAATATATGTTAAGTGCATAAATCTGTAATAAGTTTGCTGGTTTAAAATCTTTACTTCTTCAGAAAGTCACTGTCCTTTTATATGCCTAGCTAAACATTTTCTATCTTTACAAGTTCACCTCAAACCTCTCACCTGTGGAAGCCTTTACTCGTTAGTCACAGCTTTAATTATCTTATATTGCTGGGCCCGCAGAAATATTCAGTACAAGTATTAGTTGCATGAAGCACATTCCAGTCCTCATTTCTCTATTTCTTCTCTGAGTTTTGTGGCTTTTTTTTATCGGTATCTCTTGCTTTTGCACTAAATTATACTGTTGTATTTTTAAGAGTTCGTTTGTTTTTAGTAAACAACCTACCCTTTATTTGCCCAAAGTCAGCTGTTGCAGGCACTGAGGCCCCAAGACTTCCAGAAGGGATGGAGGGAGGAGGGACGAACCATCGTTACTACCAGGTGCAGCCTGCCCTCTTCCTGCTTTCTTTAGGAGGTGGGAAGGGAGACATTTTTGCCATCAAATATCTCCCTGCTTTCAGGTACTATAAATATTCAGTTGTTGTGGAGGAGAAAACTAAAGCACAGTAACCCCCATCCTCCCCCGCCTCCCTCAGGCCTCTGTTTGCCAGTCCAAGGTTTCATGTCACATGATATTAACCACCACAGGTGTCTTATAGTTAATGAAGCACTTTCATATATCTTATAACTTTCAATCACTAATAATAAATAAAACACCATCTTCCCCTTAAAGCACTACAGATTTATTGACAGATGGTTTCATTGATGTTATAATAGAGGTATCCCAAGGTGTTATGGGAATAAAGAGAATGGCCAACCAGGAGGCCCATAGGGAGGAAAATGGGATGAGACAAAACAATTTTAACATGGCATTGGGATTTTGCATCCATTATTTCATCAAATTCTTACAACTCTGTGAGGTAGGTGGTTTGAATATCACTTTACAAATGTGAAGACTGAACTAAGAATGATCAAGTAAATTTCCAAAAGTCCCCCAGCTCATAAGCAGCTGATTTGGGATTGGAAATGATTTGGATGTCAAAATCCACACCTTTTCTACTCTGCTGTGATAAGGACTGTTTCATCATTGTTAAATCTCTTATGTCAATTAAAAGAGCACCCTGTGTGTGATTGACACGCCTTAGATGTTAATTGCATTGAAACAAATGGAACTGAGTTGGACCAAAATGAGTTGAACCGAGTCATCACTGAAGAGGGGGTCATTCTAGAGCAGATAAAGTTGAAGTTCTATCTTCACTGTCTTGAAGACTTTGGTGTTCCATACCTCTCCATGTCCCATTGGTAAAATGAGTGTTTGGAGATGATGCTAAAATTCGTTTCAGCTTTGAAAGGCTATTTTTCTGTGAATTGATTCGCCTGAGGTCACACAGCTAAAGGATGACATTACAGTGAAATGTTTTCCCTTGACTTTTATAATAAAAATGTCCCATATATAGCTAGAGATGAAAAGGCAGCAAAATAAATGCAACAAAACAAAATACCATGGGGGAAAGAATGAGAAAATAAATGCTTTTCAACTGTCATTACTGTTTCCTGAATAAAATAGAGGCAAAGTAAAATTATAGTAGGAACGCAATGAGCTGTACTTTATTTTTCAAGGGATACTGATTTCAAATGTTCCTGTCCCCAGTTCTTTGGGCAATTACTGTTTTTGAGTGTCCCAATTGACCACCTTTGTCACCTGTCCCCAAAAAGGCTTGAATGAATTGGCTTCATGAATGTTTCTATCAAGCACAGCACTGCCCTCATGGTGACAAAGGGACATATTCATCTCCTGTTTTAACCTTTTCGTCTGATTGAAGTAGGTGCTCAAAAGGTTGGGAGGACAAAAGTAATTGCTTTAGATTTTTCAGCACAGATTTTTACCACATAGGGGAACATTGACAGTGTTTATAGGATACAGAATGATGTCAAGCCCCTGGAATTGCTTAATTGACTACTCTTCTCTGAAGTCATCTACTGGGAATCTCTGCCATCCTTGCATCTTAAATATTTCTTAAAGAGGTCATGCTCGCTGAGAGATCCCCTAAATTCACCTTTTCTCAGGTGGATGTCCCCATGGTGCTATTCCCTCTCACCATGCCTTTTAATTCTAGGCCCTGACTTCCTTATTTCTGGAAAGGAGCTTGTATTGTCTAAGTCTGAGGCATTTTTACCCAGCTGGCATTATATTATTGGATTTCTGGTGCCATTTGGTGCTCAGTGTATAACCTTCATGGTGAGCTAAGTTGGACATTGAGTATAATTTAAGATAGGAAGGAGAACGTGTTGTATATTTATGACTATTATGGCCTAGAAGTTATTTTGATACTCTTTTCTAGCTCTTTTCAGAAGCTTCTGAGTGCTACCTTTGCCCTGGCTGTCTCACTGGTTCCATTTGTCCCTCCAGAGCCCTTTTCTATTCTGTTCTGTGCCGTGAAGGCAGACCATCATGGGTAGTATTGTCCAGGTCCCTTGCCCTCTTGCTTCTAATTCCACCAGTGGAAAGCCCTGGCAGGAAATTGAGGGCAGGAGGGGAGAGGGATTGGGGTATTTTTCTCGTGATCCTCCTTCCCAGGGCCTTTGATTGACAGGGACTTGATTTCCTTTACTTAATGCAGTTGGTCATTTCCTTGGTCCTCTCTTACAGTTACAGGCACCCCTGAGTTCTAGTAACCATGGCTTCTCCTTACTCTTTCAGGCCCCAGGAAGGGTAGTGGTTTTCCACTTTCTCTGAACTCTGCCCCACTCATGTGTAAAGCCCCTTCATTAGATTTTCTTAAGTGACGCCTTTGGGAGGATTCTGTCTGTTTCTTCTGAGACCCTGACAGTTACAGACACATAGAAGCAGAAGTAAGTGTTGTAAAGTGTCACTCAGAATTGTGGGTCAGATTCCCCTGATGGTCTTCATTTCTCTCCTCCAGCCACATCCCCATTGACCAAAGATTTGCCTGTTAAGCACAGTTTTATTTTATTTTTTTGCGGTATGTGAGCCTCTCACTGCTGTGGCCTCTGCCGTTGTGGAGTACAGACTCCGGACGCGCAGGCTCAGCATCCATGGCTCACGGGCCCAGCCGCTCTGCGGCATGTGGGATCTTCCCGGACCGGGGCACGAACCCGTGTTTCCTGCATCGGCAGGCGGACTCTCAACCACTGCGCCACCAGGGAAGCCCAAGCACAGTGTTTAAAAAGAGAACTAATATGTGGGAGCAGGGCCACCTTCGTGGGTATGCAACCTAGTCTTACAGAGCGTAGCACTCAGAAGGTCCCAGCACTTGGTTGAATGCTCTGCTGTTGCCATTTTGAAATTCTTAATAATTTTTGTTAAACTCCTCTGGTGTATTTTTCAGTTCAGTTATAACTTCTGTTTGGTACTCTCCTATATTTTATATCTCTTTGTTGAAGTTCTCATTGTGTTCTCCTGAGTTTGGTGAACATTTTTACAGCCATGACTTTGAACAGTTTATTAGGTAGATTGCTTATCTCCATATTGTTTAGTTCTTTTTCTGAGGTTTTATCTTGTTCTTTTGATTGGAACATATTCTTCTGTCTCCTCATTTTGCTTAATTCTCTGTGTTTGTTTCTATGTATTAGGTATATCAGCTATCCTTCCCAGTCTTGAAGGAGAGGGCTTGTTTAAGAGATGTTCTGGGGGCTCAGAAGCACAATCCCACCTGATCACCAGAGCCAGACACTCAAAGGCTATGACCTGTGTAAGCTGTGTGTGCCCTCCTATTGTGGTCAAGCCAAGGCTGCTGCAGGGTGCTGGTGGGCGGGGCTGTCATTTGACTGGCTGTTAAGCCCAGTGAAAGGTACTGGGGTGGACAGGGCTCTCAGCAGTGCTAACTGGTTAGGTAGAGAAGCCCACCAGTTCCAATATTAGCAAGGTAGCCTCAGATTGCATAAAAGACTACTGCCAGTGACTCAGTCCCCAGGGAGCTTCCTGACTCTGGTAGATGTTTTAAGATTAGTAGGTAGATCCCCTTCACTTATGGTCCATGGACTTTTCAATCTTGTATTTCTGTTTTGGTTTCTGGGTCAAGTGAGTCTGTGCATAAGCCCTTAAGAGGGGACTTTTTGTTTTCTGCAGTTCTATAGTTTTCCTGGGTGTATTCATCATTGGGTTTCAAAGTCAGGAGTTTTGGGGATTCATCTCTCCTGTGCAGGATCTAGGGACTGGGGTACCTGATGTGGAGCTTGAATCCCTCACTCCTCAGGGAAAAGATCCATGTCTTTGTGATCCCTCCTGCTGGTGGATTGCTGTGACTGGGGTGTGAGTTTTTCCATATCTCTGTCTCTCCTACCCATCTCAATGTTCTTTTACCCTTTGCTGTGAAAGCTCTATTAATCCAATTCTCAGGTCCCTTTCCATGGAAATTATTCCATGTATAGTTGCAACTTTGCTGTGTTGGTGGGAGGAAGTGAGTTCAGGATCTTACTATACTGCCATCTTGAACCCTCTACCTAGTGTTGTCCTTTTTTATTGCTTAGTCCTCCTTTTATTTGCTTGGCTACATCTTCCATATGATGGACCAAATGACAGTGGGAAGCTATGGATTTCATCCTCCCCAAGATCCAAACCCATTAGAAATTCTCTCTTATAAGCTCCATTAGAAAAGTTCTAATGATGATTCTAATTGGCCTGGTTTGGTTAATATTCCCACTTTTATGTCATCTTTTCCATCATTTGTGTTGTCTTCTTTTTTTGGGGGGGGGTACGCGGGCCTCTCACCACTGTGGGCTCTGGACGCACAGGCTCAGCGGCCATGGCTCACGGGATCCTCCTGGACCGGGGCACAAACCCGTGTCCCCTGCATCGGCAGGCAGACTCTCAACCAGTGCACGACCAGGGAAGCCCTGTGTTGTCTTCTGAGACTTTTCTCACTTAATATTCTAACCCCCTAATTCCCTATTTAACTACCTATTGAGTTTTTTCTTTCATTTTTTTAAACTATTAATGTCCAGTTTCTCTAAAGTTTATTTGTTATAAATATATAACCCTTTCATATGTCTCTGGAGATATTTGTATTTATTCTAATGACTGCTTCAGTTTGTTATATTTACTCTGTCTCCTCAACTATTTAGTTCTTCAATTTGGGGAAATTTTTGCCTCTTTAATGGTTTTAATTTCTTCAAGTGTTTTGTGGTAGCCGATTGCTCACTTTTGTATTTTATAATCCCTGTTTAACTTGAGAGAGATGTCATTCCTTCCTGAATAGCATGAGATGGGTTTTTCACAAATAAGGAGGGTTATTTTACTTGACTAAAGGGTTGGGATGGGAGCTGGATAGACAATAACAATAAATACCTACCACACTATCAGATATTATCTTCTAATGATTCTATTACTTACCCTCTAAATCATCTGATTTTCTACTTTTTTTCTGAATGACCCTGTTCTCCTCTCTCCCTTCACAGCATTGTTCATGATTATTGTCCCACTTAAAGGGCCTTTTTCCTTCTTTCTACTTATAAAAATCCTATACAACATCCAGGTCCAAAACATGACTCACCTCTTTCAAAAAAAATATTCCTAACCATTTTATCTCTTTTAGTTAATATGGCCCTTTTGGTTAATGGTGATTACAAATGTGAATTCAAGGTCATTTCAATTACAGTAATTGCTACCGTTCTGGGGAATCCTGCTATGTGCTAAGCCCTGTAATGGATATGTCACACATACTGCATCATTTGATCCTTCTGTAATGGAGTGGGTGTTATTTTTCTACTTTACAGAAGAAGGAACTACATTTTAGAGCAGGAGGTCATCCAGCTCAGAGATACCTCGACCAAATCTCTATGGTCTCTCAAAGCTGGTTGCCTAGACCATATTCCTGCAGTTCCTGTTATACAGCCCACATAGCTAAGCCATATACATGTGGAATTTGCCAAGATTCCAAATTCAAAAAGGGACTTTACTGCCAGCATGGCAAACTCATGACTTAGAGAAAATGAAAATAGCCTTTTTTTCATCCTTAAAAAATAAGATCAAACATACCTAATCTAAGAGGGCAAATTATTTAAAGACAACTTTTTGGAAAGAGAACTAGTACCAGAATCTTAACTCTGAGTCTGGAACTCTTTGGCACTGCTTCTCCTTATCAGTATGACTTTCTCCCTTGTCTGGTAAGAATACAGTTGAGCAAGATAATGTTCAGAACACATGATTTTAAATGAATCTTTCGCTTCAGCCAAAGGTTTCTTTAGTCTGAATGTCTGAATTTGAAGCAAAATAAAAGCACAGATAGAAATAGTTTGCTTAGGTTCATACCCAGTGAGTCAAAAGTGCTATAAAAAAATACAAGGATCAAGATAATCACTCTGTGCACGTCAGAGGTAAAGTAAGAGGAAGCACAGGCCAATATTACATTGCCTAGTTAGTTAGCTTTGTTCTACAGGCACCTCATTGTCTTCCTTTATGGCAGGGGCTTTAAATGCTCTATCCACAAGTTCAAGTTTATAAGCCAAAACATAGGCCTAATGCCAAACCAGATTCTTTTTCTTGCACATCATGTCTTCTTGGTTAACTAAATTCCCAGGTTAATCAGAGAAAATTGACAACAAATAGAATTATAAAGAAAAAAATCAACACACAAAATGCTACTAAATACGGTATTTTTAGAGTGTTTTCTAGTGTACTTTCCTATATATTATTTAATTTACTCTTCGCAGCTGTGTGATGTAGGGAGTATTCTGTGCATTCTATGATTATGGAATTGAGGCGTTTGATGTGACTCACTTTGAGTTATCCAGCTAAAAATTGGCAGTATTGGGATTTAAATCCAATTGCATCCCTTCCTCAACACACACACACACACACACACACACACACACACACACACTACTGTTTCTGTCAATGTTTAACTTAGGACTGTTGCTAGGAAAAATAATGAGTCAAAAAATTCATTCGATTTCAACAAATATTTATTTGTTGGCCATGCCGTGTGGCATGCAGGATCTCATTTCCCTGACCAGGGATCAAAACTGTGCCCCTTGCAGTGGAAGCATGGAGTCTTAACCACTGGACTGCTGGGGAAGTCCCTCAACTAATATTTATTAAGCTCCAGTGCGTGCTGTGTACTGTTCTAGATGCTTAGGATAAAACAGTGAACAAAGGAAACAAAAATCTCTGCTCCCTAAAACTTATATTCTAGTGGGTAAACATAGACAATAAAAATAAATGCAACAGATAAGAAACTTATAAAGTATGCTAGGAGATCCCAAGTGTTATGGAATAAAAGAAGAGGTAGATTAAGATTAGGGGAATTAGGATTTTGAGGGCAGGACAGATTGCAGTATTAAATAGAATGGTCAGGATAGGGCACTTCAAGGAGAAATTTAAGCCATGGCTCGAAGGATGTGAATATGTGGGGAAATAATCTTCCAGGAACAGGAAACAACTAGAGCCTGGTTGCTAAAGTACGAAAATGCCGGACGTGTTTGAAGAACAGCAGGGTGGCTGGATCAGAGTACATGAGGGAGAGAGCAGATGAGGTCAGAGGTAATAGGAGACATGTAGAGCCACATAGATCATCATATTATGAGAACTTCAATGTCCTTCTGAGTAAGATAGAGCTCCATTGGAGGGTTTTGTGTAGAGAAGTGACAGAGTATGATTTACATCTAAAGGATTATTTGGGCTGCTCTGCTGGGAATAAATTTAGGGAAAGAGTAACAAGCAGGGAGACTGATTAGGAGGTTATTGCAGTGAATTCATTTCCTAGAGCTGGTGTAACAAAGTACCACAATCAGAGAGTGGCTTTAAACAATAGAAATGTATTTTCTCACCGT
Source organism: Mesoplodon bidens (assembly GCF_964165515.1). Taxonomy (NCBI): domain Eukaryota; kingdom Metazoa; phylum Chordata; class Mammalia; order Artiodactyla; family Ziphiidae; genus Mesoplodon; species Mesoplodon bidens. Next base: position 66,752,640 of record NC_138177.1, on the reverse strand, counting down.
TCTGGAGACTAGACGTCTGAAATCAAGGTGTTGGCTGGACCATGTTCTTTCCATAGCCTCTAGAGTAGGATCTAGGATTCTTCCCTTGTGTCTTACAGCTTCTAGTAGCTCCATGTGCTCCTTGGCTTATGGCAGTATAACTGCAATCTCTGCCTGTGTCTTCACATGGCCATTCTCTCTCTGTGTGTCTCTACATCATCTTCCTTCTGTGTGTGTCTGTCTCTGTGTCCAAACTTGCCCTTCTTATGAGGATGCCAGTCATATTGAGTTAAGGTCCCATCCAAATTACCTTAATTTGATTATAGCTGCAAGGACCTCATTTCCAAATAAGGTCACGTTCTGATGTACTGGGGGTTAGGGCTTTAATATTTTTCTTTTTCAGAGTGGGGGCAAAATTCAACTTGTAACATGCAGTAATCTCCATAAAAAGTGGTGGAGGCTTAGAGTAAGTGGTAGAAGGGGGGCTGCTGAGGAATGGTTCAATTCTGGATGCATTTTGAAGGTAGAACCAAAAGAAACTGCTTCTAGGTCAGATGTGAAGTATGTGAGAAAAGACAAAGATGGCCTTAATAAATTTTGCTGAGCAGATGGACGAATAGCGCTATATGAAAGTGAAACAAGTGTTTGAAGAAAGAAGTTAGCAGTTTAGTTTTTGATATATCAAGTTTGAGATGTTCATTTAGAAAAACAAAGAGAGATGTTGAATGGCAAGCTGGATTTATTTATAAGTCTAGAATTTGGAAGAGAGCTCTGTCTACTTGAAGGTATAGAAGGTTTAAATTTGTAAGTGTTTAGCATAGGAAGAAAATTTAAAGCCAAGTGAGTGATTGAGATCACTGGGGAAGTGAGTATGAGTAGAAAAGATCACCACAGTCTGAGCCCTGGCCTGCGGCAACATGAAGACGTTGGGTAGGAGAAGGAGAACTGGCAACAGAGATTAAGAAGTAGTAACCAGTGAGTAGGAGAAAAACAAAGAGTGAGGAATCCTGGAAGCCAACTGAAGAAAATAGAGCAAAATAGGGGAAAGTGATCTATTGTGTTAAAAGCTGCAGATAGTTTAGGTGAAATGAAGACTGAGAATTGATCATTAGCTTTAGAAACACATGTTTTCTTGACCTTGACAAGGATTGCTATGGAGTGATGTTGGAGAAAGCCTTTTTAGAACAGGTTCGAGAGAAAATGGGAAGAGAGGATTTAGAGACAGCAAGTATAGATAATGAAATGCTAGCACATAGAGACAGTGGGGTCAAGAGAGGTTTTCTTTTTTCTTTTAAGGATTGCAAGCACAGTAGTATCTTGTATATTAATGCGGTGGTCAGAAGAAGTTTATCTCATCTTCTTTTCTGATTATCTCTTTGCTCTCCTGATGCTTCCACATCCCCTTACCCTGAGGCACCCTTGCTCTGTCCTTATCTCTTAGGTTGGCTATCCGGAGTAATGGCCCATGCTTTGGACTACCTCTTCCTTTTGTTTGTTTTTTTTCAGTCTCTTCTGAGCATTTCTCTCTAAATTAATATCATTAGATAATTTCTCTGCCTATCTTAAAAAGTTTAGGGAATGACTGATATCAAATTGTTACCAAACCAAACTTGGGTCTACTCACCCAACGTTCAGTAAAGCCAGTCTACTGCCACCAGGTTTTGGTGAAGGAAAGTACAACATTTATTGCTGAACCCAGAAAGGAAAATGGGTGGCTCATGTTCAAACGACGTGAACTCCCCAATAGCTTTCAGGGAAAGGTTTTAAAAGGCAAAATTTGGGGTGTGGGCTGCAGGGTGGATGACTTTCTTCTGATTGATTGGTGGTGAGGTAAGAGGGTGGTGATTTAGGAATCTTAATCATCAACCTCCTGGTTGATTCCAACCAGCCTGGAGTCTAGTGTTTGTGCTCAGCACGAAGTCACCATCCTCTACCTGGGTAAGGGTCTTAGTTCCCACAGAACAAATCTAAGATATGTGTCAGATTGTTATGTATATCCTTTGAGGAGGAAGTGGGACTGTTTTATCATTGAACTATTGTTTCTTGACTTTTTCCTTTGTTTCTGCATTCCTTTATTTCCCTAATTAGTGACTACTTGAGTCTGCTCTTTGGAACTCCGGGAAGGCATAGGAGACCAAAACCTTTTTCTACAAAAAGAGAAACAGGAGACACAGAGGGGTTTTTGTACCTGGGAGGGCCCTGCAGGGTCCTGCTCAGTTTCAAAATCATGAAAGTTAAGTGCTTTGCAAACTCTGAAACCATATGCACATTTAGTTCATTTTTAAAATGTGATTTTAAAATAAATCCATCCAAAGAATCCAGTGTCTACATCAGACAGGAGTTCTCTCCACTCATCCCCATGGCCTTTGTCCTGGTCAGGTCTTCATCTCCTCTCACCCAGTCTACCAGAGTAGTTTTCTGAATGGACATCCCTAGCTCAGATGCTTACTTCTTCTAATCCATTTCCCACACTACCATCAGAATCCCACTTCTAAAATGCAGAGCCGAACCCATGTCTCCTCCTGCTTAGGACCCTTTGTTGGCTGAAGCTATTCTAGAGTACTCATTATCCTCTAAATATGTTCTTTTGCATCTTTTTGTCGTTGCTCATACCTTTCCTTTGTTTGGGCTGCCTTTCCCCTTGTTCTTCTGTGCCTGGAATGAGTTTATATGCACCCTTCATTGCCAAGTTCAAGTGGCTGCTTATTGGTGAAGACTTTTCTGATTTCTTCATCCAACCCCAGACAGAACTGATTGCTCTTGCCTCTGTACTCCCAAAGTATTTTATAAATAACATTGCAATATTTTTTGGAAGTATATATCTGGTTTCTCCCTTAGACTATGCCATCTATGAAAACAGAGACTGTGACTGATTCTTTTTGCTTTCACACTACCCACTACAGGTTCTGTCATACGATAGAGGTTTAACAAAATGTGTTAAATGGATACTTATCATGGCCTGAGTTGACACTCCTCAGGGGTACTTATTTTGCTGGGCTGGTAGTGGCTGTTGTGGATACTTGCCCTCTGTTCACTGTATGCTCCTTCCCTGGAGATCCTCTTTATCTGGAGGTAAGTATTTTCATATATAGGGTCCTTCTCTTCTAATAGAAACACTCCCACCACTACTGTTCTGGTTTCTTATGTTGTAGCAGCATTGTCAAAATGTGAAGGTAAGGAAGGTATTTTTGGTGTGATAGCCAGCCTGCCCCTTTGCAGGGAAGCAGAGGCTCATTCACCCTTCCTACAATTAAGAAACAGGTTTTCCATGCCCTTTGAAGGGTTAACAAATGAAACTCCTTTGTCGGAGCTCATACAGCAAGATATATAGAAGTTCTGCCTGTTAGTAAACCTCCAGTTTCCAAATACAATTCATAGCTTGAGTTATTTTTACTACCCAGCCCTTCTTCCATTCCAGATGATGGGACTGACCGCTCTGGGTGACCTTTAAGCCAACCCTGATAATTAGCAAAAAGTCATAGACCCAGCAACCCAAACGGAAGCATTTCAGACCCCCAGAATGCCCACTATCCTGGGAGGGTCTAAAATTAGTCCTCATGTTTGTGTAGTTGAATTATTATAGATCCCTTGTGCCCTCAGTCATTCAGCCACTGTCTGTATAATTCCTGTGACCCAGGGGAAATAAGGAAAAGGGAGATGCACATTTACTAGAACCTTCGGGTTTAGGAGCCCGAAGAATAATGTGATCTTTCCATCAGTTCTGTATTAGATTGTGGTCCAGTCACAGTTTTTTCAAAGTATTTTTAGCTAAGGAACTTGGAAGTTGTTGGCATCTATTTATCTTTAGAAATGGAAATTTCTTATGCTGATTTTCCTCTTATATCTGGATCTTGAATCACTGAATTCTTTCATACAATGAGAGGAAGCCATGTGGTGTAACAGAGAGAGCACTTGATGTGAGTCAGGGGATTTGGGTTTTAGAACTAATTCTGCCTCTTTCTTAATGAATGACTTGGAACAAATGACATAAATGCTATGAACTTCCATCTTCTTTTCTTGAAATGGTGATTGACGTGCTTGCCTATCACAAAGATTTGTTATGAGGATCAAATGTTTCCCTGTTTGGGGGCTGTGTAGTGCTGTTCTTACCTAAGATGTCATGAATAAGAAATGGTGTGGTTTTTCTGGTGGGATATCCTCTGTCCATATGAGGCAGCAAGGGCTTGGGCATTACTGTGCCCATCTAATAATAAAGCTTGAGTCACTGATCAGAGAGGCTACCCACGGGGGTTAGACTATCTTTCTGAACACCATATCGTTCTGCCTCCCAATTCACCCATGGGTGCATGAGGGTAGAACGAGTCAGCCAAAACCATTTCTTATGAATCTATTCTCTGTCTTTTGGAGGAGTCAACATTATTTTGTACCTGTCCTTGAGGATCTGTAAGTGTTGAGACACAAACAGTAGAAGCACGTGAACCAGTGAAGCCATAAAGTTACTTCACAAACTGAGCACACGAAGCACAAAGTACTAATTGAGAAAGCCTTCACCTAAGAGGTGGACTTTAGGCTAAATTAGAAAAAAGGTCATTATAACTCATAAGCTATGTGACCTTGGGCAAGTTACTCAACTTCTCTGAGCATTGAGTTCTTCATGTGAAAAATTCAAATATGAATATATTCTGATCGGAGTTATCATGAGGTTTAAAGAGGATAATGTTGATAAAATACTTGTTAGGGAGCATGTAATTAAAGCATAAATAAACATCTACACATAAATTAAATAAATAATATAAATGAAGTATTAAATTCACAAATAAACACAATGGGTGGAAGCCCTTATTGTAAGCATCAAATAGCTTTAGTTAAGTGCACTGGGGTAGGTGACAGTCTGCAGGCTGAGGAGGAACTTGGTACCTTGGAGATCAGTCTACAGACAGTAGATCCCTAGGTATTGGCTGAAGTTGAGGAACAGGGAAAAATGAGGGGTGACTGAATCTTGTGAGCAGGATAACTCAGCCAGGACCTAAGAGCAAAGACCAAGACAAATGATAAATTCTAGGGACAGGGCCAATATGGCAGGTGAGAAGACATGAGTTATGGACAGCCCCACCAGCCCAGATCAGAGAGTACACTGCTGGGATTTATAGGGGCATGGAGAGGTAGGGCAGTGCTGTTTAAATTTTGTCAACCTCACTCTGAGCATCCTCATTTCTGTGTGGAGCTAATTGGGCCCAGCTGAAGAGAGAGGCTGGGGCAAGGAAGTGGGCCTGATAGGAAGATGTTTGTAGCTGGAAGGAATGATAAAAGCAAAGGGGTGTGTGGCAGTGAGCCAGGTAGGAGGGACTAACAAATCAGTAAGCTTCACTGGGGAGGAGGGGTGTATCCCGTGTTTGTATTTTATCAAAATGAGTTGGGAAACATTTTAGTTATTGAGCAAAGAGGAAGAGAGAGACAATGAAAAACCAGGCTTGACAAAAACTGTTTTAATGATTATGGGATGGATGGATTAGAAGTGTGGAGATGATGAACAAACAAGGGACTGCAAGTGAAGAGATCAGGGAAGATATTGCCTCAATTCTAAGTACTGTATAAGTATGAAAAATAAAACATTCAGAATCCAGGCCAGAGTTGGGGCAGGGCAGGCCTCTGGGAGTTAGATTGAGATCGCTTCTTGGCCTAGGCTAGTTCTTATTCCGTTCAGTGAATCTTGAGCAAACAGAGGCTTTCAGAAAGGTCTTCTTTGAATCTGCCAACCAAACTGAGGTTTGCAGAACTAGGTAAGAAACATAATGAAGAATGCAGGCTCCAGGGAGTCCTCTGTGGCTCAGGGGGAAAGAGGTCTGAATCAAGTGTGAGCCTTTCAACATCTCTTGAACAGGCAGCACCCATTTCTATTTGGCAAGATGCTTGAAAATGCAATGGGAGAAAAGAGAAAATTTGACAGGAAAATGGGTTAACTGCAAGGGCCCCCTATCAGCAAGAGTTAGATGGTGGAGGAGAATAACTGTGGAATGGAAATATACCCTGGAGTAGGAGATAACAAGGATTGTAGCCTCCCTCAGATCATAGGCATCTTGGGAAACTTCTGAGATGCTGTCAACCCCACACATCACTATTTGTTTTTACCAGGATGTGGGGCAGCTGAAAAGTGATTCAATAATATCTTCTACCCCCTCACTACAAAGAAAAATTCTATTGAAGCGGAACATGATGAAATGTCAGCTTCTCAGTAAAGTTAGCTTAGTGTAATAGAAAAGACAGAAAATTATGACTCAGAAATTACTTGCGTTGTAATCTCACCTGTATCCTTCCTGAATACTGGGACCTTGGTCATGTCACATCACCCTTCCAAATATTGGCCTTTCCTTAATCTATAAAATCATGTTGGAAGAGTTCTTCTAATTTTAACATTCTATAATTCTGAAATCTATAACACTATAGAAAGAAAACTATAATGTATCAATATTTCCAGCATGAAAATGGGTGAATTTGCCTTGTTTTAATGAAAAAAAGAGGTTTGAGAGTCATCAAAAGCCCACTGAATGAAGGGAGTCTAGGTTATGTCTTTGTGCTCTGGGGTACTATTTTCCTATGACTCACTGGAATATTAAATACACCGTAGAGATAGGGTGATATAATTTTTTTCTTGTTTTTGATTTTTTACTGTCTCTTCTTTTAGGAGATATATCTTGATTTAAGCTGACTCTAAACTATCCCCAAGAATCTTGGTCAAGTCTCAAGTAGCTCTGGATTTCAGTTTAATTATTTCCAAATTGATTACTCTTCTTTTTAGCTGCTATGACCTAAGTTCAAGTTATTGGCCTTGTGGTTACCATGGTAATGATAGATGACATCATTGAAACATCTCTGGCAAGTCCCCCTATACTAAGAGTTAGAGAATACTCAGAGAAGATGTGAGCTTTGGGACTAAGCCCTGGAAGATAAATGCTTTTCCTACACAATTTTCTACTTTAAAATTAAATGTATTAAATTTATTGCTATGACATCTTTCTCTAAGTAATATAAAGTATTCAATATTTTACAGAAACTCAGTCTTGATTCTTGCCCTTATCCGAAGGAAGCTGTCTCTGCATTTTTTTTAACATTCAAAGAGAAATAAACTCTACTGATTTGAATGCCAGAATATGTACACAGTGCCTTACAAGGGTTATCTTATTTAATCCTTACAATAGCCCTAGAAGATAGGTAATTGTTTAAAAAAATCATTCTTATTTACAATTAAAAAACTAAAGTGTAGAGATTTTAGGTAACATGTCCAAGGTCACATCTAGTAACTGGTGATGCTGGAAACCAGGCATTTTGTTTCCACTGACCAGAACCCATGTACTTAACTAGCTATGGTACTGCCTCTGGTGAAGGGAGATGCCCAGCACCTGGTCTTCAATTCAGCTGTGATTCACCAAGAACTCATACTTCTTGGCACCTTCTTGCGTATGATATAGTATAATAGTGACTTAGCAATAGAGAACAATTTTTAAATGGATTCAGAAATCTTCTGAAGAAGTCAAGAGCCCAATAATTTGTGTTTTGTGTATGAATTAATGTCTTCCCTAATCAGGAAGCTCTTACCATAAAAGTTTTTTTAAGACAGAAAATAGCTGGCTGGCAGTCTTCATGGTGTGTGTGTATGTTGCATGAGGAGTTGGAACATGAAAAGAGAAGAAAGACTGAGTCTCTTTGGGGAAGTTGAATGCCAGTCACATTTACAGTAGCTCAAATTGTGCATCTCTTCCCTGAGAATCAGACAGGAAGAGAGCAGCCTAGAATGCATGTGCAGAAAGGATGCTGCTCTGGGCTTCCGGAGGTACAATTCCCAGCTCTGCCATAAATTGTGTACAAAACCAAGGATAAGTCTCTGTACCTCTTTGAACCTCAGTAAAGTGGAGGATGGAATTAGCTGGAGTGCAAGTTCCTTTTTATCACTAACACTCCCCTTTATCCTTCTAGATACCCTCCCCCTTACAGCAAAGATGATAGGGTGATGAATCACGAGTGAAGATAGGCTTGAAACTCTGAGCCTTTTAACCAGCTTCCCTCCTGCCCTCTTTAAAAATATCATTCCAGATACCAGGTCAGGCATACTCATCTGCTTGTTGATGTTATTGTGGACCTATTTCTTCCTCAAAACTTCTGTGAGGCTGGAGACAACAGTTCTAGTAAAGAGAGCAGTGAACTGAAATGAGAATTTGGGTTCCAATTTCTGACTTTGAGTTAGTCCCTTCCTTCAACAAGTGTTTTTCTCCCAAATGTACAATAAGGAGTTTGACCAGATGCTACTGTGAATGCTGTAGAAGTTTTTCTTATGATAACTGAATCTCTACTAACAGTCTAGGGAGGTGGATGAGATGTATCTTTGCAAATTTTCTCCTTAGAAGTGTTGAAGAGATGGGTTCTGATACCTTAGTTAACTGTCCCAGTACTTGGATGTGGGGTACCAGTGATCTATTACCTAAGGGATACATTTCAGAAAAAGATGCATAGTCATTATAGAGCCCCACTATCTCTTATGTGGCCAGTTTATTTGGGCTATTCACTTATCTTCTTGCCTTTAACTCATCCCAACTTGTGTTCACCCTCTACATTGCCACCAATCCTCCTTCCCTAAATACAAATCTGATCATGTTACTTTCATTATTAATTCACCATTACTTATAAGGTAGACTTCTTAATTTTCTTGGGTCACCATAACAAAATACCATAGGTGGCTTAAGCAGTAGAGATTTGTTTTCTCATACTTCTGGATACTGGGGGTCCAAGATCAGGGTGCCAGCATGGTCAGGTTTTGGTGAGAGCCCTCTTCCTCACTTGCAGATAGATGTCTTCTTACTGTGTACTCCACATGGCCTTCCCTTGGTGCAAGCCTGGGAAGAGATCTCTCTCTGTCTCTCTTCTTTTTCTTATAAGGCCAACAATCCTATCAGATTAGGATCCTCCTTCATGACCTCATTTAACCTTAATTACTCCTAAAAACCTTATGGTCAAATACAGCCACACTGGGGGTTAGAGCTTTAGCATATGAATATGGGGGAAACACAATTCAGTTCACAGCAGTAAAGTTCAAACTCTTTAACAAAAAAGAGGGTCTTCACCAAAAAAAATGACCCTTCACTATCCATTTTAATTTAGCTTTATCTCCTGCCACTTTCTTTTTTGCACTGAAATATTCACCATTTTTGCAACCCACCATTATTTGTCACTTCTCTGTACGTGTTACCTGAATTAGTTTTCACATCTGAAAAATGGGAGCACAAATACCCACATTCCATGATGGTTAAAAACCTAGCAGGAATGTAATAAGTTGTTAACTTTCAGAGCTGAGTTTAAAATTCCTTTTAGTGTTGGGAACTCACATAATTTAAGCTGATTATTATGGGTGGAGTTTGAGGATGAGCCTCTGGACATAACTTGGAAGGGCTAGAGTGAAACTAGGATAGCTAAACCTTACTTAAGAAATGAAAAGGAATATGAGGCATAAGGATAAAAAATAAAGGAAGGAGAGGCACTTAAAGGAGAGAGAAGAGGTATCAGCCGCAGGTATGAAGACCAATCCTGGAACTGAGGGATTTCCCAGGCTTCTGGGCTTTCGGTGCTAAGACAGGAATGTCCCAGGAAAACTGGGACAAGTTGGTCACCTTAGTGCCAAGGCAGGAGCTAGGAACTTAAGTGGGTGTAGTGTAAGCCCTGGCAGGTTTGTTTGTTTTTTCATTTTTTTTTGTTTTTGTTTTTTGTAATGCAAGTGCCTTACTTAAGCTTTGATTGCTGAGGCACTCATTTCAAAGAGGCAACCTCACAACTAGATAAAGAGCTAGGCTGCCTTCCCCAAGTGAAGCTTCTTTGTTTTATAGATCTTGGTCGATTTCAATTATTGACCATTTGGGGTACTCGGTTTTTTTCTTCCCATGATTTAAAAACTCACTCTCAAGTTTTAAATTCACTAACTGTGAGCCTGTGAAACCCTTGGCACCCACCATCAACCCCAATAAGAGCAGAACCCCAGGCCATGTTCTCTCTCTCTCTCTCTCCCTCTTTCTCCATGACCTTCCTGTGTGGTCCCAGATGTGCTGTGTAATACTCAGGTCTTGAAGGAATAAAACTCTATATTTTTTAAAAGTTTCCTCATGGTTATTGATGAAGGGCATCTTACAATAATAATAATAACTACAGAGTTGATCTAATCACAACATTGATTATTGGTAGGCTGAGACGAGCACAAAACAATTGACATAGTCAGCAGGATTACATCATTGCCCTTGCAATTAACTGAAGGGAATGCCCTTTACCTGTAACTTGATTATATACCACTTCACCCAGGCATGCAACTCCACATGGGAAAGGAACACTATTTGCTGGGTGTCTGTAACGCTGCTCTGTGCTTTTACATGTTGCCTCTGTCACGTGTTGCCTGTAGTATCCAACTCCAACAGTGACAGCTTCCATAATAGTCCCATGATCTCCCCAGATCAGTGTGATCAAAGCCATATGGCCTAAAATGCCTTAATTGACTATTAATGTGCATAAGCATCCTCCACCCCTCAAGGACAGGGAGCTAAGGAGGGTGGGTTGGATTGCAAAGCTATTGACACTGCCCATGGAGAGGCTCTGGGCTAAAGTCAGGAAGAAAAGATTCCTATAGGAGAGGAGGATGGGAGACCTCCAACTGCCACCACTGAGTCAGCCGGCTATGCCCACATTATATGACCTAACACAGAACAGTGAAATAGCCTTGCAGACAGAAACCTAAAGCACCACAAAAATATAAAAGTGGCCTATGGTTTCTGTGTCACCACTTCACTCACTACTGTCACTCTTCATGCCCTGACCTGATGGGATATTGTGGGTCCAATCTCCCATGTGATGTTGGTGCATATCACAGTAGTGTAGGTAAACCCCAATCCTGGGACTCCTGAGAAAGGAAGGTGGCTACCTACAAAGAGGACTCACAGTGACCTCATCCAAAATTTTCCAGTAACATTACATAAGATTAAGGTAACAGGGTAAAATCAGAAACTATACTTTAATTGAAATTAAAACCTGTCAAATATTTTACGCAGCAGGAAGGAGAGAGGGGAACTAATTGGCTATTGCAGGGGTTTTGTTTGTTTGGGATGGACTCTGAATAGCTGCCAAAATACATCAACTGGCCAGTATCTCTAAAGACCCTAAATTCTATAACTTAAAAAATAAAATCCATTTAAGCTCTATATGTATTGCCTCTGAGATACCAGAGATCCTAAGCCTGGCTTTCCCCTGAATAGGACAAAACTAAACAACACACATCACAAGGCATGCCCGTTGCTAAGGGAAAAGCTGACAGTGTTATCAAGGCTTCTAGTGAGGAGGAAGAGAGAAATGGGAAGACAAAGGCTCTGAGAATCACTGATATTTGTGCCAGAGCCCTCTCTCTCCTCACCTGGATATTTATTGCCTGGCATGTGACCATCCTTCCATCACAATAATCACTGCTAAAGCTCATGGTGAATGGAAAACATAAAGATGAAGCCCATCTCCTGCTGCACAAAATTGGCATGAACCCATTTAATTCAATTTGGTTCAATTTGGCTTATCATTTCCATGTTCATAGTGACCCAAATGACTCCTTCTTCATTTCCAGCCCTGAAGAGGCCCCATTTGACCTTGAGTTCAGAGAATCATTTTTACAGGGCACCCACCCTAATCACAGAGAGGCCCTAGTACATTTTATTGGGACTGCCAAAACCATTCAAAAGGCACTAAAACTCCTAGGAGAAAACTTCCATTTTCTTTCTCAGTTCCTTGAAAATGTAAATCTTATCATGAAATATAAACACCCCAGGGGGTAACTAAAACTCTGTTGAAATTGAAGGGAAAAAAAGAGAGGGAAACGTCTTTTAAAATACAAACTGCTAAAAGGGCTCTCTTGCCCAAATTCTAAACCACATCCTCCTTAAGATTGCTGGTCAAGAACAAATACAAATCTTAAAAGTCTGCTCCATTAACAGGACACAATTGGAAAGACTGATTATATTACCAAGGCTTTGTTTGGGATGTCATTTTTGAGAGAGATTTGCATAGACTAAGATATGGCCAGACAGTTTTTAGGAATGAAGGTTGACTTTATGGAACCATAGGCCCCTTGGAAAAACAGCCTGGTACCTTGCTTAGAGGGTTCCCAGCAGCCTTATCAACTGAGTAAGGAAGGTCACTTCCTGGCAGGTGCAGGAAACTCAGGATATTTGGGGGGCTTTGAGAAGAGGGAAATTCACCTAGGTATTGCAGGAGGGTCTGATAGCAAGTCTTTGTCTTGGCTTTCTAGCCTCAAGAGGCATTTAAAAGTCTAATCTGAAAAATCTCAACAAAGTGGAATATGAGATCCTATATGGTCAAAAGCTATTCTTGCTCTACTTATGTAAATAAACAGGCCAAGTTTATTGAAACTAAACATTTTGCAAACAAAGTAGTCCTACTATGGCTATCTTTGATAGAAATAATTTTAGAGAGAAAACTTATGTTTCAGTAGAAACTATAAGGCACACTTGTGGATATCAGATTCTAGTTCTGTTAATTGTCTTGAGGTTTTGTTGTCTACCTGTAAATTGGACTGGGTCCGGAATTTTTCTAGTTTCCTGCAGTATTTCACTACCATTATCCAAACTAACATTTCCAATTTTTTTCTCCCAACCTTCTGACTTAGAATTACTAAAAAACTAAAACTACCTTTTCTCCAAAACCAAGCAAGGTAAAGTTGAACAACTTGAGATAAACTTCAAAGCAATCTCCACAATAGCTCATCTATGGACAATATTCACGGTTGTTGCTATGTGGACCACTAAGATCACCAGAGACATTCAAACTACAAATCAGAGAAGCCTATAAAACTGTCACTGCCTGCCCTCACTCCATCTGAAAATTCTTCAAGCCACGCATCTAAAAATTTTCTTGACTGGCTGCCTTCAGAACTCAGAAACTGGGATTATGGTCTGCTCCAATCATTTAACCATTGTTTTTGTTTGTTTGTTTGTTTCCATAGAAATGCCTCTTATTAAATAACCTGAAGTAAATACTTTACCATATATGCCTAACTTTGGGAGCCCACCTGCATCATTGCCTTCTGAAGTGAGACACAAGTTTAACCAAACTGACCTATTCTCAGAATTAAGAGATTGGTTCAGTGAGATATGGAGTGATCCACTAACTCAGGACAGGTTCAAACCTACTCACACCAGATGATCCAAGATGTTAAAATATTCCACAATGTTACCCAAATCTTTGATTAGATTCCTACGGCCCCTGAGATCACTAACTTAGTTTTCATGGCTAAACACTTTCAAGTTTGGAACAATGACTACAGACTGCATTTCAGACTATTGCCTGTATAATTATTACAAAATTTGCTACTATAATCTATTTAGATACGTACTTTCTGGGTTACAGCATGCCCTACCCCAGCTTTTAGCATATCAACTACCCAGGCACTTAGTGTCCTCACCATTGACTCTAATGCTTGGGCATCACAGGGTGGATTGTAGTTTAAATCCTGACAGTTGTGTGTGTGTGTGTGTGTGTGTGTGTGTGTAATGAAAGTGCCTGATTAAGCTTTAATTGCTGAGACATTGATTTCAAAAAGGCATCCACTTCAAAAAAAAGCTATCTCGAATAAACACCTTGCCAGCAACATGCCCACACTGAGGTTCCCTTTTTTTTTAGAGATCTTGGTTGATTTCAAAAACTGACCATTTGAACTACTTGTTTTTTTTTTTTTTCTCTTCCTGTGTTTTAATTTCCCACTTTTAAGATTTAAATTCCCCAGTAAAGAGTGATCTGGATCATGTGGTAGTTCTATTTTTAATGTTTTGAGGAACTTCCATACTGTTTTCTATAGTAGCTTCACCAATTTACATTCCCACCAACAGTGTGCTTGGGTTCACTGTTTTCCATATCCTTACCAACATTGTTATTTGTGGTCTTTTTTATGATAGCTATTCTGACAGGTGTGAGGTAATATCTCACTGTGGTTTTGATTTACATTTATCTGATGATTAATAATGTTGAGCATCTTTTCATATGCCTGTTGGCCATCTTTTTCATATGTCTTCTTTGGAAAACATGTCTATTCAGGTCTTCTGCCCATTTTTTTGTTTGGGTTGTTTGTTTTTTGATATTGAGTTGTATGAGTGTTTATATATTTTGGATATTAACCCTCATCAGCCATATCATTTGCAAATATTTTCTCTCATTCAGTAGGTTGTCTTTTCATTTTGTTGATGGCTTCCTTTGCTGTGCAAAGCTTTTAAGTTTAATTAAGTTCCATTTGTTTACTTTTGCTTTTGTTTCCTTTGCCTTAGGAGACAGTTCCAAAAAAAATGTTGCTACAGCTTATGTCAAAGAGTGTTCTGCCTATGTTTGTTTCTAGGATCTTTATGATTTCTAGTCTTACATTTAGGTCTTTAATGCATTTTGAGTTTGTTTTTGTATATGGCATGAAAAATTGTATTAAGTTCATTGTTTCATATGTAGCTGTCCAGTTTTCCCAGCACCACTTATTAAAGAGACTGTCCTTTCCCGATCCAGCAATTCCACTCCTGGGCATATATCCAAAGAAAACAAAAACTCTAATTTGAAAAGACACATGCACCCCAATGTTCATAGCAGCATTAATTACAATAACAAGTTATAAAAGCAACCTGTGTCCATCGACCAATGATGAATGGATAAAGAAGATGTGGTATATGTATACAATGGATTATTAATCAACCATAAAAAAGAATGAAATTTGCCATTTGCAACAAGGATGGACCTGTAGGGTATTATGTTTAATGAAATAAGTCAGACAGAGAAAGACAAATACTGTATGATAACATGTCATTTACCTGTGGAACCTGAAAAATGAAACAAATGAATGACTATAACAAAACCGAAACAGACTCTCAGATACAGAGAATAAACTAGTGGTTGCTAGATAGGAGAGAGGAGGGGGAAGGGCATGATAGGGGTAGGGAATTAAGAGGTACAAACTACTATATGTAAAATAAATACAAGAATATATTGTACAGCACAGGTAATGTAGTAATATTTATAGTAAGTTTAAACAAAGTAATATAATCTATAATAACACTGAATTTCTATCTTGTACACCTGAAACTAATATAATATTGTAAATGAAGTATACTTCAATTAAAAAAAAAAAGAGTGAGTCCATGAAACTCTATTCTCCTACAGTGAAATCCAATAAAAATGGAACCCCAAGCCCATGTGCATTCTCTAGCTCTCTCTACCTGCGACCTTGCTGTGTGGCCCCAAGCCTTGTAAACAATAAACCTCTATTTTTTCAATGTTTCCTGATGGTTACTGCTGAAGGGCATTTTTCAATCATTATCAGAACCACAAGGGCTGGTCCAACTACAAGACTGGTTATTGATAGGTTTAGACCATCACTAAACAGTGAATAAGGTAACAGCAAAGGCTTTAAGAACAGAGATACCTAATTTCTAATTTTAAGCTATTTGCTTTGCTGAACTGCAATTTAACTCCTCTTCCACCAATCTTACCCTGAACTTTCATTGAAGTTTTATACACTCACAATGTTGAGTCAATAGGATTATGGGAAATGGAGGCACTGGGATGGTATCCTATAGAGAGAGCAAAGCGGTGCAGAAAAGAGAAGTACCTGAAAAAAGAAAACAATGGAGTGAAGAGCAATAATTTATTTTTATTGTTTTGTGACCATAATGCAATAATGAACCTAGGCAATGATCATCAATGGCAGCTAAACTTCTTAAATAAAATGTTGGTAAAAAACTGTTATGGATGGATCAAGCTGACAACACCTGAACCCAGTGATTTTTCTTAACATCACAAAAAAGTGGATTCTAGACATGATTTCCCCAGATGATGAAGTCAGACATACACAGCATTATGTAGGAAGTAATCCTACACCCTCAAAAAAAAAAATCAGAATATGATCATTCCTCTGAATCAGTTTACTGGAAATATAGGGGCTAAAGGACCATGTTAACACTGTTGAGAAGCAATTAGCTTTAAAGATTTCAAAAGTGAGAAACTGTATAGGACAAATGACCCAGTTATTCAATAAATAAATGTCAAGAAAAGAAAAAAAGAGGGAAAGGTAATCCCCCAAATAAAAGAGATTTAAGAAACATTACCACCAAAAGTAACATGTGGACTCTAAATCCTGATTGTCATAAATCAACTGTATAAGAAAATTATAATTGGGGAAATTTGGAGAGCATTGGATACTTAATCACATTAAGGAATGATGTCATCAAGGAAAGTCATTAAGGAATTATCTTTTGATGTGGTAATGTTATTGTGGTGATAAAAAAGAAGTCTTTATCTTTTAGAAATGCATACTGTATTATTTAACTAGTGCTATATATATGATAATGTGTTAATTATCACACATTTAGAGGCTTAAAACAACATGCACTTATGATCTCACAATTTCTGTAGGTCAAATATGAATACAACAGCTGGGTTCTCTGAAAGGCTATAATGAAGGTGTCCACCAGGGTTGGAGTCTCATTTCAGGCTCCCCTGGGGTAAGGTCCATTTCCAAGCTTATGTAAATGTTGTCAGAATTCAGTTCCTGGCAAGTCACCAGACTGGGGGTCTTAGTGTCTTGCTGGCTATCAGCTGGAGACCACCTTTGGTTCCTTGCCATATGGCCCTTTCTACAGGAAGGCTCATGACATGGCAGCTTGCATCTTCAAAGCCAGCAAGGGAGAGAGTCTCCTAGGAAGATGGATATTATAATCTTACATTATTTAATCATGTACAATCTGTCACTTTGGCCATGTTCTGTGGATTAGAATTAAATCATATATCCTGCCCACACTCAAGGCAAGGGGATCACACAAGGGTGTGAACACCAGGAAATGGGAATCAAGGGAGCCACCTTAGAGTCTGTTCACCATACACACTGAATAAAACATTATATATATATATATATATATATATATATATATATATATATATGTATTTATACATATATACAATACTATTTCTGGTAATAATCTTATGGCTGGGATTTTCTTTAAAATGACTCAGTTATGGTAGGAAGTGGGGGATATTGATTAAATCAATTTAGCCATGAATTGGCCATTGCTGAAGCTAGGTGATTGATCCCTGACAGTTTGTTGCTCTTTTCTTTTGCATACTTTTGCTAATTTTCATAATAAAATGCAAGACAATAACAAATAAATTATTTGGGAAAGGGAACTCAGAACCAGGAAGAAATAGAAACACCTCAAGAATCCTTAGAGATACTGAGAAGGACTGAATTTCCTGATAGACTTAAGACAGATATTCAAGTCATTTTTTCTTAATGTTAAGACAAGCATTCAGCAAGCTGGAGAACTGAAAGACAGTCAGGGGCTGACATTTAGGTTTACAGGATTAAAGAAATCTATGAGAATTACCTGGCATTTGATAGGTGTTAATAAAGAATATATATTGTAAAACTCTTGTTACAATATATTCTACAAGGTGCCCAATAGGGGGCATAGCAGCAAAACCACACAGATCCTCTTGTTCTCAGAGGCTTTGTGCTTGTTCTTAGAGGCTTTGTGCTTATTCTTTTTCTCTCTCTGTCTGCCAGTCCCCATGCCATATATCATTTTTGTACCACCCTTAGGATCTACATGACATTAGACTATTGTAAAAACTTGTATTAATTGATGACATATAAAAATGCCAGGAGTGCTTCTACTGCCCCACAGGTGACATTTAATAGTATCCTCTCTATCTCTGACCTTCTCACTAAGATGCAAAGTATCAGAGGTGAAGGTCAGTGATAAATTCTGACCCCCCACTCTGCCCTCTAGGTCTCTGGAAGGCCAGCAGATGGGATCCAGATGACAAAGTTAGCCCACAATGCCTTCAATAAAAAATGGTTTAATTAGTGGCAAAACCTGCCAGTAGAGGAGGTAATGTTATAGATATTCCTTAGAAGGCTGGAGTTAGGGGAGGAGAGGAAAAGCAATGGGACCTTGCTTCATCACAGAAGTCTCTCTCAAATTGGCAAGAACACAAACATGGATAATTAGAGGAAATGCATGTTGGAGTGTTTGTTGTTATTGCTGTAGCTGCCTCTTAACTTGCTGCACTTACCTCATTAGCAGGGTGATGAGAGAGAATACTCTGTCCCAGGGTCTTGCACATCCTGCAAAAGATATACTCCTGGAAATCAAGTGGACGCTGAGAAAGTGATCCAAACAAGAAGGAATCAGATGTCTTCTGCCTGTGACCAGAATCACAGGTGTTTTCCCAGGTTGTTTCATTACTTAATAGCAAGAACTAGAGAGTCAGATGATGGGAAATGAGCAGGCTGGGTCCCCATTTTCAGAAACAATGTCATTAAGAACCCAAGGGATCTTGAAGTGAGTTAAATCCCATTGAAATCCTCAATTTGGGCTTTCAGATTGGTTAATCACATGTGATAAAGATGGAATAGAAAATAGTCTTCAATGATCTAGAAAGAATTATTTAATGGCTTCTGCCAAATAAATGTTCAACCTGGGCATAGAAGACAATTTGATGGAGAGTCCACAAATATCCCCTCTGATAGTCTCATCCCTTATCTCTCTCTCTCTCTCTCTCTCACACACACACACACACACACACATGTGCACACTTTTAAGGGTGAAATAATGTGCCTAACCAAAATAATGGCTATCACTTACTGTATGCCTACTATAGATAAAGATGTCATGTTACTTCATTTAATCCCTAGACGGTACTGCAAAGTAATAATAAAATGATAAATGATTTCCATTTTACACATGAGAAAACAGAGATATGTCAATTTGGACACTAGTACTGAGAACAATGACATTTTAAGTGCTTATAAGAATTAACTGAAGGAAGTTCATGAGTGAGATCACTAAGTTAATAAGTTGAGGATTCTGGACTTGAATCCAGGTCTATATTCCTATGCGTATATTATTACTTGACATTGCCTCTTACTCTGTCATCTCAATGTTTAGAATGCTTGGGGACTTAATCAGAAAGAGAAAGGTGTCCCTGACATCCTGATCCATCCTATAGAAATATGTGAGCACTCATTTGCCCAGCAAATCCAACATATAGCCAGTTGGGGTGATGCTCTGTGCTGTGACTTGATGGGACACTTTTGCTGTAGATTACTGGATTTAGAGAGGCATCCAGCTGGGGAAAAGAGGAGTTAGTTAATTTGTAGTAAAACAGAATTGAATAGTCTATAAACACCTTGTCAAGCTCCTCCAGCAAAAGACTGCCCTTTTTTTTCCACATCCAGAGCTCATATTGCTCTTTAGTGACAAGTGTTTTCCCTTGATATTCCTGATAATAATTTAACCAGTTTACACCCTAGAATGTATGTGAATATGTGGGGGGGAGAGAGTTGTCTACAGTAAGCTCTGCTTAGGGACTCTCACATCCCATGAAGTTCCTGGGCTTGAACCAGGGAAGACCTGTTCAATCCTGACAGAAATTGAAGAGTCTGTTTGGGCCCCACTTATATATTTTTTTGGCTCTGATTGGGTGTCCCTCATTGGTCCCAATTTTATTCCTTTAGAGTCTTGCTCTTTAAGCTGATTATTAACAGAGATTAAGGTAAGAGTTGATAAGACTTGGGTTTCCTAAAGTTTTGGCATAGAGAGGCATGAGAACAGAAGGCCTTGAGACCTCAAGGGTAAAACTCCAGTGATGAACTAAGAAGCATTAGGATAGGTATTTGGGGCAAGGGTTTTACCCAGCACTTCTTTTTTTTTTTTTTTTTTTTTTTCGGTAGGCGGGCCTCTCACTGTTGTGGCCTCTCCCCTTGCAGAGCACAGGCTCCGGATGCGCAGGCTCAGCAGCCATGGCTCACGGGCCCAGCCGCTCTGCGGCATGTGGGATCTTCCCAGACCGGGGCACGAACCCGTGTCCCCTGCATCGGCAGGCGGACTCTCAACCACTGCGCCACCAGGGAAGCCCTACCCAGCACTTCTTTAAATCACATCATAAAGATGTCTGTTTAATTATAAAGTAGTCCTTCTTGTGACTGGGAATAACTTTCACATGGACATTTTCTGAGCCCAGAGAAAGAAAAATGATGATTATGCACTGAATTAGAAGTCAAGACAGCTAGGTCTAGTCCAGACTCTACTTCTAACTAGCCATATGTCTTAAGCACTGTGAATTAATTTCCATAAACCTTAGTTTCTTACTTTGTTGAGTGGATTTCACTACATGCCTTTAAAGTGACCATGTTCTCAAATCCTTATTGTCAGAGACAACTGACAAAAATTACGGAAGCTGGCTCTATCTTAAATCATAACTGATGCTTTGAAATCATCTCTGTTCCACCATACCTCAGTTTTCCCATCTGTAAAGTGTTTGTCAGGCTCCTTTGCCCCCTCTCTCTATCCATGGACTGTTGGAAGGGGACCTCTGTGATGAAGGACCACAAATCATTCTGAGCTGGCTGACAGCTCTGTTAACAAGCAATCATACAAGTCTGGCAGACTCCCTTGTCCTAGATGCCTACATAAGAGAGAGTGAAGAGTCCCTGCTTGAATAACTATCTGGCAGAATTGCCATTCCGCTAATGCGCAGGAACATTTAATAGGAATCTAAATGTTCTACTTGATAAAGACCAATTCACTTCCAGATGATTTTGACTACATAAGACTTCTGCCTATTGCATTAACAGAGCATGTTCTGCCCCAGAAATCCTTTAATGTCTACCTGAATTCATCAGCTTTCAAATCCAAGCTTGGACCAGAGCTCTGGCAGGGCTAATGGGAGAAACATGCTTTTGCATAAACAGGAGCTTATATTTGGAAGGAATACATTAACCTTTCCCAATGCAAATGATAAATACTTTCAACAATCTCGTGATAGTCTGAACCCTTAAAGGGGCAAGGGACAATAACTACCCCTAAAGCATACTCTGTGCACTGCAAGATGACCTTAAGCCTGAAAAGGAAAAGTCCCATAATGGCATGTCACTGGACCCATTTCACTTCCTCCTTTTTATTCTTGAAGAGTCTATCAGTCCACAAGCCTCTAACAAAACTTTCAGGAAATTTTTTAAATTCAAATACAGGGGTTTGCAAACCCTAGTTTTAGAAGAATAAGAGAGTAACTAAATATTCTTATTAAGGAATAAAGAAACCCATCTCTTCTACAGAGTTGGCAATAAAATTAGTTCCAGGTGCATAAGTGTGTTTGGATGTAATATTTAAGAAAATTAGCTCTTGTTATATTTGGTTAAATTATTATTAAGAACCAAATAATCTGACATGAGCACAATTGTCAAATTCTGATACAGTCAACCATTTCATGTCAGAGGCAAGGGGGTAACGTTTACACTCATTTCCCCATTCTAGAAAGCCCACTCTATTGACCTTTCTGCTTAACTCTTCCATCATAGTTTTCTAATAGCAATGAAAAATAGAGGGCTGATATGGCATTTGACTGCCAGGAGTCTCTCCTTCATTTTGGAAAAGAGAGGAATATCTAAGCGTGGTGTGTTTGTTTGGTTAGGATGGGGGTATGGGGTTCCTAACTTCTCTCTTCTGGGTAAAAAGTACAGAACAGAAATGGATGACATCATACCCTGGACATTTACTGAACAGAATATAAATGGAAACTGTAGGCTCAGATAAATTTTTATTATCATATGTGTCCACAGATTAGATCAGGGTCTCTCAAAATGTAGTCCCCAGACCATAGCAGTAGCATATGCATTACCTAGAAACTTACAAAAAATACTAATCCACAGTCCCCACCTTCTGAATCAGACACTCTTGCAGTGGGGCTTACAACCTGTTGTTTAATAAACTCTCCAAGTAATTCTCATGTTTACTAAAGCTTGAGAACCACTAGCTTAGACCATATCAATCCCAAGGCCCAGAGAGAAGACTCCTTATATAGTGGAGGAATTGAGATTCCCTAAAGAGAGGTCAGTATTTTAAATTACAGTGTCCAAAGAGCTGTGTTAGCAACCTTCGGTCAAATTCAGAGGTATGCTGATACAGAATCAAATTGATCTGAGAAGACATTAGATATCCAGTCTCTTTACTTACCTTCTAGTAGATAATGACTTTTGGTTTGGATTGAGGGTCCATGTGGGTTAATTAAGAATCCCAATTAGTGGCTAAGGGAATTGGGAGGAGGGAAATCCACTGAAGAAAAAGACTTGAAGATCTAGACATTGGGTTTGGGCCTAGATGACAGAACTGATCAAGTTTCCAGCCCTATAGAGAATTAAAGTGGGAAGTACCAACAGAGAAACTCACTCAGGCAGGTACAGCCATGTAGTGAAAGTTACAGAGACATGGTTGTAAACTGATGTACAGGAATTTAGAGCCTAACCCCAGGATTCTGATATGGTACCAAGCCAGGGCTTTTGAGTTGAAGCTTAGAGGGCGTGTGGCAAACTTTCTGGGCCCAAACTATCAGGGTGGAGGCATATGAACCTTGGCACTGATTCCTGATCAAGGGCGTCCCATAGACTCACCCATGACCCTTTCATTCCATTTATTGCCCACTTCCTCTTAAGGCTCTAATGCCGGCTGTCACCCATGTCATACAGTTAATTAATGAGCTATTTCATCAATTCAAACATACATTTATTGAGTATCTACCATGGGCCACACATTACAATAGGCATCAAGAACACTGAACTAGTCAGGATTCTCCAGAGAAACAAAACCAACAGGATGTGTAGATAAATAGATGGTAGATAGAAGATGATAGATGATAGATAGATAGATAGATGATAGATAGATAGATATAAAGGAATTGTGGAGGCTTGGTAGGCCCCAAATCAAAGAAATGGTTAATAAAATGAAAAAGCAACTTACAAAGTGGGAGAAATTATTTGCAAACCACATATTAACCTCTGATAAGAGGTTAATAACCAAAATATATAAGAAACTTATATAACTTAATGATATAAATAAATAAATAAATAACCCAATTAAAAAATGGGCAAAGGACCTGAACAGATATTTTTTTTTTCCAAAGAAGACATACAAATGACCACAGGTGCATAAAAAGGGTTCAACATCAATAATCATCAGGGAAATGCAAATCAAAACAGTTATTAAGGAAAATTTGATTATATTAAGATGCTCTTGTGTATTAGTTAAGGTAACTAATTACTAGCTGCTGTAACAAATCCTAAAATTTCACAAGTCTTTTTTTTTTATTCATTAAAAATCCCAGTTGTTTGCAGAGGAACTCTACACGTCAATCAGGGACCCAGGCCAACAGAATGTCTTCCACCTTTAATACATGGCTTCTAGGGTTGACTTGGGCACTGACTACTGTGGAAGAGCAATAGCCAGCAGATAGGGGAAATAAAAAGTGGAGGGTGTCCCAGGAGAGTTTTGTGGACTAGGCAAAATTTCACTGGCCAGAAATCAATCACATGGTCACATCTAAGTGCAGCTAAGGCAGGGAAGTTGGGAAATAATGTCTAGTTGTGTGTCTAGAAGGAAAAGGAAATGGGTTTGGTGCAGAGCTAGCCACTTCCTACCACACCAGGGTTTCTACATTTCTCAAGTCACTAAACTGAAGGGAATCTTGTAAGTTATCTTGTACAGGGTTCCCAAGGTCATCAGAACCACCTAGGAGATTTTTAGAAATATCAATGGCTGACTTATACTCCATATCTCTGAGGTAGGAGTTGGACATGTATAATTTTAAGAAGTTGGGTGATTCTGTTGCTCAGTTAGTATGGGAACCACTATTCTAGTTCATTCCACTGGCTTGACTGCTAAGAAAATTGGGGCACAGAAAGGTGAAGTGACATTTCAAGGCCTCATAGCCAGGATGGAGCAGAAAAGGGATGGGAAGTCAGCTCTGTCCATACACAATACCATCTCTGGTTTTTCTTAGGAAGACTAAACTATACTCCACTTGCCAATTTCCAAAGTTACCTCTCTGCTCCAAGCGTCTGAATTCTTACCCTTCTAGCTTTTCACATCGTCTCTCTTGTCATTACTCCTACTCATCACTGAGGTTTATGCCACACAGCCTGGGAAAGTGGAAATCAGGAAAGTTGGACTTCAGCACTTGTTTGTTCTCTAACTAGCTCTAAGTTCTTGAGACAGATTATGCAAGCCTCTGTTTCCTTAGTGCAAAATAGCATTATGATAACATCTGCTCCACTGAACTTGTAGAATCAGATTAGATAAGTGTAAAATAAAAAGATGTAAGCTTTTTACACTGAAAAGAATGACACAAATAGTCAATAAGAAAGATGCTAGTGGTAGTTGGTGTTACATCTATGTTCAGCTTACATCAAGATCCAGAAAAATCCTTCATAGGAAATCAACCTGCAACCTTCATATGGCATCTATCCTTTTAAAAGACTGTTAAAAACTAGGGATTCTGGGAATAAATAACAGATATGATTCTTGCCCAGTAGAATTTCAAAATTAGTTAACGAGATACACTATGAACACTTACAATGTATCCTCCAAAGACTCACGTCAAGGCATAAATATTGAGCAGATGGTATGTAGAATCAGATGTGACTCACACTTGGAAGGATGTATAAGATTTCCTGTGATGTAGCCTTTTCTGGATCAAGGATCCCTTTGAGAATCTGATGAAAGCATGGGATCCTACCTCAGAGAAGTGTACATATGCATCAAGACTCAAAATTTGTGTAAAAATACAATTTCTGAATATCAGTAGACTCTCTTGAAATTCACCTGTAAAATCTCTTAGTTTTGAAGAAGGTAAGATACAACCATTGGCAAAAAGAAGGAAACTGGGTGTTTCCAGAGGGCTTTGTGAGAACCCTGTGGTTGCTAGAGTCTGCACTTCCCTTGTGATTCACTTTAACCAACAGAATATGGTGCAAGTAGTGCTGTGTCAGTTCAGGAAATAAGCCTTTAAAAGGTGTGGTATCTTTAATTTTGTGGTTTGGAAAGCTCTGAGTCACCATGTAAAGAGCCTACCTTACCAGCAGAAAGACTTGGAGAAGCCAGAGGGAGAGAGGAGAGAGGGGAGGGGGGCATGGCCAGTTCTACCAACACCCCAAAAAAGCCCAGCTCTCCATCCATCTTTGCCAAGGCATATAAAATGACCCATCTTGAATGCTGCTACCAGTCAAAATACCAGATGCCTACAGACCCAACAGACTTGATGTGAAGTATAAATGTGCAGTTGCAGACCCAGTGAACCCATAAAACCATGAGAGATAATAAAATTTTCTTGTGTTAAGCCACTAAGTTTTGGGATGATTTGTTATGGAGCAATAGATATCAGAAATAAATGACTAGAACAAAAGTAGGGAACTGGGAATTAATAAATTGTGTGCAGGGAATAGTGTGATGATTAACTAGGCTAGAACAGTCAATGCAGAAATGTGTGTGAGAAATGGGGCAATAAAAATGAGGAAGCAAAGCTTAGGCCAGGCTTTGAGAATTACAGGAAATTATTATGTTCTCAGGCAGCTCTAGGATGCAGAAACAGGATACGTGTCACTTTCTAATAGACTCATCTTTGGGTGAGATGCAGTAGGGGTACTAGGGGAGGGGCAAAAACAATGACAGTGTGTACCCTCCAATACCCAACTGATTCATACAGGAAACATGGAAAATGAGCCCAGACTTGCTTCAGCCTAGAGAGATCATTGCTTTGTGAGTCCTGAGAAGGCAGAAAGCATTTGACACCTCCTTATGTGCTTGTCATTTTCACTTGTTTATTCATATTATTATCTGGAAAAAGCTTTGCTTCCAGCTTTCAGAAAATGAGAGAAGTGTTCCTGTTTAGAGTAATTCATAATGATTTATCAATTGTCCCCTGATAGGGGCCTTGAGAGAGGAGAGAGGAAGGGCAAAGACTAGAGCTAGCCTTTCCTTTCAGTTTTTTTTTTTTTTTTTGTGGTATGCGGGCCTCTCACTGTTGTGGCCTCTCCCGTTGCGGAGCACAGGCTCTGGACGTGCAGGCTCAGCGGCCATGGCTCATGGGTGCAGCCGCTCCGCAGCATGTGGGATCTTCCCGGACGGGGGCACGAACCCGTGTCCCCTGCATCGGCAGGTGGACTCTCAACCACTGCGCCACCAGGTAAGCCCTCCTTTCATTTGTTATGAATGGAACTGTTACCAGCTACTTTCATAGTCCAGTGGAGCACTCCCAAAATTGGTGTTCAAACTGGCCAATCTGGGTACACCAGGACCAGCAATACATGCAAATTTAAGGTTGGAAGGGACAGTGCCTAGGATGGCATACAACTAGGGACAAGGCTAGAAATTCATATATGCCACTTCTAACATCCTGCTCCAACCACAGCCTCTGAGAAGCTATGTGGAGTAGTGGCAAAAGTCTCACCCTCAGAGATATTGGAATTTTGTTCCGGTTCTGTTACAAGTTCTCAGCAAGAACTTGGGCAAGTCACTTCTCTTTTTCAGGACTTTAGTCGCCTTATCTGTAAAATTAAGATGGACCAGAACAGTGCTTCAATATGTAAACTAATCACCTAGGGACCTTGTTAATATGTAGATTTTGATTCAGTAAGTCTGGGGTGGACTTTGAGATTCCACATTTCTAACCCCCTCCCAGGTCATGACAATGCTGCTGGTGCATGGGCCATATGTTGAATAACAAGGAGCCAGTTGATCCCCAAAGGCTATTTTTCAGGCTTGTGATTCTGATTCTGTTGATTCTTTGAACACTGTATCCATGGGCACCCTTTCCCCCGCTACCTCCTCTAAACTATAAGCATTTCATTAAGTAAAGATGCCGGTGGGTGGAGTTTCCAGTGTCTGTCAAGCACACAAAACCAAGCTATACACTCTGACGACATGCAAATGTGCAGCTTCTAGCCTGACCCAGACTGTGAGAGAATCGTGTTTGGAGAGAGGTGAATGTTTGGATCCTCTGCCAGGCCGCCCAGTCATACAGGACTGCAAAAAGAATTAAAATCCAGAAAGAACAGTGGAAATTCTTTCCTTTAGCAAATCAGCTCAGTAGAGCAACACCCAACACTTCAAGTTTTCCTCTCAGCAATTTGCATGAGAATGACTTTTGACACCCATTTGCTAACACCAGCTTAATGCAAACATATGGGAGGATATTGAAGTAGAGCTCTGCCCTTTCAGATGACAGCAATTATTATTGCATTTCTAGCAACTTCTTTCTCTGTTCCCATAGCAACTCAGATCAAATTAGCTTTACCAACACTGAACAGTTTTGGTTTGGAGAGGGAGTGGTGAGACCATCCTCAAGTAGAAATAACTAGTTGGCTGCACATCTGTTATTTCATCCCTACTCACCTTGTATGAAATTTATTAGAATTTGTGGGGCTCAAAAATGCTGTTTTCTAGTTCAGGCCATATATATTTTGGTTTTGTAAAAACACACATCTTTTAATCCATAGTCAATTAAACATTAGTGTGAAGTGTCCTGACTCAGAGGCTGGGGTTCACCTTCCTTAACACCTCTGTTGTAGTAGGGACTATGAAAGAAAGGAGTTTCTAATAACACTAAATAGAGAATGAGTGGTGAGCATGCAACACACACCTACAGCCACCCACACCCAGGTGGTCCACACACACCTGCAGACACCCACACCCAGGGGAGGGGTGGAGTGGAAGAGGGGTA
This sequence comes from Mesoplodon bidens, assembly GCF_964165515.1. Classification (NCBI taxonomy): domain Eukaryota; kingdom Metazoa; phylum Chordata; class Mammalia; order Artiodactyla; family Ziphiidae; genus Mesoplodon; species Mesoplodon bidens. Next base: position 66,725,094 of record NC_138177.1, on the reverse strand, counting down.
GAGACAGAACAACTTGTTCCAGAGGGTTTTGCTGCCATTTCACCAGCACGTTAAGAAGCTACTAAATTGCATTAGTGTAGACAGAATATGAATGTCTCTGCCTTATTCTGTCACTAACTGAACTCCCATAGTTTTTATTTCATTTCTTTGGAGCTTGAAGGATTTTCTGGCCTATAAGAGTCCCTATTTCTGTTGTAAATGCACCTGAGAAGAGAGATGCTGCCTTAGAGAGGGCTCACAAGTAGAAATCTGAAGATGCTTTTAACTTTGGTTTCTGACTGAGGAGCTGTCTGACCTTCATGGAGTCTTCCTTCTTTCTAGGCCTCCTGAAAAATGGAAAGATAAGAATAGATTTTGCGGGACTTCCCTGGTGGTACAGTGGTTAAGAATCTGCCTGCCAATGCAGTGGACACGGGGTCGAATCCTGGTCTGGGAAGATCCCACATGCTGTGGAGCAACTAAGCCCGTGTGCCACAGCTACTGAGCCTGTTCTCTAGAGCCTGCGAGCCACAACTACTGAGCCCACATGCCACAACTCTGAAGCCAGTGTGCCTAGAGCCTGTGCTCCACAACAAGAGAAGCCACCGCGATGAGAAGCCCGTGCATCGCAACAAAGAGTAGCCCCTACTCACCGCAACGAGAGAAAGCCCGTGCAGCAACAAAGACCCAACACAGCCAAAAAAAAAAAAAAAGAATAGATTTTGCTAGAGTGCCTCCTTACAGGTAGTAATATTCCTTGACTATAAAACAGCAAATCTTAGTTGATGAGGTCAGGGTATGCATTCTTAAGGATGAAGAAATAAAGGAAAAGATTCTACACCATCCTCTCTGTTTCTCTCTCTCTTTCCCCTGCCTCTGTTTCTCTAACTGAAATTTCTCCCTCTATTCCATTACACAGCAAAAACTCCCATGTCTACCAACAGAAGCAGACTTAACTGAGAAGGAAATGTATGTGGAAGAGAGGTAATAAGTATCATATGGACCCCAGCTGAAAATGCCCTGCTGCATTTAGGTGTTTGGAAAATCAATTACTCAAACGTAAATCTGGCTTGAGATATTGAATGGTATGAGTATGGGGTGTAGGCTCCATCATTTGGGCTTCCTTGGTCACTCATTGAAATATCAGGTTTCCTGTCTATTTTATCCCTGGCTTGGCATAGATCTAGGAGGAGCTTTTTAAGTTTTTCCCCCAAATCTTAAATGGGTATGTGCTTCCTCTGGAAACTCAATTTCATTGTTAACCTTTACTTGGTGTCCATGATTTGAAACTGACACGTGAGTTAGACATCCTCCTAAAGTTACCGAACCAAATTTAGGTCCACTTGCCCACTCCCCAGCAAAGCTAATCTGCTGACATTCGGTTGTGGTGAAGGAAAGTACAGTCTTTATTGTAAGGTGCCCAACATGGGGCCAAGCAAGGAGAATGGGCAGCTCATGCTCAAAAGACCCAGACTCCTTTATGATTTTCAGGGAAGTGTTTTTAAGGCAACACTGGGGGGAGGGTTGTGTCTGATCAGCTCATGGACGTTCTTCTCACTGGTTGGCGGTGGGGTAACCGGGTGGCATTTCAAGAGTTAACACCATCAATCTTTTGATTCCAACCGTTCTGGGGTCTATTTGCTGGTGGTCATCATGCAGTTAACTTCTTTCCCTGACAGGGATTTTAATATTTACAAAACAACTCAAGGATATGGTTCAAGATAGTATCTATAGCCCTTGAAGAGGAACTAAAGGTCCTTGACTTTGTTTTATGGCTAAACTATTATTATTTTGTCTTGTTTGACTGTCTTTCTTTGTTTCTGCATTTTCTCACTTTTCTGATTAAGTTTGCCCTTCGGAACTGGAGGAAGGTCTAGGATACTAAAGCTTTTCTGTAAAAAAGAGGAGAAGGACACAGGGGTCTTTCCCCGTCCCTGGGAAAGCCCAGTAAGGTCTTGCTTAGTTTCACTAACAAGGGACTCAGGGCATATTGAGAACCAAAATGACCTGTTTTATAACAAACTAAGCCAGTATAATAAAAAGATTCAGTCAACTCTCCTATATGCATAATTCTTTGTATTTTTATGTATACCACTAGGCCTAGCACAGTGAAGCAAACTCTGGCCCTTACCTGCAGTGCTGCTCACAGGTACTGGGCGGGGGTGTGCGTGGTGGTGGTCTGAGGGCTGTGGAGATAGATTTCCTTCCTTTGTTTGATCCTTATGGCAGCCTTTCAAGACTGTGTGCTTTTCTTTGGCCTCAAGGAAGTTCAGGATACTTAAAAAATTAGGTCACAAATTGCTTCCATATCTTAGAAGAAAGGAGTTAAATTACATTGTCTTCTCCCTGCTCCTCTTATCCAGAGATAACAGTGAGTATGTGCTGCTTCAGAAGAGAAATTATGAATGTGTGAAAATCTACTGTGATTCAGTACCAGTGCACATTAGTCAAAACCCTTTAATGGAGCTGAAGCTTATGGTCTACCTAAAGCCCAAAACTTCCAGAGCTGGAAACTGAACTTATAATGAAATTTAATCACAGTCATCCTGTGGGCCAGAGGCAAATAAGCTGGCAGCCCTGGGACTGATCATGGTGCTTATGGTCTGTCTCAGGCAAAGAAGGGAGACCTTTTCAATAGCTGTGAGGTGGAGAAGGGATTCTCCAGCTTCTCCTCTGATGAATTCTCACAAGTACCAGCACCACCCCAATGATAATGAGCTCTCTCCTGATATTGCAGATGAAGCACCTGCTAACCCTTGATATTTTTGATATATCTTAAAAATATATCACGGGCCCACTTTAGAGCCCTAGTTTGAGAAAAGTTTCCTGTGTGGGAGAACTTCAATGACTTCTGAGGGTGAAGAAGGAAGAGGATGGTGAAGTGTCTTAACCACCTTCCTTTTTCTACTCCTGCACAACAGAGCTGTACCTGGCTGCTGAGCAGAGGGTTCAGGATCCTCCAAATAGCTCACTCCTGAGCCCTAGCCACAGCTCCCAGTTACAGCCATCTTTGTGATTCATTCTGGACAACTGCAATTATCATTCTCAAACCCCTAAAGGGATCCTGGAAGAAGAGGGTCAAGCAAGTTGGAGGAGCCATGTCTTGTGGAAAGATGTGTGTGTATGTGCGTGAGCACACCGAGCTATGCTATCTGAAAAGCCAGGTTGCTGTTTGCAAGCAAGAGCAGGGTGTAGCAGACTTGGCAGGTGACACAACCATGGCACTGGGCTTTGGTGAATCAGGTAGGGAAGACATGCATCATGACAGAATAGCAGACTGTACAGCTACCTTGGATTTCAGGGATGCTCAGAAGGTGGAAGGGAGAGAAATGCGCAGGAATTCTAAGCTGCTTGGAAACTATATGGTCTTTAAACAGCCTCAACCCAACACCCCAAAAATGGGAGGGGAGATAGATTAATCACTTTACTTTCATGGGAGAAATTTAGAGGCAGAAGTGTTCCTGATCTAATACCAGCCAGGTACCTAAGAGAGCTTTTAAGGGACTTTTTCCAAAGTAGAGCATGCCCTGTAAGTGGTGAACTTGTAATGACATCTTCCTTTAGCATCACCAGGGCTGTCCCGTCTGAAGTGGAGGAAGCAGGGTGTGACAAAGGGAATGCAAAGTCTGGCTTTGGAAACAACTACCCAAATGGGACAGAGTAGGTCCCTTCACCCCATTCCTCAAAGCCATCTTGCTGTGGAATGCTCTAAGTCAATACAAATTAAAGTTCTAATGCAAATCTTACAGGATACTGAGTCCAAGATTTTCCCTGACTAGTTTAAGTGCAGTCACTATTTACTCAGTAACCTTGAATAAGTCATATACTTTTCTGAAACTGTCTATAAAATGTAAAGGTGGAAGATTAGAACAGAGCTAAAACCCTTATCACTTATAATATCCTATGTACCTCTTACAATCCCCTACAAACTCCCACCACCACCAAAATTCAACTAAGGAAAAGGAATTGGCCCATACTTAATATTTCTTCCTCCTTTGCTTTTTTCTCCTGAAGAATCATGAATTATAGAACTTAATGGTTAAAATGGGTCCCAGGAAGAAAAATGGTGGCAATAGTGGAGAAGATAATTCCCTGTGTAAAGAAAAAATTTTCTGAAATCGAAAAGGTAAGGGGGTGGTCATCATCGCCAGTTTTCAAATAGGAAGTTGGAGGATATTAGGAGAAAGCATGGGCCCTTTGTACCCCTAGGACCACTTACAGCACTTCCCTCTGTTAATCCCAATCTCTGGTTGAGCTTTCCCCCAAATAGTGTTTCTTCCTCTCCAAGCTATATTCACTTGTCCTCTGCCCTGCTCCATCTAAAATCTGCTCTCGGGCTCTCCCTGCGCAGATCTTTCCTTCAGACTAAAGCGTATGCAATAAAAGGTCACTGCGTGCAGCGGCTTAGGAATTTAACTGTTTCAGTCCTAGTAAACTAATTGCAGGAATAGATCCACAAACTGGGTGTGGACGCCTCCACAGAAATCCTCATTCAAGCCAAATCCTCCCCATTTCAGCCAAATCCTCCCCATTCTAGTCTTGCCATGAGCCATGCAGCCAAACATGGCTCCAATGTGAGTGCTGTTTTTCAACAAGGATTCTACTGAAAAGACAAAAAGACTATGTTGCCTTTTTGACAAGTTCTCTTAAGCTGAGGGGAAATTCTTGGGCCTTGGGTAAGTGTTGTTATTTCTTTGGCACTTTCCACACCAAAAGGAAAATTGCTGACTTGGAAGCTCTCCATTTTCCAAAGACTGGAAATGTTCTTTTTAATATCATTAAATATGCATTTGAAGAACCTGGGGAATTCTGAAGAGACAGATAGCCCTTGTCCCAAATCCAGTATTGCAAGTTTGTGTACTCCGCCCATCTTTATTCTCTTTGTGTATCATCTCTTAGTGGGATTTCTGGAGCCAAGGTGAGGGCACTCTTTTTAAGCACTTGCCAAGCCTCCCTTCAAGAGAACTGCATCAATGGAAAGTTTGTCAGTGAAGCAAGAAAGGTGACTTCTGGAGAGAATCCAATACAGTTCACAGGGCTTCTGGCTTACTAAGGAGCCATCATAGAGCTCCACAGAACAAGGAGCACCTTGCTTTTTCCAGTGTCCTTCGAGGCATTATACTTTTCTCTAAACTGTTCTCACAGTCTCACACTTTATAGCCATATCCTTTACAACCATGAGTGTTCAAGGAGTTGGTCAACATTTTGCCTAATCTTCATAACCATGCCTTCTAGGATTCTTGCCCATTAATCATCATGACTCCTTGGCCCTCATCATCTTATTTCATGAGAGCAGAGTGGAACACATATCAAACCTCAGATGTTCATTCATATTAATACTTATTGGCTACCCCCCCCAAATTTATGACATCACCCTAGCCCCCCCAAAGCTCATACTCAGTTGGAGATGGCTGGCATTTAAAAAAAAATGACAAAATAATGCATTGAGTGCAAAGGGAAGTAGATACTATTATGTGGCAGCCAGAAGCAAATCAGTCAACTGCATGTGTGCAAACGTGGAGAGGGTCAGAAGGAACAGGGTTGAGGGAGGTGGTGGAGCAGGGATGCTGGTTAGAAAAAACCATTAGGAAAGATGCAGTAAGAGCTGAATTTTGAAGGTTAAAAAATAACTTGTCAGGCAGGAAAGAGCATTCCAGCTAGAGGAAACAGCATGCGCAAAGAAGTTGAAATAGCCCTGCAGATGTTCAGGAAACCACAAAAAGCACAGCATAGCTAGAGGGTAGGGTTTGGTGTAGGATTGGATAGGGTAGCAGGAGACCATCTGCCCAGAAATGCAAAGGTAGGCAGTAACCAGACTGGGGAGAAATGTGATGCTCTAGTAGAAAGATTTATATATATCC